>NC_134176.1:5150236-5450236 GCF_964188355.1 Buteo buteo
GCCTTGGCTTTGCAGGAGCTTCTCGGTGGCTTGGAGCTGCAAGATGGGACAAGCAGCAGCCTGGAAGGGAATTTGGGAGAGATGTGAGCTGTCCCTTGCCGCTCTCCCAAGACGGGAGCAAGCGGTAGAGCCCCTGGGAGATGCGCGATGCTCCCTTTTGCTTTTTTCCAGTTCTTTCGGTAACGAGGATAGAGATTTTCCTCATCGACAGCCGACCTGTAGAAGCTGGAGATGCATCACGGCACGGAGCCTGTATTGGGGGCTGCTATAGCAGATGCCTCCACGGAGGTCGTTTTGGGGGGCCGAGACATGCTGCCACTCATGAGCAGGGTTGTTCCCCCCATCCTCTTGGTTTGGGATGCTGCTGCGGGGGAAACCCTGGGCTGGGAAATCACATTCCTGGGTGGCTGCTGATGTGGTCCCAGTCTGCACCCAAGGGCGGTGCTGATGGGTGCGGGTGATGCTCTGAGAGGTTTTGCTCCATCGCTGCTGAATCTGGGGAGCGGCATGCATTCTTTGTGGCTGCAGGGATGGGGTTTTGGCTGCATCTCTGTGGTTTTTTGGGTTTTTTCCTCCTTTTGCAGGTAAAGAGGGAGACTAAAGGGGAAGGATTGTCTCCTGTTCTTTTCTGAGGACACTTAGCACTGGAGGAGGAGCTGGCGATGGAAATGAGTCATCTGCCTAGCAGGTCGTTTCTCCCCCTTCAGCGCTGCTCCCACGGGAGAAGGTGGTGGTTCTCCTCCTTCCTCATCAGGGGAAACAATAAAGCTGTCATAGCCCGTTGCCTCCAGCAGCGTGAAGCCCTGGTCGCTTTCAGCGATGCCTTAAGTGGGTTGAGACCCTTGGGTGGGGGCACCGTGGCCATCCAGTGCCATTGCCCACCTCCCAGCCGCAGGGGCATTTGTGGTTTTGTGCTTCACCTAAGGAGGGGGGGGAAAAAAAAAAAAAAGGGCTTTTCAGGCAGGGTGAGGACCAAAGCTCTCCAAGCCCCTTGCCCTGTCTCCAACAGCCACCAGTATGGGGCAGAGCCCAGGGGCCGGGCAGGGTTGTAGCGATACTCTCCTGGCTGCTGGCGATCTGCAGCATGGGGATGTCCTGAGCCACGTGTGGTTTCCAGGTGTTTAGTAACCATCCATGAGCTTATCCAGTCTCCCCTGGAGCCCATGGTGTCCCGGGGCAAGGAGATCTACTGATTAAACACATGCACTTGTAGGGATCCATCATTAAATCCTATACAACCGTTGGTCCTGTGTTTCCAACCCCAAATGCGAACAAAGCTCTTAAAGACTGCAAGATTTGTTCCAGAAATTCCTAGCGTGTTTTAGCAGCTCCTGGGACCTGATTTCATATTTAGTATAAATGTTTCCCTGGCCCCTGTGAGCAGAAGGCGAGCAAACGGCTCATGCAGCAGCTGCCGCTGCCACAGCTAATTTTAGCCCCAAATTCAGCAGCTCTAAGTGAATGAGCAAAGCCTGCCCCAAGGCTTCAGCTTTGCAATCCCACCCCAGGGCAAGGTTTGATTTGGGTGAGTGGGTGCTGCTCTTTTCCTTGGTGAGAGCTGGGTTCGGACACCGGTCTGGGTCCCAGCAGTTTGAAGCAGGTTGTCATTAGCAGACACTGAGAAATCAGATTTAGCATCTTCTCGGGGCTCGCGTGTGCTGCTTCAATCAGTTGTCCCAGTGATTACAGTTGAGTGAAGCAGCAAAGCTTGGCAGCTTTTTGTAACCTATTGGAGAGCCCTCCAAAGGTATGTGTGGGGGAAGAGATGCAACGGGATGGGCGATGGTCTGATGATGCTTTGCTTTGGGAGAAGTTGAGCCTGTTCCTTGAGCCTGTCTTTAGGATAAGTGGTTTCCAGGCAAGGGTTTTGGGGAGAAAAGTGTCTTGGCGGTTGGGGGAGTGTGGAGGAGGGCGGGGGCTAGAAGGGGAGGCTGGTGGCAGTTTCAGGTGGTGCAATAGTCTGGTTTGGGCTCAGGGAAGGGAAATAAGGTGGGTCTCTGTCCTCCCATGTGTGGGAGCAACGAAGAGGAATGTTGCCTTTCCTTCAGAAGTCAGCTGGCGGTGGTTTTCCTTGGCCCCGTCCTGGAGTTTGGTAGCACTTTGTGGTTGGTGCCTGGCTGTGACCCATGGCAGAGATGTCATCTGTGTGAGACAGGAGGGGTATGGTGGGCTCTGTGGAGGGACTGGGGCTGCCAAGTGGCTTGATAGAAACATGAGTCACACGCAACTCCAGCAAGCCCAGGCGCCGTCTTGCTCAGGATGCTGTAAGAGATGCCCTTGGCTGTTGTTTTTCTTTGATTTTTCTCAGGAACTTCTTTGGCGTAACCCCAGTTCCACGTGAAGACGATATTTCTACCCTCAGCGATGGCCTCTCTCATTCAGCTTAGCCCTAAACTTCCCCAAGCCGTAAGCTGGCGCCTCCAACCTTTACCCGCACGGCCCTTGTTTCGGGCAGCGGCACGTGTCTCCTCCTGCCGCGGATGCTGCTGGGGTCTCCCGGGGCTCTGCTCGTGGTAGGTGGTAGCAGGAGCCGATGAGTCTCCTGCTGGTTTATGGGGCCAGGGGATGGGGTGAGGTGGGATTAAAGGGAATCAGCAGAGGGTGGATGTAGAGGAGGGTCTCGGTCCTGCTGCCGCGTAGCTTGCACAGAGGGTCGAGGCAAGTGATGTGCCCGCGGGGAGGCTGGAGCGATGTTTGGGGTGGGTGTCTGCTTTGGTGCAGCGAGGTGGGTGATGCCGGGGACATCCAGTTCTCCTCTTACACCGCGGAGCTGCCGCCTTCCACCTTCAGGGCTCTGCTCCTGTCCATAACGCTGGCGAGAGCAGAGGTTTCATCAGCAGGACCGACGCCGCTTGGATGTGTGAAAGGGGCTGTGCTGCTACAAACACCCTTACGGGAGGTTGCTCCGAATCCAGGGACCTTGGTGACAACTCGTTTTCCCGGCCGGTGCCGGGGCTGGGCTCCTGCCCTCCTCGAGGTTTGCGGGAGCCGGTGCCTGGCAGCGTTCAGGCTGCTTTTCAGCTCCAGCGTGAGGAGAAGGCGACCTTGTCGGTGACATTTTGGGATTAAAAAGAAACTTCCCCGCCCGTGGGCGCGTGGCTGAGCCCCATCGACACCGCGAGAGCACGGGCCGCAGCAACCCGCTTCCCGCGTCTGTCCGTCCATCCACGCGCTCGCAGCTCTTCCTCCGGCCCTGGTACCCGCTGGCCTTTCGGCTCAGTTGTGCTAGGAAAGGTCAGCACCGATATTAATCTCTAGGTTTTTTTTTTTTTTTTTTTTTTGGCTATTTATAAAGTGTAGCTTGAACTAAAAAGCCTATTGTAGCAAATAGTAGGCTTCTTGTGTGGCATCCTTGAATAGGAGGGGTGTTATCCCGTCCCCATGACAACGAGCATTTGAATTAAGAGCCGTCTACTCCGAACAATTTGCCGTCACATGGTTCAGAGGAAACACTTTGAAACCCTTGTAGTCTTTTCAATAGGCTTGATTGTTAGCGTCTCCCAAACTTAATCATTAACAGGGCTCTGCAACAGATAATTACTGTGCTTTGCATTTTTCTGCCCCGCACGTGACCGGCACAGTCCCGGGGACGCAGGTCGCCGTTAGCTCTTTCTCCTCTTTGACGAGGTGGATGAGAGAAGTGGGTGATGGACTTTGGCCAGCCTAAAAAATGTGAGCAGCGGTCCCACGCGCTACGGGATGGATGGTTTGCAGGAGGGGAGGCTGAGCCCTGCTTGGAGGCAATGTCTGCCGGGGTGCCCACGTAACGCACGAGACTTTCTTTCCTTCCCTAGAAATAGCCAGCCCCCTGCCGCGTTTCCTTGACTGTGCAGCAGTCGTGTACGAGGGGTTTAAAATATATGCTGACGCTTTGCTTGATTGTAGGGCTCGGCGGAGGACGAGTGGGGTGCTTGACTGTGCCGCTCGATGCCTGGAGGAGCCAGCCCTGCGATGGCAACACCGGCTGCTCCAACATCGACAAGAACAATTTCATTGATGTATAAATATCTTGTTTGTTTGGTTGTTTTTTTTCTTTCTAATGAGTTTTTATTGCCCAGGCAAGGAAACAGTCATTTTGCATCCCATGGGAAGACCACCTGCGGGATGATCCCAGCAGGACCCGACATGCCTGAGTGCAACGCTCTTCCCCCAGCCACCGTGGCCTGGTGGGAGCACTGGTGCTGCACCGGTTCAGCCGATGGGCTCCCGGCAGCGCGGCTGGCAGGCGGGCAGCAGCCGGCTGCGGTGGAGGTGCCCCCTTGGCCTGCATTAATATGATTTGCATTGTGCGGGAGCAGGTGGCAACAACCTCATTTGCAATTTCCGTGCCTGCCACATGTCCTTTCAGAAATGACACGTTTTAACAGGGTGATAAAATAGATGGGGCCCGGCTGGCAGGGCTGCTGCCGTGAAAAGAAACAGGCTTGAAAGCCCCTCGTGCATCTTCAAAATGTGCTTGGGTGGGTAAGACGTTCCCGTCCCTCCTTTGCCAAGCGATGCTCGGGAGCAGCCCTGACTTGGCGGGTCAATAACGCAACTGGCACCCTCGTACGCTGCCGTCCACCAAGTGACATGATTACATCTCCACTGGTTGCAGAGTATAATGTAAATTATGTCACGGTGGTAGAAGCGTTTGGAGGATTTATTTCTTCTGCTTGTGGAAATAAATAACTTGCTCCTCCACGCATTTAGGGGGAATCAGGGATAGTGTTATCCCATGCCAATGGTCTTTTTGGTTAATGCTATTGCTCGATTAAGGAATATTTGTGTTTTATTTTGCCTTTAGAAGGGAAGCCCTGGTGACTTTTCGGTTGGATGGGTGATGCTGGGATGGGTGTCGCTGAGGGTGGGCATCCTGCCCTGTCCTGCTGTAGGTCCCTGTCTGCAGCTGCCACAAGATTTCCCTGGGTGATCTTCTCCCAGTCTTTCCCTTGGAGAAAAAGAGATTTCCTTGCCTTTGGAAAAACCTCAGAAAATAGATGGGAAATAAACGCAGGATGGAGCCAGCCTGCCACCTCCAGAGCGATGGGGAGAGCGAAGCTGGGGCTTGCTCCGTTACTGCCGGGTGCTTAGAGCAGGAGAGAGCTGAATTCAGCCCAGGAGGTGACAGAAATCAGAAGAATGATTTCCCCAGGAGCTACCTTTTGGTCTTTAATCTATTAAAGCCCTGCTCTTGTGATGGGCTGAGCAGTCTTGCTTCACGCCAAGCCCCAGCCCACTGTCCAGGGATGATCGAGGGCTGGACGGCAGGTTTGCCGAAGCCCACGTGTCCACCTCTGGAAGTTGCAAACGTCTCGGTACGTGAAAAGGGGAGGGACACGGGGAAAGGGAGGCTGTGAAGTGCTTTAAAAGCAATAAAGCATTGGTGGCAAAGTGCTGGCATGGAAGCAAAGATATTATTCCTTCAACAGGGGCCCAACAGCAGTTGTTTTGTGTGTTTGAGTGAAGAATAATGGGGTTTTACAAGAACACTTCAAAAGGGAAGCAGGGGCACTGCTGAATGCCCAGACAACACAGACAGCGGCTTTTCAGATGCAGTTGCCTAATTTTACAGCTCTTTTGTTCTCCGCTCCTAAAAAGATCTGCTGTTGCTTTTATTTTTGAATGGAAAGCACAGAAGGAAATAAGGAAAAAAACCCCGAAAACAACCCTAAACCAAAAAAAAGCCAGAGCAACCTCCTTGCAACAGGCATTTTAGACAGGAGCAAACCCTCCAAGTCCTCCGCCGTGAACGGTGGGTTGGTGGGACCGCGGCCGGTTCACCATCCCCGAGGATGTTGTCTGCTGGACTTGAGTTGGCTTATTTATTTAGTGCTGGACCCGAGCTGGCTTATTTATCTAGAGCAGCACTTTTCTGTTGGATTGGGATGGTGCTGCTGGGCTGCTACCCAGGGCAGAGGAGCTGATGCGAGCCTGAGCCCCGCAGCAGCAACCAGCGGCACGTTTGGTGTTTGCAGGGCTCAGCGTTGCCTTTCTCACCGTGCTGGGCCCTGTGCTGGCTCGTGGTTTTTGGTTTTTCACGTGCAGAGGGGCATTGAGTTGCCTTAGCTTTAAGCTGTGGTGGAGCATCAGGTCCAGCTGCTGCTGCTGGAAGGGAACGATGCTGGAGAAAGGGCTCGAGCTCTGCGCTTGGTGTGTTCTGGCCTGTCGCGTAAGCAGTGAGTTTTTAATATTTTTTTTTTCTAAAATAGAGGTATTTTGTCCCTTCAGGATGCAAAATCTTTGTGGGATTTGCAGAGGGATGGAGATCTGAACGTGTGGTGTGCTGGGGCTGGAGGTGGGTGCCTGGGGAGCTGGGCAGGAGGGGAGGATCAGCGAGGCCGAGGAAGATGAGGGATGACGGTGCTGCCTGCCTTAGGGATGCTCAAAACTAACCTCTGCAAAGGGACCTGGGCAGCATCTGTCCTTGGGCTGGGCAGATGGGCCAGGGCGGTTTCCCAGCCCCTAGCTGCCTGGCCCAATTTCCCATTGGAGTTGCCATTGGATCTTGCCTACAATAAAATCCCCCCAAAGCTGGAAAAGGCAGATTGCCGTGCAGCAATGGGTTTCTTAGCAGGCAGAGTCAGCCCGTAGGCAAAACCATGTTCCTCTCCTGTTTGGTGTCATCCATAAATGATGTTATTTCTGCTTATTTGCAGAAACCAGAGCAGAAAGATATTTACTCCCACCATCTCCCTGTTTTGCCCATGCACTAATCGATGGTGACCCTGGGAAGGCTTTAATATTACAGACTGACGCCAAACTTTACGTTGCCCCTTTTTTGGCCCATGCGTGATGTAACCCAGGGTGCTGCAGGGAAGCGGTGACACCCCCAGCGGAGCACCACCGTCCCCACTGGCCGCAGCACCAGTTATTAGGGGGAGGAGAGCGCAGCGGGCGTCAGATGCGATCGCGTTTGTTTTGGGGGATGGAGGCCGTTATCGTTATCCTGGAGGAGCTGGGCGGCGAGCGGCATCTCGGGTGAGAGGCAGCTGCACGTTGGAGCTGGCCCCCAGCGTGACGCTGTCGTGCCATTTGGAAATCTTCCCGGAGCTCGGAGGCAGGCGCGGACTGAATTTCATCCTGTAGCGTCGGGGCTGGGGGAAGGGACCCGAAACCGTGCGGCAAAAGATGTGAGGATGGGGTGCTGGTGGCTTGTTTCGGCTGAGCGGGTTGGGATTGCCGTGCGGATCACCTGGCTGGGAAGTGGGGTCCTGGGATGGCCTTACTGGTACCCAGAGAGCTGGTGCTGGTGCTCCCAGTCTCCCGGAGATGTGTCCCCATCTTTCTGTCTCTCCCATCCCTCCTTGCAGGGAGGAGAGCACCCAGATGAGCTAAATCCTCCTTTTCTTCTGCGTGGGCTCTGCAAAGCAGAGTTTGCTCTGCTGTCCGTGTTTCAGGAGCGGTGCGGCCTCAGGGACGGAGGACTTGGCAGCCAAGGTGCAGGGCTTTTGGCACAGGGTCACCGGTGGCTCCGAGAGCCTCGGCTTTTTGGCTGACCCAGCAGCATCTTGCTTCTCCCTCAATTCCATCACTAGAGCAGCTTCCTTTCCCTGTTCACAGCATCTCACTTCTTAATAACCCTCGTTATGCCACCCTAAGGTTGTGTTTGCCGGCCGCAGCTCTGGGAGCTGCTCCCCTTTCCTCTCCCTGGGTAGGGACCAGCCTTGCAGCTCTGCCGGGATTTAAAAGAGCCGCAGAAAATCACAGCCATAAGCCACCATGACGGCTGAGCTGACCAAGTCCAGGCACCGGGAGGCAATTAGGAAGGGATGGTGGGAATAAGCCGGGGAGGTCACGGCAGCCAGACATGGCTAAGGGTTAACGTGGCTTAATTTTCAAGCTGGCCTTTGAAAATGAGAGGGTAAAGGGACACGGACTGTGTGTTTCCTTTTAGCATAAGAGCGTTAGGGTTCAGCGCATCTCGCTTGTGCAAACTTGTAGATGGGGCATCCTGGCCAGGAGCAGAGCGAGAGCAGCTCCTGGCTCTGGGGTGGGGGCAGATGGGGAATTTAGGCACAGCAGAATGTGAGGCAGTGATTTATAGCACCAGCAGGAATACTGCTACCATGCTCTTCCTTTGAGGTTGAGTTTTTGGGCACTGGCAGAGATTCGGTCTGCACCCACATGGACCTTTGGTCTCACCCAACCCTTCCATCCTGGGTGGACTTAAACCTTTCTGTGGGTCCAGTCCTAAATACCCTAGGAGGGAAGAGCAAGGCACTTGATGCCAATCACACAGGAGTGCTCCCCAGAGCAGTATTTTGGGATGAAAAGGGGCAGAGAAGGTCTCTTCCTCCTCCTCGGAGCAATGTGTGGGGCCGGAGGGAGGTTGCTCAAGACCAGTAGGAGAAGTCAGGGTTTCACCTGAACCGGGGACTGGAGATGAGGGTTTGGATGGGGAGAGGGGCCAGACCCTTGGCTCTGGGTCTACCTCCATGCAGCAACTGCCTCTTCTGCTGCTTTGGTCTCTCCGGCGTGGAGGACGGGCTTGCGTGTTGCGGCAGCACGAGCACGAAAAGCCTCTCTGCAGCGATGCACAAATCGCCCAGCCTCCGGCCAGGCTGCTGCTATGCAATTAAAAGCTTTTGCCAGTGAGAGGCTTAATTAACTCTGGCTTTCTAGGGTTACACCCACATGTGTATGTTTTTCAGGCAGGTCTTTCTGTTAGATTAGCTGGAGTTTGGCCCCGGTTGCAAGAAATTCCTTGTGGGACTTGCCTGGGTCGTGGCAGCGTTTTGCTTGGCTGGTGGTTCTGGCCGGGTGGGAGAGCTACAAAGTGTGTGACTAAAGTGTTTCTGTGGGTGGAAGGTGAATGCAGTGGGGATGGAGTATTTTAGGGTTTTGAAAACCATAAACCACCAATGATGATGATCCCACCTTGCCCTGGACAGCCTGGACCAGGGCTTATAGTGGAGTAAGGTCTTGGTTTGAGCCCTGGCCATCCTACCCATCTTCTGTCCAGCCTCTACTAAATATCTCCTTCCCTCTTAGTCCTTCATGTCTTTAGATAGTCAACACCCCAGCCCTGCAGTTTTCAGAGTGTTTGAAGGTGTCTAGTGGAAGGGAACGGGTTTTGGGTGGAACTACATGCTAGGAGAAAACTGGTAGGAAGACTCAGGGTGATTAATAACATTTGTCTAGCTTTCTCTTACAAAGCACTAAGACTTTTCCTTGCCCATCCTGCTCTCCGTGCTGGTTACGAGACCACCTGCAGGAAGATGTTAGCCTCTTCAATCTTGAGCCAGTTTTGAGTTATTAGGGCGACAAAGCCGCTCCTGGAAATACATGACACTTACTTTCATGGCACCCAATGGTTTTGAATAGGCTCAGTTAAAAACAAGCCCCATTTTCCCCTTCAGCTGTTCTTTTGTGGCAGTGGGAGGTTTTGGGGGGTTTGAAACAGATAGCCTTGGGAAGAGCCGTAACCCACTGACCTCAAGGGGATGTAGCTAACGTGCATGAAGCACCCTGCCGCTGACGGCTGCAGGAAGGAGTTAACCAGGGTCAGCAACCTGTTATTTTTTTTTTTTCCCCCA
Source organism: Buteo buteo (assembly GCF_964188355.1). Lineage (NCBI taxonomy): Eukaryota > Metazoa > Chordata > Aves > Accipitriformes > Accipitridae > Buteo > Buteo buteo. Next base: position 5,159,755 of record NC_134176.1, read on the forward strand.
GCTGATAAGAAAAAGGAAGTTGATATTTGTGTTCCTGCAACAGCCTCGTTAAATAGGAAAATAACAAATGGAAAAATAACACGTTTCCAAAGGTAGCCCTCTTTCCTGAAGCTGCAAAATAATCCCTTGGGCTACCTCTTCTCCTGCCACACAAGAGCAAGCGTTGCTCATCTATTTTGTAGGAATGTGGCTTTTCCCTGGTGGATGGGCTCACCACGCGCCCTGGCAACACGCTGGCACCACTCGGAGACGGGCGCTATCTGCTATAAAAAATTGGTGGTGGGATGGGTCTAACTGGGGAGCGAATGGTCTGTGCTGGCCGTTGCCCTTTGTGCTGGGCCCCACGGTTTCCTTTCCCTGCCTCTTCCCGTTCGTCAAACCCCGGCCTTGAGCTAGATGCACTTAGATCTCCTCTTTTTGTTGGCTATTTTTTGTACCTGATGTAAAGTTTCATGAGATTCATGGGGTTCCCAGCCCAATGTTGTTTGCTCTTTCCTCCACCCCCTGAGTCCAGGGCAGCTCCTCCAGCTGCTTCTTCCTACAGGGCTTCACCAGCGGGACCAAACTCTTCCATTGCTTGCAGGACTGCAGACACACGCCAAGTGATGGTGTGCCCTTGGGTCGTGCTGGGTTTACCCTACAGTAACTGAAAACTGACACTAAACTGTGGCCCTTGCAGCTGGAGTAACTCCCTTTGCTCTTGCAGGAGTCTCTGGACTTACGGCCACCAACCACCAGAGGAGAAGCCCCCCTGGGTACCTGCATATTTATGTCCATGTTTGGCTCATCCCATCGATGAAAAGATGAACCCTGGATGGGTTCACCGACCCATTTTGCACCTCTGTCTTAGGACAAGGTGAGCTGTGCCCTGCCAGCACCCCTTTCCTCCAGGGCGGGCATGGCCTTGGTGGCCAACGTTGGGGCAGAAATCCACCTTGGATGAGGTCGGTCCCGCCTGGATGACTGCAGGGAGGGCTCTGGACTCACTGGTATGAGGTTGGTGGGATTCATGCAGGTTTCCTCCCAAAGGCAGAGCTGCAGCTCTGCTTGGGGAGGGTACGTGGGTGAGGGTCATCGGTGCCAGGTGCCCGAATTTCTCTAAAGCAAACCCTGGGACCCTGTTTGTGCAAAACACGGTCCTGCCCCTGTGTGCTTGGGTGAGCAGTGGCTTGTGGATGCCTTCCCCCGGCAGCACAAGCCACTGAGGTTTTGTATCTAGAATTTGCAACTGTGCGGGAATGAGAAATGAGAATTCCCGCTGATGCTGGCACCGCGCGGGTTGTTAGCATCCTCCGGCATTTATTTCAGCCGGCCACCTCGACAATCTCGTTATTATCTGCACGCAACAGATAAATGAGCATTTCCACGTAGTCAAAGCAAGTATTGATTAAGGCCTGGCAACTAGCTAATCAATGCGGTGCTGTTTTCCCCGGTTGGACGCGTAGGGCTGCTCAGCTGGAAGCTGTCCCAAGCGCTCGGGGACTTTGCCCGTCATTAACAGTCATATGCACTCGGACAATAAGAGCCTATTATATTGTCTTAATGCGGGGCCAATCTGGGAATTAATCAGGATATTTGGAAGCACCTTAGCTACTTGCGCTGATAAGAGGTCCTGAGTTTCTTCTCCTAATCTCCCCCAGGCAACCAGGATCTCCCACAGGTCCCCACGCTGGATAATGTGCATAAGCTGGTTACAGTGAATTTGCATGAATAAGCAGGCAATTCTGCTCAGGCTGAATGCAACTTCATTAAAGCCCGGCAATAATTTGAGCTTGCTTATTGCCTGTCCTTTGAAGCCTACAAAGGAAGATTTTGAGCAACAATTGACTTTGTGTTTGGGGTCATGGAGACCGCTCCAGCTCCCAGGCAGAATTTGCCTCTCTAGAAATGTCTTTTCCTCTTTGCTTCCCTCTGCAATCGCTCTGTTAAGGTGAATAATTATTGTGGAAAGTTTTATTTGTGGAAAAATGTTAACCTTGCTCACAGGTGAGATAACAAACAGCTGGCTGGCTGCAGAGCGGCACGCAAAGAATTGATGGGAGCTCCCCGCCTGGGAACTCAGCGCAATGAGTCTGCCCAAAAAAATCCATGCCTGGAAATCCAACTGAGCTGGGATGGATCCCTGCCGTTGGGGGATTGCTGCGGGGGAGCCGGTGGGATTGGGGTGGTGGTGGGCATGGGGCTAAAGGGACGTGGGAGGTGGAAATGGGCCAGGGAGTATTTGGGATGCAGGGGATGAGCAACCGTGCTTGGGTGGGAGCTGAAGGGGAGCAGGTAGGACAGGGAGGTGCCTGCAAAAGCTTTCCCACCTTGCGCTATGCAATCATGAAAATGAGCTATGCAATCACAAAAAAAAAAGTGGCTTTTTTGGAAGCGAGAGAGGAGAGGCAGGCAGGGTGTCCTCGAGGGGGCGGAGGGTGCAGCGGGCAGGGTGAGCTGGGGACAAATTCAGCTCCCTGCAGAACTGCAAACAGAGGGTGAACGGCTCTTGGTTACAGCATCAGGTAAGCACCGCTTTGGTCTCGTGGCTCTTCCCATGCAGTCAGGCATTGCATTTCCCCCGACAGCAGGGCTGTACATTCCCCGGATTAATTAGCTGTCGCGGATGCGTGGACTTTGCTCGACCGCTGTGTTTCCCAGCCGCACCGGAGCTGCCGGGTCAGGATGGGTACCCGCTCAGAGCCACGTGTTGCATTTACATTGCAGACCTCACCCTATGCTCAAACACGAGCATCCACGCTGGGTGGGCAAAGCGCAGATCAGGGTCTGGGCAAGCTTTGGGGTTGGGAGAGACATCAGTGATTTACCTGGATAAAAGCAGCATTGCATAAACAAAGCAATAAATACTGCCTGCTTCGGGAATGTTAGCAAGGGCTCGTTCCTTCAGAAGAAAATTTATTACGCTGTGCACAAATTGGCCTGGTGAGTAACGCGGTGATGGCTTTCAGCCTCGCACCTAGTCCTCAAAACCTCCAGCCAAGGAGGTGCCTCCACGCAAAGTCTGGGCAGCATCCTGGCACGAGCAGGGGCACGAACACCTATTTAATTTTCAGATGAAGCTCAGTCATTTAAGGAAAAGGCTCTGTGTTTTTTTTTTTTTTTCCTTCCAGGCTCTTCGGGACGTGTTCCTGCATGTACCATATATATCAGTGTCACTTTGGGGCAAATTAATGCATTTTATGTTAAGAACAGACACTGAGCCTTGTTTTTAGGGGTTTGGGGATGACTCTTAGACCCAACCACATCCCGTTTTGACCAGGCAATGGCAAAATGTCCACGAGGCCATTCCCAGGAGGAGTTTGCCTGCCTGTGCTTTCACTGCTTCTGAGCCAGCTCTGGCCAAATAGGTGTCAAGAGCTGTGGGGCCCGTAGAAAAATCCTAAGCTGTGAGAAGAAACTCAGGTTTCTGGCTAAAATGACCATGTGCAGAGATGCTGTACAGTGTGAGCGGGGGAGAATAAGTGTCCTTCTTCCCCTTAGGCCAGCTGAGCAGTGCCCAAGCCTGCGTACGTCAATCCTACATCGCTGTTTACACCGAAATCTGTGGCTGGTGCCTGGTGTAGTGCCGGCACTGAAAGCAGCAGCCTTCCTCCAGTCTGGCCCTGGCATAAGCAGGATCAGGATTTGGGCCCAAATCAGGGAAAAGCTAGAGGGATTTTTAAGGGGGAAGCCAGGATCTCCTGAGGGTCTGTCCTTGCAGTGGAAGCCGCTTAACCAGCTGTTTTGCACATCTGCAGGGCTTGCCTGAGCTGAGAAGAAAGGCTGGAGCTTGTCCTCAATTATCCTGATGAGATCCTGGGCCGGCACCGGTGGCTTCGATGCCGTTTCCATGTCTCCAGCAGCAGGGAGGTGGCAGGAGATGGGATGTCTCGTGCTGGTAGGAGCATCAAGGGTGGGGAGAATCAGGTTGGGGTTGGGGTTGGCCAGGGGTCTTTGTTTTGGGGGGTGCCCAGCAAAGATGGGGAGCCAGGAGGAGGCGGAAGGCGATGGCACGGCTGTGCCGGGAGCCCAGCTCCCATCTGGCTGCCTTATCAAGCCCCGCACAGCCTCGCGTGTCACATTGGGATGTAAATCGCATTAATTGAATTCACTTTGGCTGCGCTTTTGGGAGCAGACGACGACTGAGTCAAAATCTCATTTACATACTGATAAGACATAGTTGAAAAATGATGCCTTCTAATGAATAAAATGTGTGTAACTGGTCCAGCTTGATATTAGCATTAAAGTGTTAATCACTTTGGCATACAAGTTTATAGTGCTGAGTAAATTTGTCTTCAAAGGGTCCTGAAACAGAAATCTATGTTTCTGGACTGCCATAGCAACATAGAGACATCTTCATTGTATTTCTTGGTCAGAAAGCAGGTGCCAGCTTCTAATTAAAGCCTAATTTGCAATTTGTGTCCTATTCACTGTTTTCATGGGAACTTTGATGGCTGATATAGCGGTAAGCAATAACCACCAGCACGACTTGAAAGCAGTAATGGAAATTCATCCTCCCCTGGGGCTGCTGGGCTGAGCAAGCACAGGAGAGAGAAGGGGCCAGGGACATGTTGTGATGTGTGTCCCTCATCCAGGAGGCTGCTCGCAGCGAGGGAAGATGGAAATCATTGCAAGAATGCTGATGCCAGCCTCGCAGGGGCCGGTAGTCGTCCTGCTCCAACCTCCTCGGGGCAGCTCTGGCCCTCCCTCTTTGAAGACAGATGGAAAAGGCTTCTTCCAGACTCCCGATTAAAGGATCCAGATTAACGATGCCCACGGAGGTCTCTTGTTGCACATGTTCTCCAGCCTGCCTGCTGACCTGCAGCATCTCAGGCTTTCCAGTCTTCCCCCTGCCACCTATCCATCTCCTCTTTTTGCTTCTAATTACAGGCTTACGAGCTCTTGACAGCGCTAATATCAAGGGTAATTAGCAGCAGCAGGTCCATGGGTACGTGGACCCATGGTGGAAGGGTGTCCTGCTGGACCTGGCTGCCCTGGGAGCAGAGTATTTTGAGGTGCGTGGAGCTGGAGGGCCAGCACCAATCTACAAGAGGTGTTGCTGATGATAAAGCGATGCTGCTCTCCCAGGGCTGTGTTTGCTTCTGCTGGCTGGGGATTTGGAAAGGGACCTGAGGGGGCCAGGGCTCAGATCCCGGTGAAATTCAGTGCTGCTTCAGATTCCTTTCAATATTGCAGCCTCGGGCGCTGGCTGGGGAGCTGTGCCTTGCAAAAAAGCTCAGCCCAGAAGGTGGGGAGCGCTGCTGCGTGGCGGTCAGCAGAGATGGAGCAGGTCCGCTGAGCCACGAGGTTTTCTGAAGCTATTCCCCAGCTGGAGATGCCAAGTGCCCGCAAGCCCTGGCTGTACCGGGCTGTTTCAGTGCCTAGTCCGCAGGACCCCAGCCCCGCTCCTTGCACCGCTGGATGGGGCTTGAAAGCCCCTCAGCGCACTTTGCACCGTCCATCAGCTTGTCGTTGGGTTTGTTATTGATAATAATTTGTGTGGCAGCAGGTTCAAGGGTCAGTGGTCTTGCTGAAGGACCGGGGGGGGGGGGGGTCTCTGCCTTGACAAGGGGACAGTTGACACAGTTGGGTCTGACAAAAGGGAGACCCAGGCTGGGTTACTGGTCTATATGTGTTGACAGACCATTTTCGGTAATGTGTATCAGGGTTGTGCCACCACGTTGGGTTGGTGCTGTGGGACGGCTGGGGACACACTAACGGGGAAGAAGTCACATTGTGTCGTGTCCTTCAAGAGCGAACCGCACATGTGTAATCATGGATCACACCAATGCAGCTGGGGAGGGACATCTGGGGGATCTCCTTTCCAGTCTGCTCCTCGAAACGGGATTTTGCTGGTTCCTGTTGTCTAGCCGAGCCCTGAAAACCCCTGGGGAGGGAGATGCCACCCTGAGCCCTTGCTTCAAAGCCACATCACCCTTTAGCAGAGAAGTTTTTCCATGCCTCTCTGCTGGGTGCTGCTTCCCGCCTCAGCTCAGATTTTCAGCTGTGATAAATCAGCACAACTCCACCAAGGCCAATTTTACAGCAGCCGAGGCTCTAATTCCCAGTACTCAACTCCCCGTCCCTCCCCTTCCCGCTGAATTCCCTCCATAGACACTGTAGGGTATGTGCTTATTAAGGTCCTATAATGCATTATGGAATGTTCCTGCTTTTATAGCGGAAAAAAAAAAAAGTCAGTGGTTTAACTCAGGCTTCACTGTGTGCTGCTCCAGGAGATGTTGTTTCAAGAGCGTCACACACATGGCTAAATGGGATAGCAAACGCCGCATCTTTCTGCCCTCAGTCCCCCAAATTCACGTCTCCATCCCCTCCTGGCTTATTTACCATGCAAAAAGGTAAATCACAGCCAGCTTGTTTATCAGCTGCTAATCTCCTTCCCGAGGGATTTGGGTCCTCCTGGGCAGGCCTACAACCGCTACAATCCTGGAAGTGTCATCATCTCCTAATAAGCACAGTCTCCTGATTGCCTTATGGCTTAATTACACCGTGCACGGTCTCCTGAGTAGCGTGATCTGGTTAAGACACCGCAGAACCTTGCAGGAGACCTGATCGTAGACCTGACCTCTCCCCTTGGCTTATCTCCTGCAACTCCATGAGGATCAGAAGTGGCATCACCAGCCTCGATTGCCCCCGAGAGCTGGCGATGGGGCGGGTGGGATGGTGCTAGCAGGAGCCTGGGTGATGCTGTGTGCTTGTATCAAGCTTTCTCTGTTAGGCTCAGCAGTTAGAAATTACAAATTAGAAATACAGGTGAAGAAGGCAAGTGAATGGGTTTGCTCATAGCTACCTGATGCTGCTTATGCCCTGTGAGTGAATCCCTAACTAATGGTATAGAAAAAAAGGGGGACGTAAGCATAGTTGTTTATGTGACCTGGGATTTCAGCTGACAGTTTTCTATTTGGTGTTATTTCCTCCCCTCCATGGAGCTATGTCTTTGCTGGGAGTCCTTTCTAACCAGCGAGCACTTTTCAAGCAGCGCAAAAATCATCCTGGGCTGATGCACGTGCACAAGCAGACATACAAACATCACACATCCTGAAGCCAGGGTGAAAACCCCAATAAATAGGTGTGCCACATTCAGATGTTCGACTAAATCAATGAAATAAATCTGGAATGTCTGAGAGAAATGGAAAAAGGAAAAAAAAAGAAAGAAACCCACCTAAAGCTTTGCTCACATAACAGGAAAAGAATAGCCTGGGGCTCTGTCCACCTATTTGTATCAGTGAGTGGAAAACACTCTGCTCCAGGAATCCGCCTCTTTCCTGCTTTCTGGGGGATGTAGATGCAAGTGCTCTCCGCAGGGAATATCCTGTTTACCTAAACCCCTGCTTCCCACTGGCAAGCCGCACGTTCCAACAAGCGCCGCTACCATTTGAGTGACATCTCCTAGGGAGTTGAAATAGTTGTCTTAATAAAGGAATTGGTTAATAGAAGGCTTTTTGGCAAGGTACTGCTAGAGGTCTAGGAAATCACTGCAGCCCCTAGAGCAGGAGTACCCACTTTCGGTGAGTGGGGTGGTGGCATCCCTTGGCCACAACGGCTTCTTTGAACCCAGCACCTCTTCTCCATCCCTGTCGGTGCCTGCTCCGGGTGATGCCCCGGGAGCTATCGCACCTTTTCCTGCCAGGTAATTCCCCAGGGCTTGGTTCAAACCCTCACGGGAACACGTTTGCTTCTGTACGTGCTGGACTTGCTTTAAAACATCTGGCTTTAAGCCTCCTTGGCTTTATGTGGCATTATGTGCCTAAGTCATTTAGACCATTAAAAAAGCTTTTCCCAAAGGGCTTAGCGCTGCTTCCCATTCCCATCACTGGGGACAGTCCGGGGAGCGTGCGAGCGAGGGACGTCAGCTCGCAATTGAGAGAGAGGAGTTATTTGGCTCCTGGGGTTTCTGCCAGCTGGAGTTACGGCTTGTTCCAGCCCAAACATCCCTAACCACATGACAAATATTATCGGTGTTATTAAAATATTTTACTGGAGCCAGAAATGTTTGAAAAACCTGTTATGACACTAAGCTAAGCATTTTAATGCGGCGTTAGGAGCAGGTTCTCTCTATTCTTAGCACAAACTGGGGGATTTTTTTTTTTTATTCCTTAAAGCAATTTGCCACTGACAAGGGACATGACAATGCACAGTGGACCTGGGCCAAACCTGCCAAAGGGTGTGTGATGGCAGCAGTGGGGTCCTGTGCAGGTCCTTCCCCAGCTCCCTGTGGTTCATATTTCAGATTGGAGCACTTTGATGGTTTGAACGTAGCTGGGAAGGAAAGGGGAGCTGCTATTTTTCGGGCGTGGAGGGGTATGGCCGTGGGTGAAGGGAGAATATGGCATCATGGGATGAAGGCACAGCATCCAAGATGCAGCGTTTCCCACGGAGCCAAGAGCTGATCCAGGCACGAGTCATGGCTTCAGCTCATCCTCCTGAAAGCTTGGAGTCGAGAACATGGTGCTAAAACACCCATTCCGCGCAGAGCGGTAGCCTGTGGTTTCATGGAGCAGTTACTTCGCCAAGCGTTTTGGTGCCTAAACCCGTGTCTGACATCTTGGGATGTGCATCTAGAACATATTACGGGCTCATGACATCAATTGACAATTAGATCCAACTCGGGTGGACTCAGCCTCTTCTCCTTTCCCACTGCCCAAACAGAGGCTGATGGCAACGATGGCTGTGGAGACGACAGTGTTTAACCCACCTAACTAAAAGCTTAGAGCTGGAAGAAGAACTCTGGAGGGACAGCGGCAGCTCTCAGGAGTTTTGCTTGTCGGTTCTTCGTGCCAGGATGCAGCACGAGAGTTGTAAGCGCAGAGCCTGGACCACTCTCCATAGGCGTGTGCTCGCTTATCGAGGTCTTTTGTATGTCCCAGCTTAGCAGCTATCTCTTTGCAAGCAATGAGACGCCTTCCGCAAAGGAGCCGGTCTGCAGGAGCGACAAAAGTAACAGTATTGCTCAAGAGCAAATACTTGCAAAATAGAGCAAAACCGACTCCACAATGGAGCTGTGACTCACTCGGTTTCTCTTTAGGCTCATAAGGAATAATTGCCATGTGATGCTGAGTGTGTGGTTCAAAAGCAGATGTCTTGTTTTTTGCTAAAGGGAGAGTATTTGGGAGTGAATGTATGTATAACCTATTAGTTCATATGGGAAATTTTTGTTGCCCATTTTCCCTACTGTGTGACTATAGAAATAAAACAGTATCTCCTTTCTGTCTGCAAAAGCAGTAGTGGGGCACTTCCCACTGCCTGGGAAAGGTTGTCTTAGTCCTGTTGTGGAGCAAACACCCTTAAACACCAGTTATCGCAGGCAGCGTCTTTTAAATACATCTCTGATAGTTTTATCTGTATCAGATCAAGGATGATGTTTCACCCAGCATCTGCAAACCCAGCTCCAGGCACTGTAGCCATGACCCAGCTGTATGTTTTCATTGCCCGGGGCCAGAGATCGCTCCTGTTTGCTGCATTCACTGTGTCATGCCAGGGTGTCCACTGCATGGCCAAACAAGACCCCCCCACTCAAGGGGTCACTGCCAGCTCGGTCAACCCCTGCCACTCCTGGTGATGCTCCCAGCAAACATAGCAGGATCCTGAATAAAAAATTCTAGTGCTTTCAAAAGTGCATGAATGCCAGGTACTCCTCCAGCTGCCTCTTCAGTAGGCAAATGGAGTCCCTAAATCCCTGCTTAACTCTTCTCCAACCTCTGCTCTACAGTTGCCCTTGCAGAAGATGGAGGAAGCTCAACCAGGAGAGAGAACAACGTCTGCAGCCTCTCCGAGGTAGGTGCAGCCCAGGACCGGTGGCTCTAGTCCCAGTGAGAAAAGTCATCTAGAACTAAGTAAAAGTTATGTCTATTATGAGCTTGGCTGCTTTTTAATTAAAGGGGAGCCCATGTCCTCAACTACTTGCTGGAGAGTTTTGGGTGACGGTCGACTAGAAACGCAGATTTCTAGCTTTTGTGCTTGCAAAGAAAGAAAGAAGATGTGAACCTTTAAACGTGGTGGAGCAAATACACTTTCCTGTGGGTTTAATCTTCTGCTTGCAAAAGGATCTTTGAATGAGTGGGATGGAGAAGACCAAATACTTCCTGGCTGGAGGAGATCCGCGGGTGGATGAGAAGGGCTCAGCCCGTGGCTCACTGGCCCCATTAGCCATGCCGACACGGGTAGCACATAGCTTGTCCTGTCCATGCTGATCTCCACACCCCACCTCAGTCTGGGGTGCAGAAAATTGAGGAAATGTGTCCTTTGCACGTGGGTTTCCATTTCTTTCTGGAGTAAGGCAAAGAAAAGAGGGAGACAGGATCCACGTGAAGTCCTCGTGGTGAAGGCAGACCTCCGAGCATGTCTGAGTGGCGAAATCTCCTGGCTTATGTGCTGACAAGGGGATGTGTGCTGGAAGAGGAAAATAGACCTAGCATGCAAATATTTACTCTGCCCTGAGCAGGCTAACAGGCACTGTCAGCCTTTGTCTTATTTTATTTAATCCTTCAGTCTGGCTCAGTTCAGGTTTGCCAGTTTGGGATGTCTTTTTAAATTTAGAGCTGTTTGCTTTCTGTCTGTCCAGCTGTAAACATGGTTTCAAAAGCCGGAGGATGGGATTGTCCCCATCTCGCTCCATGGTCTCCTGCTTGAAAGGTTCCACAGCTCTCCTTGGCCGCCCCAGGATGCAATCCTGCGTCATGGCAGAAAGGTCTCCTGAAATGTCTGCGACATGCCAGTGAGCTGTGATGGTGTCCTGGATGGAGGAGGATGGGGCTCGGTGCTGGGGTAGAAGCCTGGGGGCTGCACCAGTGGACCTCCTGCAGGTTTGCTCTTCTGGAGGCTTTGGGTCACCTCTCTGTGTCCTCCAGTCCTCTGCAGCTTCCTAATCCAGCTCCACTCAAGGTGATATGCGTTTTTTTTTTCTTCCCTCCCTTCACTGGTGTCCCACTCATTTTAAGAGGTGTAGGGTCAGATACCTCATGTGCTTCTTCCACCAGTGCTAAAGAGTGGTCAGGGCTGGTCCTCTGCCTTGGTGGAGAGCAAAAAGTGATGGGGAACACCTCTGTCATATCCAAACTTTGCTGTCCCAAATGGTGTCCCAATCAAAGTCTTCTTTTAATGAGAACCCCCAAATTTGGAAGCCCAGATTTAAACTTACTTAGTTTAAGGTTAGTCAGTAGAGCTTACTAAACTCACCTGGAGAGCACAAAGCATGGTCACACAGGTAGAGAAACACTGGGGATGGACAAATTTTACCAGAACTAAGTAATGGTGGAAGGCTGAGCCTGAATATCTGTACTTTGTCAAACACCACCGGCCAAGGATGGGCTGATTTCTCCCCTAAGTCTGCAGAGAAGCGAATTTCAGTTTCGTTTTGGCTTCAGTCTGAGGCACTTGGTCTGTTTGGAGAAGGACGGCTAAGGGAGCGATGCGGGGAAAAGGAAGTCATCGGCCCTCTGCAAAAGCTAAGTAAGGATGGTTTGACTTTTGGTCTTGTTTTTATTTAGCAAGGAGGCCACATCGTAGGGTTAGCTTACGTGCCAAGCTGTCCCTAAAATCCAGGTGGGTTTGATCCGGAGTTTATACTGAGATCAATCCCTGCTTTAGTTTGAACTCGAGGTTAGGAACTGGGTTCAGACTCATCTTATTCTGAAATTTGGGTAAGTATTTCTGGTTTTGGCTTATTTCCAGTTCTAATGTTGGTTTTAGTTGGAGAATAACTAAGAGTCTGACCCAATGCCCACTGAAGTCTGGTGGAGCTTTGAATTCACTTGATACCAAGCTGGCCTGTGGATGGACAGTCTTCCAGCAGATCCAAGCCCAATTCTGCTCTTCTTCACCCCTCCGTAAAGCCAAAATTGAGCCAAGGGAAGAACAGACCTGCGGGCGTAGAGCCTTTTCCAGGGGCAGGATTTGGCAAGCTGTAAATAGGCAGCACATCCAAACCCCTCCTGGGGGAGTGACTGATGTTACAGCTGCACTCAATAGATGCCAGCCGCAGCCGCAATTACTTTACACACCTTTTTAAACACTCATATTGTCATCCTGGTGCCTTATTCAACACTGACAAACAAAATTCCTTTTTTCCAATACATGAGGGGGGCTTAAACTGAAGGGCTAGTTGACTCCACTGGAGAAAGACACTTTTACGGCACATTTTCGTTGCTATAAAACCAGTCTAAAATAATGAGACTCATGAAAGGATATGACCTAAACTATAAAATGCACTTATTAAAGTCGTATGATAAATCAGAGAAGGACACGCTTGCTTCTTCCTAAGGAACTGCACACAGCTGGACAAGAAATCGAGGCAAGGCAGATTGATTTCTGGTGCGCGGCTCTCTCCCAGCTGGGGGTGAAGAATTAGCGCAGGTCAAATTGCTCACAAACCTCTGTCAAGGAATATATATGTCTAACCTAAATGTCAGGCTAGAGGAAAGAAAACCTGAGCTCTGTGGTCCTGCTATATCCCAGCATGGGTGATTTCATTAGTTATATCCCTCTTCACTCTTGTGACTGGGTGCTGCATTTTTGCCCCTTCTTCCCCCCCCCCTCAACAAACCAGATGGCTCTCCAGCAAGATGTCCTGCTATCGCGTTAGGTGCCCCAGCCTCAAATTGTCAAGGTCTGCTGCTTAATTTCCACCCGTGTTTCCAACATTGATGTCGGTACATTCAGTTCTGCCTCAAGGGGCACCCAGAAATGCACGGACCAGATTTGGAGAGATTTAGATAGGTAAAGGAGGATGATCTGCTCAAGGTGAGACAGGGCAGTCTGTTAGGGCTTAATTTGATTTTCACTGGTTTCATGCTAATATTACACGCAGCGGACAGGGAACAGCCACCTGTTTGGTGGGCTGGGGGGGACTGGGTGTTGGTGGTGTTAACAGCCTTCTCACTGAGTGATTAAATGCACCAGTAGAAGGAGGGGGGAAAAAAAACCCAGCTTTTTTTTTTTTTTTTTTTCCTAAAAATAGGTTTTCATTCTTCAAATGCTTGGGAATCTTTTTTGCCCACTCAAATGATTTATTCTTCTGCAAAAGGTCTGACTGGAGGGGAGGCTCCCAAATTAACTTTCACCAACAGTAAGCTGTAACGGGGAGCAAAGCAAGAAATGCCATTAAGGAGCTGTGGGATGCTACGGTGCCTGTAACGTGAAGGCTAAGAGGCATGAAGTTAAAGCGGTCTGTTTGCAAAGCTGTTGGGTATGGATGCATCGGGCAAGTTTTTCCCCAAATCCCAGTTCCCAGAACATCAAAACAGCACCGGAATGACCTCACGTCCGTGCGAGGTCTGAGGCTGAGCCCTGCCGTCCTCGCAGGGTTTATGTCAGGGCCAGTTAAGGTGCAGGAGCTGCATCTCCTGCCTTCAATTCCTCGTGGCACTAAGACGCCTTGGTTCTTAGCTGCCAAGTAATTTTCTTTTGGGTAATGCAATAGCGCATGGAAGAGCCTATTATTTGCCAGTAGCAAGAAACTCAGCAAGCACTAATTGGACAAACGAGGCTCCAGGGATTTACAAGCTAATCAGATGAATATGCAATTGGGGAAAAAAGGCAAACAAGGCTCTGAGCCACCCCGAAGGGCACCTGGGATGGCACTTTGCTCCTGAAAGCAGAGGCATGTGCTGCCTTTCCCCAGCTGCAGCGGTGCTAGCGACCGTTCTGTCCAGAGAGGACCTTCCTCCCCTGTAAACCATCTCCCACCGCTGCTTTCTCAGGAGCAGCTCTGATGAGCAGATTTGTTTTACTCCGGGGATGCACAGACTGCACTGTGCGGCAGGTATTTGGAAATATTTCCCAGGCTTTTGGCATCCTTCCCAGCTCATGTTACCCACAGGGACAGGCCGCCATCAGTTCTCACTGTTGGGTACGGTGCCGGGGGGAAGACTTTCTAGCTCTTCACTTGTTCCCAGCCTAAAAGCTTCCCTCTAAAGAGGGAGGAGGGAAAAAGGGAAGGAGCAGGAAAGAAAAGGTCATGTATGGGGGAAAATTAAGATTTTTTTTTTTTCTTTCCTTTTTGCCCTGAAATATTCCTTTTAAAGGAATATCCTGAGCTGCGCCGGGCACCAGCAGGTCTTTTGGAAGCTATTCCTTGCAGCTCTGGGACTTCAGCCCAGTGGTGCTTGTGCTGACCTCTAATGAGCCCAGCCACAGCTCGCCAGCAAACCAGCTCCTGACCCGTGAAGGCAGCGACAAATCCCCTCTGCGTGCTGCTATTGCAACCCTGGGGAGGCTGCGGGCCAGCGGCGATGTGCAGGCAGCTTGGCGTGGGATGCGGGTGGGGATTTTTTTGTGTCTCGGAGGGGGCTGACAGCAGCACCTCAATAGCTGCTGCCTGTCCCGACCACGCGTGGACATGGGCTTGGGCTCACCAGCGAGACAAGGGGCTGAAATAACGCGGGAGAGCAGAGTCGCAGTTCTTTGCTAAGCCACGGGGTCAGCACAGGGTTTGGGGTTTAGGGAGGAGGAGATGGCAGTGATGGATGCCCCTTCCCTTCTTCTTGTGTCCCCACGAGTAGCTCATTCTTTAGGGGCACAGCTTCATCTCTTTGGTCCCAGGGATCATTTGATGCTGCCTCCCCATTTGGTCTGTACAGGAAGATGGATCAGACTGTGATTTCCAATACACATGACACAAGGCAGTGGAACGGCTTAAAAACATTGCTTTTTGACTGCTTCCAGACATAATTCATTACCAGTTCTCTTTTCCTTCCTTTACCGCTGCCCTTTCCAGCAACCCCTCCGTAGGGAGGAGCGTTTATTGCACCGCCATCAAAACGCAGCATATCCTCAAACCGCAAAGTCTCCGGGCATGAGGTCTGCTGTTCTCCACGGCTGGGTCTTGCTCCATGACCCAGGTACCAAGCTACTACCGTAAAATGAATAATAAGGTGTTGTGTTCAATCAGTGTCTGGGGCTGAATACTCCTGGTCCTGCAGCACTTGGACGTAACACTGTGAATGCCCCCGAGAGGACAGCCAAGAAATGACTGATGGTGTTGAGTAAGTTATTGCAAGCCCTTCTCATAGAAAAAAGTGGTCCTGGCTGGAGTTTGGATGATAGATCACTGCGTTTTTCTGTAGCGCATTAGCACTTGATCTCAGAGGTCGGGCCGGAAAATAACCTTCTCCCTCTAATTGACATGCAAAGCTACCACTGTGTATTAATTTGGATTGGGGCTGAACTTGGAGCACCAGTGCTGAGATCAGAAAAACAGAGAGTGGTAAATCTGCAGTAAATTGTTTGCATATTTATAGGCTCTCATATGTGAAAGATTTATTTTTAAAAAAGAATAAAATGCTGTAGTCCATAGGATGGCCTGGCTTTCTGCCAATGGCCAGGGTCAAAAAGTCCACAGCCTAGTCTGGTAGAAGAATGAAATATGGCATGGCTTTAACAGCCCAGAGAACTTACCAGGATGGGAGAGGTGTCTGTCGTTTGCGTTTTCATGGCTTTAAAAATGAACGGGTTGGTTTCACTGCGAGAACGATCAGCGAGGAGGTGAAATGCTGAGGCTGGAGTTATGCTGGGTGGTGAATGGGGTCCCCGATACTCTCCGCCTTCTTGTAGTTAAAGAGCAGAAATTAGCCAGGTGAGACACTGCTTTTAAAACCTGAGAAAAATAGCAATGAAGTTAATGTTTTCATGCTTCCCTCTGCAGTCCTGATGGCCAGCGATGTGTTAGAAAAGAAGATGTCTTCTTCACACAGCCCCAAATGGGACGGTGCCCACGTAGAAACCAGGAGTCCTGGTTTGGCACTGGGGGGTACAGACAAATGTCCCTGCAGTTTTGAGGAGCACCTCCTTGTTTTTGTGGTACAGCAGGGCTGTAGGTGCTGGGCACCAAAGAAAAGCACCCAAACCTGGGAGACCTGCTCTCACCGATATCTTCTGCACTGGGGTTTTCACTCGAGATAGGACCTGTCAGCTAACCCAAAGCACAAAACTTCTTGCTAAAGGTGAGATGACTACATACAGTGTAAAGAAATGATGTGATTACCCCTTTCCTTTAGTCTGCCTTCAAAATTACCCAGTCTTGTAATGAAAAGTCTTCCAGATCCTCTCTACGAGCCAAAAGCCTCAGGAACTGTCTGGCTTCATTTTTGCATGAGTGAAGGAGCTCTTCATTACTTCTCCCAAAATAATGAGAGAAGTCGAAATGAGAAAAACATAATGAAAACAGCTGATGTAAACATAGCTGTGTCTTCCTACAGGTCTCTATAGTTAGCTGCTCTCCTTAATCATCACTGTATCCAAGGGCTTATGAATTCCAACAATTATTTTCCCTGTGTATTTTTCCTGGGAGGAGGACAATGACTAATTGGTCCTGGGCTTCATTACGGCTCCTGGGTACTGCAGGAGTTAACAACGTGCCTCCGGCCAGGCTGTGCGCAGGCACAGGCTTGCAGAGGGTGAGTCCATACAAGCGGCTGTTGGCAATAAGAAGGGAGAGGGCCTTCAACTCTGGGGTTGGGGATGTGCTTGAACCAGGAATCTGGGAGATTTTCACCTTTTTGGGGGTGGGAATATGCTGGAGTTGGTCTTGAGGGAGAGATGTCATGGATCCCCCTTTAGCCTTCGGAAGCGCCCTTTCCATCCAAGACCTCTGCGGGTGCCCAAGACCTGAAGCATGGCTGTTTGCTTGACCTATTTTTCTGTTTATGACCTATTTTGCTATTTTTCTCACCTGAGTCATGAGCCACTCTGATCACATTGGGTGTGAGACACATCACGAGCTACGGCACGGAGTCGGGGCTGTACCATGCTGCAACCACCGTCACCCCAGCGCTGCCCTCTCCCCTTCCCCAATTATAATTAGAGCATGAAGCCCGATTGCAGCGTGCCCATCGCAGTAACACACAGCACTCCTCCAGCTTGCTCATGTTGGTAAACAAAACTGCTACAAGTAGTTTTTCCCAACAGGCATTTGCTGGAGAAAAGCAGTCTGGTTGCCTCTCCCTGCCCAGACGCAATCTGTGTAGCGTGTGGAGTGCATTTCAGGTATCTCCAGCTATACTATAGCATGCACATCACCAGATGATTAATAATAATAGTAAAGGCAATTATAATAGCAACAACAACAATAATAAATATTATGCATATTAAAATAATAATAATGGTATAATAATAATAATAATAATAATAATAATAATAATAATAATTCTACCACCATTCCTGACCTCAGGATGAGCTGCAGCCGATTTAAGCCTGAGCACAGAGCAGAAACGGGCTGCCGCAGCAGCAAGCAGATGCCAGGGCTGGGGGAGGGTGCATCGGGCTGCGCCTTCATCTCCGAAATCCGGGATGATGCCTCGTCCCGGTGCGTGTGATTAATGAGCCCTGACTTCACGGCGGCCGAGCAGCGCGGGGCGGGCGCTCCCCAGCCTCTCGCTCTGATCCCGTGGGATGGCTAGTCTTCGATGAAGCCCCGAGGTTTGAATTTTCAGGGTGACTGTGGCTCCCAGCGGGTAACGCTGTCCTCCAGAGTCCCCGATTCATCACGGGCAAGGCGCGAGGGGTGCAGCTGGCCTGGTGCGCATTGATTATTGCCTGTGGTGGGTAATTCAGATGATGAATTGGCTCACATGGAAGGGAGCCTGCTCTCGACCCCAGTAAGCCCGGACTTTGCCCAGTAACCATTCGACAGCTTGGTTTGACCGATTGAACCTACATTTAGACAAATGCACTTGTATAAGTGACCAGCAGGAAGGCAACCCTCCCCACGTCCATACTGTGGCCTTGGTCTGGCCCCCATTTCATTTTTTAAGGTGATGCTGCAGAAAACACATTTCTGTAGATATTCTCCAATCTCTGCCAACATCTGCTGCTTCCACCCCCAGCCCGGGTATTTTTTGGTCTGAACTTCGAGGTTGCGGTGAATTTGTACAGTAGGTTTCTGTTGTTGTTTGACTTGCACAAAGAACAAGGACTCTATCGTTTTCACGTCGTGAATCCTGCCAGGACATGACAGAGCGTTTTAGAAGATGCTATTTAATTAAAACACCAACAACTGGAATTTCTGGAAAAACATCAGAGGTTCTCATAAATTATCCCAGTCTCCCATGTTTCACCCTACCAATCTTCTAGTTTTTGTTTAGTCCATATTATTTTGGACTGTGTTTCGGGGGAATACTTATGGGCAAAGCATGTTCCTAGCTATGACTGGCTTACTTACAAATTACCCTTTAATCAACAGATTTGATATTAATTAATAATTCATAGACTGCTCTTAGGATAAAATTACATAATAATGTCTTTGATGAAGCCCAAAGTGTCCATTGTAGATGGCATAAAATGTTAATTAGCAGGAAAATGCAGTTAGGAGAAAACTCTTTTAATTATGTAATAGGCCTCATTACAATGGGTAATCAACAATGCTTCCAAATTAGCCCACTGACAGCACTTATCTATACATAGCAAATAAACTTTTGTTTGCAGAAAATACATTTGAATTGCTTCCTAATTGCTTTCAAGCAGTTTTAAGTCATTGCAGTGCCTACCAATATTTTAAAAAGGACCACTCTTCTCAGCTGAACAGGCCATATGTAAAGCTCAGAGAATAATGGGGAAAATTGTTCACAAATATTTGTTCAGATATGCAAGCAAATTTCAATTTGACCTTTTATAGGACCCTCATCTGAATACTGGAGCATTTTGCTGACGGCGGTGCCCGGAGAAAAATGTAAAGCATTGGTGCATGAATATCCCTTGAATTTCACATTGTGCATTAGGTCGTCCGACGCACACTGGCTGCTTTGTTGATGAGTTGCATAAATCACCCAGTCGGGCAACTGCAAACGAGGTCGTGTGGCCAATATGGCCAATATGACCCAAGAGTGTGCACAAAGACCTGGTTGGAAGCTACTTATAAATCCAGCTTTCCTTGTGAAGGAAAACAGAAAGGAGCTCAACAAGCAGATGCTTCATTTCTAATGTCTGTCCCCAGCTGACTTATCTAAGCTGGCGTCTAGTGAAATGAAGGGTTTTGTGCGAAGATGGCTGAAATGAGTCAATTCACCCAAAGTCAATGCCACATCTAGTTTTGCACCTTGAAGAGTCTTGCTGTTTCTGCCTTGATTTTGAGAGTTATCCAGGCTTCTTCAGGGGAGCCTGCAATCCTTATTTCTCTTCAAACTCAGCCAAATTTAGGACTTTACTAGGTTCCATATACAGATGTGGTCCAGCTGGGTCCAGCTCAGACCTTTTGGGCAGGGATGATGGATTTATCATGTCGCATCCTCTGTCCAGCCCAGCAAACCTTCAACTCTCACTACAAATAATTAGCAGTGGTAATAATATCCTGCAGTCAGTTGCTAAGCAGTACTAATGGCTGCTGATCTTTCTCAAAGGGATGGCGTGAATCCTTGGGATACGATGACCTTTACTTGTTCTCTGTCGTCCTGCTTGTAATTCTCCTTTTAATATTGTACAATACCGATAGCCCAAGTTTATCCATATTGTCGAACAGACGGATACTCTATTATTAGATTTGTTCTTGCAGACACCTAGCTATATTGGCCGAATGTGATTTATAGTCTCTAAGATCTGCGGACACAGATTTCTGCCTCCTTCAGTGTCTGGTCATTTCTATTCATTTCATCTCTGGAATCTAATGTAATAAAATTATAAAAAGGCTCTAACTCCTCAGCATTTAATCAGCTTAGTATGAGAGAATTACATCAGCAGCCCTTAGGTGTACTTTATCCTGCAAAGGAAATCTCACATTAGGAGACAATCTCATTATTTTGACTACTAAGAATTGCATGAATTTGTTAAGAGCCACCAAGAATACAGAAGACTTGAGGTAGGCTGTGTCTTTATTTATAGTAGATAAAGAGCAGGAGGGTTTTGCTTTGCCAGCAAGGCCAGCTGGAGGTGGAGCCTGGACCCAGAGCCAGCATCCTGGATCCTTTACTAAGATCTCCAAATGATCCAGAGTCCTAGACAAGATAGGATTTAGGGGTAGGTAGGAACTTGGTAGAACCATCCCCATCCCTGTTCAAGGCCCTTTCCATGTTCACAAGAACAGCTCTAGATCAAACCTGTGTTCAGCAGAGGATTTAGCAGGGAGTGGGGGTGTTGGTTGATGAGAAGCTCAACATGACCCAGCAATGTGCGTTTGCAGCCCAGAAAGCCAGCTGTATCCTGGGCTGCATCAAAAGAAACTTGACCAGCAGGTTGAGGGAGGGGATTCTGCCCCTCTGCTCCCCTCTGGTGAGACCCCCCTGCAGTACTGCGTTCACCTCTGGGGTCCCCAATATAAGAAGGACATAGACCTGTTGGAGCAAGTCCAGAGGAGGGCCGTGAAGATGATGAGAGGGCTGGAGCACCTCTCCTATGAGGACAGGCGGAGAGAGTTGGGGTTGTTCAGCCTGGGGAAGAGAAGGCTCAGGGGAGACCTTATAGCAGCCTTCCAGTACCTAAAGGGGGCCGACAGGGAAGCTGGGGAGGGACTTTTTACAAGGGCATGTAGGAATAGGACAAGGGGTAATGGCTTTAAACTGAAAGAGGGCAGATTTAGATTAGATGTAAGGAAGAGGTTCTTCACTGTGAGGGTGGTGAGGCACTGGAACAGAGGTTCTGCCCAGAGAAGCTGTGGATGCCCCATCCCTGGGAGTGTTCAAGGCCAGGTTGGATGGGGCTTTGAGCAACCTGGTCTAGTGGAAGGTGTCCCTGCCCATGGCACGGGGGTTGGAACTAGATGATCTTTAAGGTCCCTTCCAACCCAAACCATTCTGTGATTCTGTGATTCTATGACTTTAGTACCTACTAATTTAGAGATCCTTTTTTCCTTGCTAAAGAGATGTTGGTGCCTCCTTTCTCCTCTGTTTCTTGATCTCAGTTTCTAGAAAACTTCCTCCTGGGTTATATCCCACTCACATGGCTGGGTTTCTCACCCTGAAAGGATCAAGGTATTTCTGGAAAGCTCCCTATGCCCTGCACAGGTCCATGTGTCTCTCCTTCCCTGAGCCCAGCTCTGGCCGTGGACTGCTTAATTCAGTGTATTGTCTTGCAGGGCATTGGTGGGGTGATTCTTTGCCTCCATTGGGACTGGAGAAATCATAAGTTTTACTTTACTGGCATTTTTCATATCCCTTTTATTTATTTCAACCTGCAAAATTTCAGCAAGTGGGGTGATGAGGTGGACAAAGAGATGGTGCTGCCATCTCCATGTGAGGGAAGAGGAGCTCCAAGGGGTGATGTGTCATGCCCATCTGCCCAGGGTTCCACAGAAACTCTGTAGTGAAGCAGAAGGCTAAACCCAGGTCTTCTCTGGGTTACGTTACTGCAAAGCCACCGTGCCCCACATCTGCTCCCCAGCCCTGCCCGTAGGCGGCTGAAGTTTGGCGAAAACAGGATTTCCGAGACTATTTTTGGTGCATCCAGATGTAGGCTTGGCTGAGAAGTGGAGGGGAAGGAGGAGGCAAAAAGGGAGAGAAAGAAGCTGTTTAATGTAACACTGGGATTACAGGAATCTGGGCACGTTGAGGCTGGGGTTGTCCAGACCTGTCCTTCTCCCTTCTCACAGATCCGTGCTGCCCCAATCCTGCGGGATGGTGTTTCTGCCTCTCTGGGCACCAGAGTTATTTTAAAAGAAAACAGCTTGCTTGTTTTCCAGCCCAAGTTGGCTTGGCCAAGCTCAGCCCCTCTAACCACAGTCTGGGCATTTATTTTTGTCCTCCAGACTTTCCAAGGCATTTCTTGGGGTTGTTTGTCTGGTTCTTGCTGGGAGTGATGGAACATGATAAAAATAGAGAGGAGTCCCAGGCTTGGGTTCATTCTTTTGAAAAATTCACAGTGAAAGCTAACACAAGGCTCAGGACACCCAAGCAGGGTCTCATTGCCAGAGCAGGATAACCTGATATGTCTTGGAGCTGTCCATGGGGCCTGGGTGATGGAATACAGCTCATTAGGGTGGTTTCCAGCTTGCCCTTGGGCCTGACTTCAAAATATGGATTTGTTAAAATATTTAAGAAATGGTGTCTCCAGCTTCAGTGCAGGCATCAGGGGCTAAACTTAGTTGAAATATGAAGAGTGGAACCATCTCCATCATCACGTTGACTCCAGAACCCAGGGCTTTAATTAAAATACTAACCATGATGAGACTTGCACCTCAGTTTGAGGGTAGGCAACACCGAGTCCCATTCCCCCAACGCCTTTGGTAATGTCAATGTTGAGGGAAAGCACTGGACTCTCAGAGCCCAGGTTTTGTTTCGCAGGCTGGTGTACCACATCGGAGCGTCTCTGCGTCGCGCCTGGAACCAGGTGGCCAGCATCTGCTGGGTGTTTGTCGTGTTATCCTCTCCTCTGGGAGGGAGATGAGCGGCCACTTGTGTTGTTTTGTCTCTGTTAATTTGAGAATGTGTTGTTTTGCCTTGCCGAGGTAAGCAAAATGCCCTTTGCACGCGATGGGGAGGTCTGTGATGGTTCCTGGAGGAGTTCATCCCCATCGCCAACGACCCCCCTGAGAAAGCACTGCTAATGCACAGCTGAGCTCTGCCCTTCTCGCAGCAACACCATTGGCAATAAATTTAGCTTGTTACTGGTTTGTTCAGCTGGTCTGGAGCCTGACCACGGGGTGCTTCAAAGATTAAGATGGTTACCCTGATTCCCCAGGGGAAGAAAGCACTGAGAGCGGAGGACAGGACAGGATTGAGGACATGAGCTGCAACTTCCCCAGCTCCCTGGGGTTTCCAAATTGATGCTGGCTCAGGCTTGGGTCTGTGCCGCAGCTGCAATTTAGCCCCAAGCTAGCAAGAAGTTTGCCTGAGGGCAGGTCATTGTCTGCCTGCCTGGGCAGGGTGGTTGTTGCTCATGGGGATGATGGGAACCGTCACAGGGTGCTGCCATGGTGGCCGAGTTCATCGTCGATGGGAAATCAGGAGCCTGTGAGATCCTGACTGTGCAAATGGTTGCAGGCTCTTCCTCCCCAGGAATCGCTCCGTCTAGGGCTACATGGTGCAAATGTCTTCTGTTTCCACCAGGAAATATCTTCTGGGCAGATTTTGAGCATTTCTAAATATTCAGCTATAATCTTTAGTATTTGTGGAGTTTTGCATTAGTAGTGAGAATGCACAATAGCACTGCAGTTTTGCTGAGGGCTGCTGTGTATGTCCAGAAATCCTGGACGTGCCTGGCTATACTGGGGCTATGTAGCACCCAGAGAAGAAAACTGATGCTGTGGCCAACCCAGACTTTTGAGGAGCCCTGGGTAGGACAGCTGTGGATACAGCTCACACGCAGCATCCACCCACGCCGTTTGAGATATGTCATATCCCTTCCAAGGTGGCTACACAGCACACATACTTAGTGGATATCCAGGGGCTGAGATGTTCTCTGCTCCTCAGTTTTACCTTCAGACAGAGGTTCTTCACACAGGAGCTGATCTTGTCCAACACTGGCTACCTTGGTGGTAGTGATGTGGGGAGCAGGTCAAGCACTGAAGTAGGCTGAGCGTTTCATCTAGAAGCATGGGCACCCCTTCAGCACAAATCTTGGAAAAAAAAGCACTGGGACATGTAAAGCCACTTTGACATGGATGTGCAGGGGAAGACGATTTCTCTCCCTGCTTGACAGGACGCAGCCCCAGTGCAACCAGTTGTGTTGCTCGGTAGGTTTGAAAGAAGCTCTCAGGAGGCAAGTTTGGGGCATTTCTTCAGGGTCTGAATTCCCTGGGACCTCGTCGTTGCTTCAGGGCTGATCATAATGCACCTCCTCTTGCTCCTGTATAGCTTGTCTTTGCAGAGCCACAATTCAAACCAGCATTATTATGATCTGCTAACTGTTGCCTCCAGCATGTTTCCTCCTGGAAGTTACAGCACAGCCCCGGTGCCATTATTTTTGAATGTCCTTTAAGCCGAACTGTTCACACTTCTTGATTCAATTCACTGAGAGTCTCTTAGCATTCCCATCGCTTATCTAAACATATCATATTTCAAGGTTTATTTTGTGGTCATAAAAATTTGCTGTTGGCATTCAAAATAAAACTCTTTGCTGGATCTTAGCCTAGTAACAAATGTTTTGGATTGGGTTAGGCTGGAAGAAAAGGGGCTTTAGGAGTTTGTGAGAAATGGGCCTCTGAACTGGAACGCTTTAAGCTGATCTCCCAGACTTACCAGTTCAGACAAAACAAACTGAGCCTGCAGTGCTCTTCCTGGCACACGTCTCCCGCGGAGCTGGCAAGGCCGTGCAGCGCCAGCCTGGGGCTTTTGAGTAGCCTCTGATGAAGACACTTGAGGCACCGATTGAAAGCTGACTTCTGTTCAACTCTGCAAAGAGGGGAACGCCAAGTGCAAAGGGTCGTCGCCCGTGTTGGCCCTGAACCCGTGCTGTCTGCAGCACCCTGCGTGCAAGGGAATCCCTCGGGATTTTGGTTTAAAACCCTGCATCACCACTCCCAGCAGCTGGTGGATGGAGAGCAGAGAGATCCTTGCAGAGGGATTGAGTGGTCCCAGGGCCAGGGAGGCTGCAGGTTGTCCCGGGCTAAGCTGGTTGTCCCCATCCTACCTCCTTGTCGGCCACAAAAAGTCACCCCAAGCTGGGTTGGAAAACCCCCAGCCTTTGCACAGAGAAGGGTTTGATGACAGGAAAAGGGGAGTGGGTTTGATAGAAAAGCAGGATCCCAGCCGTGGCTGTAGCTCATGGGTGGTGGAAATGATCTCAGCAGGGAGTTGCGTGGAGTGGCTGGAAAGGAGGAGATGTTCTGGGGTCAACATCCATGACAAGAAAATGCAGAAGTGTGGTGGGTGCTGGACAGCCCCAGTGAGTGCAGGGCTCTCTGACGTGAGGGTTGTGGGGACGCGCACCTTCGAGGAGGGACACCACGCGTCTGGAGGCACAGAGGTGAGGAGAGGACCAAACCAAGGTGTTCTCAGCACCGTGCTCCTAGCAGGGCACCTTTTCTTGGAAAGCAGGGTTTCTTCTCCCCATTCACTTGGATTATCTTTATTCCTGCCTTCCTTCATCGCTGCTATTGGGCAGGGAAGACACCAGGGATATGCAATAGCCCCGAATGCTGCACTGTAGGAAACAGGAGTTGCACAGGAGTGTCCTCCGCTGCTGCTTTCTTGCACGTTTTGTTGGAATGGTGAGGAAGTAAGGCTTTCTTGATGCCTGCGTTTGTCGCCAATAAATAACTGTTATTAAGGACGTATTCGCTTGGAAAATATGCAGTCTAATGGGGGAGCCAACTCCACAGGTTGTGTCACCGAAAGGGCTGGTGCCTACTGAGTGCCCATCTTCACCCCTGTGGCTGAAGATGTACGCGGCATGAATGAAGAGTAGTATCCCATAATGTGACCATAAGTTTGGAATCATCTGCTTTGCACATGCATTGCTGTGCCTATTATGGGCCCTCATTTTGCAAATCCAGGATTGCAAGTGGTTACGACACAAGGCTGGGACACTGGAGATGTTGGGTTTTGGCAAATGCTTCCTGGGTGGGTGCGAGTAAACTGTTTATTCTCCTGATGCTGGAGAATGCAGGGGATGTTCAGACAGGGACCTGGCCAGGCTGGATGGGCTGGTGGATGGGCAGTGCATTGCCATTCCCAAGTGGACATACCACCAACGGGAACCCATTCCCCTGTGCACCATGCGCATTACGCAGAGTGTAGGCTAATGCACATTGCTGACCTTGGAGAAATATTTCCCTTCTGCTTATAACTTCAGCTCTTTCATTTCTGGGCTCAAATTTGATCGATGTTTTTCTCCACCTGGACTTGAGTTGCTATGAGAAGTTGGAGCAATACTGATTTGCCTGTTTAACAGCAACAAAACAAGAAAGTCAAGGAAAAGTTTGCAAGTGGGCTGAACACTCTGTAGTGCCTCCAGGATGGGTGGAAGAAGCTCCAGGTGTGGCGAGGTGGTTGTCCTTACCCTGCAAATGTTTCTTTGAATGAGCTGCAAAAGATGAACTTCCAGTTAAGTGGGAGAAAATGGGCACAATGGATCTGGGAGATCTGCTAACACTCTACACAGATTTATATTTCTGGGGAAACCAAAAGGGTGGAAAACACAGCACCAAGATGAAGGGGCTGGACAAAATGGGAGAAAAGCCTCCAGAAAGGGTGTTCTCAGAGCAACAAAAGTCATTGGATGTGGATCTCCTCCCTGTTTTATCAAAGCACACGCAAAGCTGGATATGTGCTCGGCAGCTTGGCAGGCAGGATATTGTGAATTCCAGCCTGAATCCCAGGGAATGCAGACTGTGCTCTTGGCAGGCAAATGCTGCCTTTGCTGCAGGTAGGCAGCAGATGCACCCTTTGCCAAGCTGTAAATCAAGTTTTCTACTGCTTTTCAAGGCAGTATCTGGAAAAAAACGTAGCCATTGCTCAGATAATTATTGAACAGTAGTAACAAAAGGAACATGCCATGCTGGGTCAGGGCCCTGTCTTACAACTACAGCTCTCAGTTCTTCTTACAAAATAATCCCTGCTTGCAAAGACTTTCCTATCAGCTCAAAGATTGTCCTGTAGGCCTAAGGACTTTGCAGTCCAGTAAGGATTCCTGGAGGGTTACTGGCCTGGGGTCTGGTTTGAGTCAATGGAAAGTGCCTCTGTACTCCCAACAGATTTGGATCAAGCCTGCCCCAATGCTCATGCTCACACAATAAATACCCTTTTATCCCTCACTCATTCCCAAAGGAATCAATGCTGAAGTGTATGTAGATGGCAATTCTCTATCAGGTGGATCTAAAGGCAGGTCTCTCTCACCAGGGATGTTTTCCACCAGGGAAACATCTCACCAGGGATGTTTCTATTCCATAGGTGAAATTGTTGACTTGGAGCCTGCTGGCAGAGCAGTCTGACATCCAGCCTACTCAACATTTAATGCATGCTTGATTTTTAAATCTCTCACTTTTCCTTGCCATCCTAGCTCAGCTCTTTGACTCAGCCAAAATGTGGGTGGCACTTGTGAATGTGTATATGCACTCTCTGTTAGGTTCCAGCTTTGCGCACCCTTAAAAACAAGGTCTAGCATGTCTAAATATCTTACTTGGTTGCAGAAATGATGCTAGTAGTGCCAGTGGTAATCTCAGCTGTTAGCTCCTGTTTAACACTTTGGCTCTGGGACCTTTCCTGGAGCATCCTGGCTGCTTGGGAGGGATCATTGCTTCCTGACAGCACAACAGACAAGGAGGAATAGGGATGGGGTGGAGTGATGGGAAGGGATCTGCCATCCACAGCCTGCTTCAGAGGTAGATATGTATTAATATTTGCAAGTTTCTGCCCATTCATGTGAGGCTGCCCGGTTTCTGCCTCTAATGCCTGCATGTAAGGATACGATGTTTGCTCTAGTCTTGGAGCAATAAACCCAGGGAAAGGGCAGGAGGAAAGAGGAAATGTACAGTCTTTGAGGTCTGTGCATCTTGCAAAGACAACGATTCACAGTTGACCTTGCTACCTGGAAATCTGTAAGACACTCAGGTGATTAATTTTAGATTTGCTCACATAAGCCTTTTTCTCATCCGGGCTGTGAAAAGCAAAGCAAAGAAGCGAGAACACCTTTTGGAAATGCATTAATGATCAGGGACATATTGCTCTGCTTTTACAGCCTGGCTTTTAAACTATGCAATGACAAGAGTTTCAGCCTGCTGCTGCACAAAGAAAATGTCCAATAAAATATTGCTTTATTTTAAGACAATATCGTGAAGCTTTACCAAATGCAACAAGAGCTCATTGGGCCATGTGGAAGAGGGCTCTGCTCAACCCAGAGTAACGCATGGGATGGTTTCTTTTCCAGCCAACTGGCTGCAAGGACGGTTTGGAGATCACTGTGGGGCTCTCCTTGGATAAGTCCTTGTCCTTAAATACTTTTGCCCTGGAGCTGAAGGAAATGATGCTTGTTCTTTCCAGGCTTTCACCCACTGAGCTGAGTCAGTCCAATTCAGGCATCCTTCATGTTCAGCCCTGAACAGGTTATTTAAATCCCAGTGGTAAATAAATGGTGAATCAGAAGCAGTGTGGTAGGCTGCTTCACCCATGCCCCGTTCAATCCACAGCATTGTTTTTCATCGCTGAGTCGCAGAGAAAATCCTCTCCTCCGCAGCCAGATAGAGCATGGCTTGTGGCCGCCGATTGCTGCAGGGCAGCAGATCTGTAAGCGACTCCTGCATCCCTGCAGCTGCTCTCCTGTCTGGCGGTGCTTCACCTTCATCAGCTCTTCATGTCTCCCTGGCTGTCAGCTCTCCCCCTGCCCATCGTCATCGCTTCCCATTTCGGCTGCTGACTCACGTTGTTTTTGCTGAATCTCCTTCCCTTGCCGAGCAGCTTCCTTCACTCGCTGGGTCGTTTCCCATCAGCAGCATAAACATCTTTTAGTTGTCAAACGAGATGTTTCGGGCTGGCAGTCTCTGGCTCTGGTGACGACTGGTTTCCGAGGGAGGCTGAGCAGGGAGTTTCAAAGGGCTGAAAGTGCTTTTCTCTGCAACATCTCCAGGAAATTGGCTCGGGGTCAACGAGAAGCCTGGAGGTGGAGCGGGCGGTCGTCAGCCAGAGGTCCCCTCCAGCTGGCACGTCCTCCCAAGCAGGGTCCAAGTCGGGCTCACGAGGGCAGAAGAAGATGGGCTCTTCTTCCAGAGGCAAGGTTATTTTTCCAAGGCCAGCTTAGAAGGCGATTAGTCCAAAAGATATAAGAAGGCAACCAAAATTAAGTCACTGTCCTGGTTTCAGCTGGGATAGAGTTAACTGTCTTCCTAGTAGCTGGTGCAGTGCTATGTTTTGTGTTCAGTATGTGAAGAATGTTGATAACACACTGATGTTTTCAGTTGTTGCTCAGTAGTGTTTAGACTATAGTCAAGGATTTTTCAGCTTCTCATGCCCAGCCAGGGCACCTGACCCAAACTGGCCAACGGTGTATTCCATACCATGTGACGTCCCATCTAGTTTAGGAACTGGGAAGGGGGGGGGCAGGGATTCGCCGCTCGGGGACTGGCTGGGTGTCGGTCGGCGGGTGGTGAGCAATTGCCCTGCGCATCATTTGTACATTTCAATCCTTTTATTACTACTACTGTCATTTTGTTAGTGTTATCATTACCATTATTAGTTTCTTCTTTTCTGTTCTATTAAACCGTTCTTATCTCAACCCAGGAGTTTTACTTCTTTTCCTGATTTTCTCCCCCATCCCACTGGGTGGGGGGGGAGTGAGTGAGTGGCTGCGTGGTGCTTAGTTGCTGGCTGGGGTTAAACCACGACAGTCACCTAGAAAGAGCAGAGAGATGTTGCAGGGCTGATTTAATGCCTGAATGATGCCAGGCGTTGATGCACAGAGGAGGGTTTCCTTCTGCTCTGCTCCTCCATCACTTGTGGTGATGGAACTGTGATTCCTACACAGGTATCTTTGGTGGCAGAAGCAAAACTGTAGAGGTAATAGAGTAGTGGGCTGCTGTTGATGCTGAGCATAGGTAACTGAGTTCTTACTGTGTAGGAGGAGATACATGGTTTTGGTGATGTGGGGTAATAGTTTTAGCCAAGTCCCTACATCCAGACTGTCAAAGGGGAGGAGGGGGACCCATTCCCCGTGTCATGTTTTGGAGGTGGGAGAAGGAGGGAATGGGGGAACCTGGATGCAGGATTTCACAGAAACCAGCTGCCCCATTTTCTGCTGTGGCTGCAACCCAAGGAGAGCATCTTCCCTGCCCTCCCCCGCTGAGAACTAGCATCATGAGCAAATGTCCCCTTGCTGCTCAGATGCCTGGAGATGCCCACTGCTGAGGAAGGACTTGTGCCAAAATTTCAGCAGAGTCTTTATGTGCCACACTCTCCTGACCGAGTGAAATGTGCTTTTGCTAGCGTTCCCCAGAACCAGTGAAAAGGGCGGGTGATGGTCAGAAGGATTTGGGGTACAGGGCTTGCCTGCACCCCAGGAGTTTCCAGCAGTGGATGGTGCAGGTGGCTCATCTTGGTCTTCTCTGAGTTACCGAGACAGGCCAAATGGGCTGCTTCTTTACCTGGCCCACCTTTGAGAGCTGATGGAGGTTCACCTCCTCTGAGCTCGTCCTCTGGACATATCTGAAAGGGTCTTTGAGAGATATCAAGCTTGCTTTCACTATCTTTGGTTCTTAAATTGATGCAAAATGTGAAAGGCTGATCAGTCAGCCCTGTCTGTAATTTCAGCACTATCTGCCCTTGATAACATTTAAACATTTCATTTAATCCAGGGAGAGGTAGAGGTAGAAAAAAGCCTATCCAAGCAAAAAAAATACTAACTCCTCCACTGTCAAAAGGCCAAAACAGCTCATTGCTTTTTCCTCTGAGGCAAACCCAACCTTCCCGGACCTCCTCCCAGCTCGTGGGGAGGAGGAGCACGGAGCCCTCTCATCGCGGCGGAGCACAACTCCCAGCGAACGACGTGTTCGCACACGAATGCTGTTTTGTGGTGGGGAAAAAATAGACAACTCCAGCCAGCAGCTGTCCCCGAGGAGAAGCTCTGAGCGGGCACGGGCTGCGCTAATTACAGCCATGTATTCGTAACGAGAAGCACTGCGGGAGAGCAAGAGCAAGGCGGACGGGGGCTGATTTCTCAAGACTTGTAGTGTGGGGTATGGCCAAGCAGACCTCTCTTGCGGGTCTGGCAGGGCAGAGAGAGGAAGCAATCAGGGCCCCATCACCTCTGCATTTCTCGTTAGCCTCTGAAGCTGCCGCATCTCAATGAGCTCCCCACGGCTCATCCCATTAGCTCTATTTAAGGGTTGGGAAGCGATATGTTTGTCCAGACAGTGGGAGCAAAACACGCTCACTTTTTTTTCAGTCTGGGGACATCTTATTTTAGGTTAAGGAAAACAGCAAGGAAAGGAAGAGCAAATATAACTCCCCAGGAGACAGCAAGCCCACTGTGTCTGCCTCAGCAAGGACCCGTGTCATGAACATCTATAAAACTCAAACCACGGACGTCCTGCGGAGGGGAGAAGTCAACAGCTATCCGTGGCCATGCAGCCTACGAGGAGGAAAAGTTCAAAAGAAGCATTAACCATGAACATGTCTCTGGACTGGGAACCAGCAGATCTGGCACTGCTTCCCCAGTCCTGGCTGAGCAGAGCTGTGGGGTGACTGGGAACGTTCCCTTCCAGCACGTCTGCTCCCCATCCTGCTCTTTGGCTGTTTGAACCAAAAGCTCTCCTGGGCTGGCACTGGCTCTCTGAACGTACCTCCACACACTTACAATATAAAAACCAGACCCAGCTATCCTGCCCGCTGTAATGTGACCCAATGCTGGGAAAGCTCCTGCTCAGCTCCATAGTTTCAGGGTCTGTTCCTGCAGCTGCAGCCGCTTGGCTTTTGTGGGAAAGTGGGGAAAACCTAGCTTTCCTTTGGAATCACGTCATTACTTTGTTCATCTCTAATAAGGCTGATGGAGAACTCTGGATATGAATGAGGATGCGTGGAGGTCATTTCCCCTACCTAAAATGGAGAACATGGGAGCACACGCAGCAGTAAGAGAAAGGCAAAGAGAGACCCAGGAATGAGGAGAAGGTAAGAAACACTTGGACATTTTCTAGGATGTGTTATATCAGAGGATGTTAAGTTTATCAAACTACAAACCCTGGAACACAACTGGTTTGAGAATATTTGCTCTAGAAATATGGCAGACTGCCCGTCTGCAGGCTGGGAGGGCAGACGAAGAGTTTGGTCACCACGTGCAACCCTTGTTGAACAACAGGAGCAGAGAATTGTTGCAGTACTAAGAAAACCCGAGGTCCTGAGGAACTCGGTGCCACGTCTGCTGAAATGGCTGCACTGCAACGGGACCTGTCGCCCAGCTGCCGTGGTTGAATGTGAGTGGCAGGATTTGTCCCCCGGCACCAAGGATTGCTGTGCAATATTCCCAGCATGACTGGTTCAGAGGAAGAACTCTGAAAAGTGTGGCTCCCCTCCACCCTGCCTGCCTCTGCTCCCTGTTTCTCACTGTCGTATGTGTCCAGGACTCACCCGAGGGCAGGCTTGCTGTAGTTTCCCGTGTTCATACAATGTCTAAAGTAATCAACAAGATTTTCAGAGCACCGCAGGGCTGGATTTTCAAGCGCTTGGTGCTCACTGACATTTCAGGAGAGTCCAGCTCTCATGTAAGCACCTAATAAGGCTCAGAGGGAAGAGGGCAATAACACTAATAGCAGCAGCATCAGCGATCGCTAATACGATGCTGGCCTCCTCCGTAATTG
The DNA here is from genome assembly GCF_964188355.1 of Buteo buteo. Classification (NCBI taxonomy): domain Eukaryota; kingdom Metazoa; phylum Chordata; class Aves; order Accipitriformes; family Accipitridae; genus Buteo; species Buteo buteo. Next base: position 5,191,889 of record NC_134176.1, read on the forward strand.
CCTTTTCCCCATTTTGTTTCTCTGGCGCATCGACAAACCAATTGGTTTAAAAACGTCAGCAGCAAAAGCCATGTAAGCGCATCAGCCCGTAGAGCTGGGTTTGCTTTGCCTTGTCCGTCAAGTCGTATCCACCTGCGTCTCACAGCCCAGGGACGTCGTGGGTCTCTCCCCCCAGGGTGGCATCTGTAATGTCTTTCTCTCTGGCTCCATGTTGGGTTTCCAGGGGGGGACAAATAACATTGTGATGGTGGTGGCCGAATGCCCAGCACCCCATTGCTCGTTGCAAGCCCACCAGCGTGGGACTTCACTGTGCTTGCAGGCTGCGCTCCTGCCCAGGGCTCTGCAACTGCCCCCAGCACGGCAGGCGCCCTGTGCTATGCCCATGAAAACCAGACTAAAAAACTGGTGGGTGCTGGGAAAAGGGTGTCTTTGCTGCTTCAGGGTGTGGATTAGAAAGGGCAGTCTTCTTAACAGACAGGTCCAGCTTTGCCACAAAATCTGGCTACAAGCCACCGTGGCCCCGGAGTGTTAATTTAGGAGAAGAAAAGGCAGAGCCAGCGACTGATGATCTGACTTATTGTTTTTTTAAATAGGAGGTTTTAGTGTCTGTGACTTCCCTGGCTCACTGCTCCGGCCCCAAACTTTGCAGAAATCAGGCACTACTGTACTCCCGACTCTGCAGGGGCTCCATCCCCGACGCCTTGCACCCAGCGGTGCACATCTGCTCCGGGGGCTGCGTGCGTCGGAAGGGGGTTCAGATGGGCAGGGTGGCACGGCCGTGCCCCCCCCCGGGGTCAGGGGTGCCCGTACAATAGGGAGCCTGGGGCATCTCGCATAGAGGTGCCAGTGTGAGCTGCAACAGAGGCTGCATTCAGGCTGCAGAGGGGCTCTCCCGGGGTGGCACTCGGGTCCCTGCCGACCTCAGGGGGGGGTTTGCTTGGTTAAATAAAATGGGGAAAAAACCCCCCCCACAACCAACCCCCCCATGTTTGATCCAGGCCCAGGCAGCCTGATGCTCTCTGGCTGGGGTCAGAGGAGGAGTATGGTCACCCAACATTCTTTGTAATGGCCGATTTGTGGATTTATGGCAGCGATCTGAAAAAACGCAGCATCTCGCAAGTGAGCCGCTGGAGCTGGGAGAAATGTGCTAAAGGCAAAACACGATGGGAAAGTAAATAGAGAGGAGGTCCCTGAGAGCAGGGAGGAACCCAGCCCAAGGGCCAAAACTCGGCTCTGGGACTCAGGAAAGAAAGGAGGCGCGGGGAGAGGGAGGGCTGCATTGGGTTGGAGAAAATACTTTGGAGATGGGCTGGGGGGATGAGATGTCAGGGCATCAGCGTGTGCCCATCAGTCCCTGCCCTGCTACCTTATGCACTGCTCTCTGATGGCGTACGGCATCATGCCGTGGAAGATGAATTTTGACTTGAAAAGTTGATCTGGAGAGAAAAGAGGAGCGAGGGATGTCTCAGCCCTGGGCCGAGGGAGGCCCAGCAGCAGGGCTGAACTGCCTTGGGTCTAGCCAGAAAAAGGAAAACACAGGTGTTTGTTGTTTTGTTTGTTTTTTTTTCCTGGAAATATGCTGGGTTTTTTTTCAGAGAGGAGACACAAAACAAAGCAAACCTTTCCAGGCAAAGAAAGGGGTTTTGTTCTGATTTTCTCTCCACCTTGTTCAATCAGGGTTTGCTTAGGTCCATGTGCAGGCAGGGTTTGCTCACCATCATATACTCTTAAAACTCTTCGTACGTGGTCAGGCACCTCTGGCCCAGTGTATTTGCTGTTGCCGTGAAAACCAGAGAATATGTGGACAGCAAAGACGCACGTCACATACCACTGCCCCTTTTCCCAGAAACAGCCTGTTTTCCAGCGAAACATCCTTCTGTTCCTTGAGCAGAAACATGTTTACGTGGAGCCACCAGAGTCCACCTCCTGCGGGAACGCTTGGCGGGGGCGACAGCTCCCCCTCCCAGCATCTCTGTCTGTACAACACCTGAGCTCCATCGTGTTCAGTTTGCTCCCGGTGACAACGTGGGGCCGTGCATGGTGAAGGTTGTGGTGGGAGGTTGGCTGGGGGGTGAAGAGGTGCTGGCCGACCTTCTCCTCCAAGTGTGCTCCTCTGCTCCACCAAAGACATTATTTCAACACTGCAGTTTCCCTCGTGGCCTTTACAGCTGCTGGTTTGAATTGATTTTTTTTTGGCTTCTTGTCCTGGAAGGGATTTGACGTTGGAGATGAAATGTCTGAACATTTAACCCCTGCTCTTCCCCATCTTTTCCTCCTTGCCTTCGGCACCCGAGGACCTCTTGGCTGCTCTTGCCTTAAGGTGAGTGGTTCAAGGCAAGAGGGCCAGACCCAGGTTAAAACCTCACCCAGAAGATGCAGATGTTGAGCCCTGAGTGAGGCAAAGTCCCTCGGGCTCCCCCCACTCTGTGGAGAAGAAGGGAGCCCAGAGGCTCCAGACCAGGGTGGACAACAGCCCATAAGGATGTCCCCTGCCTCCTACAGGACAGCTGTTTTCTTTGCCCTGGGTTAGGTAGAGCACCTTGGAAGCTGAGGAGCACCAAGAGACCTTTGCAGTGGTAGATGACGTAAATCAAGGCCCCAACTCATGAGTCTGAAATCCCAAGGACGTGTCTGTTGTGGGTCGGTCTACGTTGGTAATGCTACTTATTCCTGAGCTCCCTAAAATGCTGAATTTGCCTTGTGTCCGCACATGAAAATATCTCCCAAATGTGTCACTTGAGTTCACCTTTGGGCTCCAGCCCTCTGGTGCTCTGCATGCCCTGACCTCTGCCTCCCTGGTTTGGCTTGTTGGCCTGTGACGGGACCAGTCCCCTTCCCTGAGCAGAAGCACCCTGCGGTTCCACAGCGGGCACAGGGAAGCAATAGGGAAGGCAAAAACAGGGGAAAACAACTTTCCTCTCAGTACCCCCTCCCTTGCAAGTCCTCCCCACTCCCAGCTCCACTTACAGAAGCTTTCCAGGTTTGCACGAGTCTCTGAAGCACTTTGACCCGCTTTTTTCTACCTTGGTGGCACCATACACTTTCTTCTTCTTCTTTAGAACTCATCATAACTATGCAGGGGATGTTTTTGAAGCAGCAGTTTCTCCCCAGGAAGCAGAGAGCTGCTGTCTGGCCATAGCAGACACAGAAAACATATACAAACACATGGAAAGACACAATTTTGAGCCATGAATTCAACCCAAGTGCGAGGAACTAACATTTTTTATGAAGGAACTGTTGTGCAATTGAAAGTCCCAGATGTAAACAACAACAGTAGTCAGCGCTCAGGAAAGGTTACAAAACCCAGGACATGGTTATTGAAGCCTTTGAATGATCCGTCAAAGAATGCAATGCAAAAATGTTATTATGCTCAAAACTGGGGGAGCTGGGAAAGGCTGCACAGCATAGAAAGTTGGTCACAGAGGACTTGGAGGAGTTACGTGAATCGAGCAGGAAGGCAGACAAATGTGGAGACTGTTTCACGATGGCGATGCTGCTTCTTTTGATGAGCATCATTAACACCATGAATATGTAGGTCGAAAACTGGTGACATTCAGGGAAATCACCTGCTGCGTGGACAGGCGAGATGCTTGATAAAGTGTAGAAATGCAGATTTAGCATGCTTGAGGATGGAAAAGGAGCTGGAAAGTTCATAGGCATGTCTGGGCATCGTGATCTGCCAGGGCTCACTTGAGGGTCTGTCCTGCTCCTAGCTTGGGGTTTGCCCACCATAGGGTCAGCAACCAATGTGTCTCCTTCTGCTCCCAGGGCCAAGCCCTGGCTTCGCTGAGGTCAAGAAGAATTTGTTTCTATTGGATTCAATAAACATGAGCCATGGCATGACCAACAATAGGTCTGCAGTGAACACAAACAGGGTTGCAGAGTTTTAGGTGTCTACCACTGCAAGAATTTGTGCTGGGTGCCTTGGAGATGTACCCAAGCTCTGGGTCTGCTCCCAGGAGTGCTTCCTCACCAGCGCTGGTGTGGGGAAAGGGAAGAATTTGAACTGGCCGCTTGGGAAGGAAGGTCTGATGTAAAATTTGCCGTATTGCCGATACCTGTGGTCATTTTTCACTGCTGACCTCCACCGTACAGTGTTAATTTAATTCCTGCGATACCCTAGGGACAACGAAAAGAATCAGCAACCCTATGGACAAACTGATGACCAAAGCTGTTGAGGAGTGGGTTAGTGTTGGAGGAAGAAGAGCAAGCTGGGAGTTTTGACTCATGTCCTACTGGGTACCATCAAGGATCAGATGCTGCAATTCAGGAAAACCAAGTTGTGGGGTGCTGCTTGGTTCTGCTCCAGCCCACATAGGAGTCTTCCCACCCCACCAGAGGTATCTAATGGACAAAGAGCCACTATGATGGGGAGAAATAATCTGTCCTGCTAGAGGTACCCATTCGAGGGTGAACCAAATCATGAGTGTTTTCCCTGGATATCCAGTGTCTCAGCCTAACGGAGGAGATGACTCGCTTACCTCCTTCCAGACTCTGTTTCTGGTCCAGTCTGCTGCGGACTGCAGTTGTGCAGCCCATAAGCCCACTAGAGATGGGTGTAGAGGTTTTTTAGGTAGGACAATGCACAATGGAAGCCTGAATTTACTCAGCTGGCACTGGAGGGTGACTGGGGCAAGTGTGGGATATCTCCAACAGTGTCTGTACAACATGAATCATAGAATCATAGAATGGTTTGGTTTGGAAGGGACCTTTAAAGGTCATCTTGTCCAACCCCCCTGCTATGAGCAGGGACTTTTTCAACCAGATCAGGTTGCTCAAAGCCCCATCCAACCTGACCTTGAACTTTTCCGGGGATGGGACATCTACCACCTCTCTGGGCAACCTGTGCCAAGGTTTCACCACCCTCATCACAAAAAAAATTCTTCCTTATATCTGGTCTGATTCCACCCTCCTTTAGTTTATAACCATTACCCTTTGTCCTATCGCTACAGGCCCTACTAAAACACGAAGGGGTCCAGGACTGTGATTAGCGCTCCAAGCTGCTTCTACGATATTAATATTAAGAAATAATGATGGTGATAACAATAAAACCAGCAGCAATGACAGCAGTGCATGATGCAGGACACGTCTCCTGGGGGGACGTGGAAAGGCAGCAGACGGCTGGAGGAAATGGGAATGTACAGACGCCGTCTTGGGAGGGCCGTCTTCGAAAGCACCTTTCCTACACTGTTTCTCAGCTGATGAGCACAGAAGGATTTAACAATATTAACTCATTAAGGCTGACAGTGTCCTGGGGGTGTAAAAGCAACGGGGCATCCTTTCATTTACATCTCCACGGCTGTTTTTTCTGAGCATTGCAGGTGATGGAGACACGGAGAGGTGTTTTGGAGCAATCGCTTTGCCTCCTCCACGGTTTTCTTTTTTGCCAGGCAGACTGCGGCTGCCGCAGAAGTTTTTGGTTGGTGCTGCATATTGTACGGCTGTAGCTTTTTGTGCACGGGAGATAAAACGCCCACTGTCTAGCAACTCATTAGCTCTCCTTCGGCAGCATTAGTGGTTAACAGCGTAATTAGTTTCAGTGGTAAAAGGAGATTTTGCAGACCCAGGAGAGAGATTGTTAATCTTCTGGCATTTCAGACAATAGCAAAAAGTAGCAAATTGCTTGTTAGAAGCATCGGCAGAAATATTGCATGCTGTTAAGCAACTTATAACTAAAACACTGACCTCAGGTGGCTTTGGTTTTTTTTGTGAGTTATGTTAAAGAATAGTGATTTTAATGTGGTGAAACGCCGTGTAATCTCAATGAGCAGGCAGTAAAATGTCCACCAGGATCCTGGTGTTCGTTACCGCTTCTGGGTAGTTTGTTACTCTGCGAATATCTGCAAAATACGGTGTTCAGGCTCAGCATCTGAGTCATCTCCCTGCTGTGGGAAGGAGACAGATTTTATAATGAAGATAAGAATGTGGAACTGTCCTTTGCTAGATGTGTACCCAGCATTTAGTAGATTGGGCCTTAAATCAGGGCAGGGCATTGCAGGAATTGCAGAATAACAGTGTTACAGGTAATGGTGTGCATTTATCATCTTCAAGCCTTCTTCCAGCATCCAGATGATGGTCATCCCTGCCTTAGAGCTGGCAAATCGGAGCTCAGAGTAGGCAGCTTTTGCTTGATAAGGAAAGCTCTTGGACCAATTTCTGGGTCTTGGGTCTCAAGGATTAGAGCAGACAGGTAGAGGAATGCCTGAAGGCCACGTCCAGATTGTTGGAGTTCACCTGGAAGCTGTCCAAAGCATCGTCTGGCATTTGACCGTGACCCAGAGCTCAGCCCTCATGGCCCTGGTCGGCTGCTGAAGCCAAGGACTAAATGCTCCAGGAAAAGTGTTTTTTGCTGGTGATGCTGCAGACTTTGCTAGATTCATGATGTGTCGGTAATCTCATGAGGAACAACGGCTCCCTCACATTTCCAGACTGAAGAAGGTCACATAAAGTTCAGACAAGCTTTGGGAAAATATTTGAACTTCAGGATGTTTGTATGAACCCAACCTCTGACCTCCTGAGCCTCACATTTTACTCATTTGTAAGTACTGAGGGACCAGACCACCTATGTACATGTGCGTGTGCATTATGGAAAGACAACCGAATTGTTACAAGAACATAAACTAACAGGGATGAGAGTGCATTACTCTGGACTGTTGTGTCCCAACATTTGGCAGAAGAAGAAGAAACACCTTGGATCTAGATAATGCCTCCAGAAACAAATCCCACCCTGAATGAAATGAGGTCTGTAACTGCTAAGATTTAAATACCTCAACCCCTTTGAGGAAATGGTCCTTACACGCTATTTATCGTCTCGTGTCTGAGTACCCCTCTGTCCCCCTGGAGCAATTTAGGCACCGTGCATAACAGCGTGCGCATTATTCCTGAAAGCACATGGAAGACTGGCTCATTGTTTGAAAAGGGAACATGGATTTTATCGTCGTAGCAGTGAGCTGTGGATGCAAGCCCCAGAATGCAAAGGTGGCCTTGGGGTCCAGCGTGGGCTTGGAGGGGTGATTCTGGCTTTTGAGAGGTTGTGACTCTCTTCTGGCCCTTTTCATCCTGTTCTGAGGGCTCAAGTCCCTTAAAATCAGAGAGCAGAACTAGAAGTTATTTAAAGGTTATCTGTTGCATGCTGTGTGCATTTATGTATATGTATGTAAATGCTGAAGGATTGATAGAAATGGGGAAAAGGAGGGAAAATGGTGGGGGGTTTGCATTTCTGCAGGATCCTTGCAGGGCAGAGAGGGGGATGCCCATGACCTGGAGACCCGAGGGCTGGCGACCAACCCCTCCGGCAGGAGCCCCCGCTCAACCTGCCATGCTGCTTCCCAGCTGATTTCGGGGTCCTTGGCCACCATCGCTCACAGCTCCGCAGGAAAACTGTGCTGCATCTGGCCTTGCAATCTGATCACCAAGCTTGGTGAAGCACCGCTAGCACACGGCCAAATGTGCTCATCCCACCCAGAAAGGGGGTATGGAGATGAGAGAAGGAGAGATGCTTAAATATGGGAAGTTAAAACCCCTTTCTGGTGGGCCCCATTTCCTGCTTTTCCACTCAAAAGCAGCGTGCGGGGAAGGGTGCAGCAGTATTTCCCGACAGCTCGCTTCTGGTAGCTATAGAAACTTAAAACACAGCCACAGTAACAAAAATACATCTCTTTGCTGGAGCTTCCTTCCCTTGTGGGCCGTGGCTTTTCCCTGACACGAGCTGCCCCAACGCTTGCAGGACCCCAGGGAGCCTCAGCCTGGGGTCTGAAATTTCTTTTTGCCAGTTGGAAATGAGCAGTGTAATTTTGTTAGCTGGAAATGGAGACAAGCAGAGGCAAAGCAGGGAATATCAGGGACCAACAGGCTTTGACTCAGGGGAGACATCCGATCCTAAACGTTGCATTTGTGAGAGCAACAATATCAGTACGGCGATGAGTTTGCTACCAAATAGATGGATATATTGAAGCAGAAAGGCTGCCGGGAGGGCAGGGATGCCGGAGAGCGGTGGATGCCAGGAGCAGCTTGTTGGCAGAGTCCTGGTGGCACCCTCCTGCCTGCAGGTCTGCAAGTCTGGTCTCTGGCTCGGATCCGCTCGGCTTCGTGCCACACCGTGGGCATCCGAATGGCTTTCAGGCTTGGCTGCACACCACGGGGCTCAGCGACCTGCCGGGACGAGGAGGGCTTCCCTCCATCACGCCTGATGGGCTGAGATACCTGCTGAGCTGATTAGCAAGGATGCAAGTGGAGGAGAAGGGATTTTTTTTTTTTTTGCTGTTCGCTGGCTTTTTAGGGTATATGTGCTCATTACAGGCAGGACGGTGAGTGGCAGAACCTCCTGAGATGTCCATCCCAACCCACATTTCCACGCTCAGATGTGCCCTACAGCTCAGCATCCCAGTTTTGTCCCAGATTAGGGGCAACATGGGGCAGAGCAACACCTGAAAAGCGCCAAGTGAACAATATATTTCATTATTCAATTCCACTCCCTCCAAATAAATAAATAAGCAAAGCCTAGTAGACCTGGGATTTGTGAGCCACCTGCGTGCCAGCAGATTACTCCGCTCTTGATCTCGCCCGCTGCTGCGTGCCGAACCACGGTGGCCCTTTCGCGATCTCCTTGCTGGGAATTGCCTTCGGCTGCTTGGGCTGGCTCTGCAGCAGCAGGCACGCTGGCGGGCAGGGTGGTCAGCACAGCACCCCGTTTTCTTCCCCTGAATATTGTTCATAGAGAGTAATTTGGCTTAAAGGGAGCTTACAGCTTTTTGGGTTGGTTGCTTGCTTGCTTTGCTAGAAGTAGCAGAAGAAAAATGGATTTTTTTTTGCCCTTGTAAGGGAATAACAGGTGGCTTTTCTGTTAGCATGGACCCCCTGCGTGCAGATGATGCTTGGGTGGGCTCCAGAGCAGACCTTGCAAGCATGTTCCTCTGCTGCTGCCGGTAAAAATGCAGTGCCAACGGCAGTGGGCTTGCAGCGGGTACCACCGTGAGTCTTCCTCTGCCAAGTGCTGCTCATGAGGGAAGGCAAAACACCCGCCCTCGCCCCCCATCCACCCTGCTGCCTTGCAAAGGGCTCTGCTCTTCTCCCAGCCCTTTGGAAAAGTGGACCATCTTCTTATCCTTTAGAGGGATGCTAAGCGTAGTGGGTACCCAGGGTCAGGGTAGGACCCTGGAGCGTGGTGCTGTCAGAGGAGGAGGGATGCAGGGACCCCAGAAGAGGTGATGTGAGGGGGTAGGAAGAGAGGGGAACCCTGTAAATCAGCGTGGGAGAGGATCGCGTGTGGACCGCAGAGGATGAGGTGACAACGTTGCAGGAGCTGGTGTGTGGGAGAGCATCTCCCACAAGGCCGTTTCTTAAAAATACGGCTGTTTCCGCGGCTGCCTGCGGTGTCTGTTCCCATGCATTGCTACACTATTGCCAGGAAGTTTTTCCTAATAATTTTCCTAATTGATGTCTTTCTTTGCTTCAGATAAAGCTGATTTCCTCCTCTCGTAGCCGCAGCGGATGCGGAGAACAATAGGTACCATGCCTGCTCTGCCCACCCTGTGTGACGGGGACTGTTATCCTGCTTCCTTAGCGCTGATGCCCAGACCTCCGCTGGGAATGAAACAAATTCAGAGAATCCACCCGAGGGAAAAAAGCTACTCCAAAGAAGTGACTTGGAAAATAACTTTGCAAAAAAATGGTGGAAAGCAGCAACTGAATGAAGAACAACGTCTACGGCTGTTCCGGGACAGGTACAGCAAAATACATGTAGGTATCCATACTGCAACTTTTGTAAAATTAATAGAAATAAAAGGATCTAATCACTGGCATTTCTGCGAGCTTCAGGAGTTAAGAAGCAGCCGAGGGTGACTGGCATGACGGAAGAAAATCATGGCCAAGCATCGTGTGCTGTGTTGCATTGCTGCAAAGGGAAGGTGCTGCTAGGGGAAACCTCAGCCCAGGAGCCCTTCACAGGGCAGGGACCAGCTCTGGGGATCCAACCACTGATGTGAAGCTGCTTATTGTGAAATACGCAGCTGAACGTATCCAATTATCACTCTGTCTCTGGGTAAAGTAGACAAAACCTGAGCTTGGTTTTTTTTTTTTAAATAGCAGATGGTGAAAAAGTCTGCAGCCCCCAATTCTTTAATCCTTCCTGCGTCGGCCTTTGTTTCCAGACCACGTCTGGTTGCTCTTTCCTGGACTGGCTCCAGCTCATCTGTATTATCCTTAAGCTGTGGTGCATCACAGTGAGTCGAAGCATTGCGCACAAGGAGAGGTGTCACCTCCCACGGATGTGCCCAAGGGTGGCCCTTGCGCCTGCCCTTTCCCTCCTGAGCATCATCCCAAGCTGGATCCCATCACAACGTCCTGAGCTATTTTTGGGGGGTTATGGACCTCTCCAAAAGCTGTTCCCCAACTTGGATTTGGGCATTAGTTACCCATTCAAAACGCAGCTCTCTACTTCTCTGTTCTTACTGAATTTTGTCTAGCTCGCTCAAAATAAATGCCATGAATTTATTAAGATTGTTTCTAATTATCTGCCTTCCAAAAACCTTGCAGTCCTCATAGCCCAGAGTTATCCGCACACTTGATAACACACTCTTTAGTCTATCATCTGGGTTGCTAATCCAAATTTTGAATATGTGGGGACTGGGTGCCCCTTCAGATCCCCTCGCAGCCTGGCAGGGAATGTCTGATAACAGCCTGCTGAGCACAGGTTTTCTCCCCTCTGCTGTGCCCCCCTCCCCTTTATACCCTCACCTGGATCAGGTTTCCCTTGTTTGTTTGCAAAGTTGTCAGCCAAGACGGTGCCAGGAGCTTCCCTGGAGTGAGAATCTGTCACAGCTACAGCTTCCCTCCATCAGCCGGGCTGGTTTTCTTGTCGAAGAGTAGAAAAGATTGACAGGAATTTGCTCTTGAAAAATCCCCGTTGGCAATTTCTCTTCTCCTGATTTCCCTCTGATCTCATACTTCTAAATCGCTTAACAATTCCTACCGGTAGCTTTCTGGATGCTGAGGTCCAGGTCACGGCTGGGATGTCCCGGGCACTGCCCGAATACACCATCTCATTTGGGTCTTGTATTGCTGATCCCAAACTGGGATCAGTTTGGCACATTTGATTCACTAATTCTTTTGTCAGCAAAGCTGGAGGGGACAAGAGATGTCTGCTCCCTGTGCAGGCTGCTGCAACACCTATAGATTTGTTCTGGCCCTGGAGGACAATCTCCCCGCCGTGGGGGGCAGTGCGCTCTGAGAATATTTGGGAGAAGCTCCCCACTCTTTGAGGATGTAGCAGAGCCTTTCAATGCAACGAGGTTAATTGTGTTTAGGTATTTGGCGCTTGGCAACATTTACGAAGGATGGAGAAAACATAAGGGGCTGGCGTATGTTCTCAAATGCTCCATAACGATGTCAGCCGAGGAAGACTTACATAGGAGCCGGAGCATATGGCATGCTTTATCACTGCAATCAGCTGCCAGGACATGTGCCGTCACCTAATTACACACCCACATTTTGTCTTCTTTGCTTTACATCTTGCCTTATTTCCTGCAGAGGCGTCAGCCATGGGTTTTATAGACGGAGCCCTGAGTGGTTCTCCATCAGAGCAGTGGGACATCCCGGACAAGGACAGCGGGAAGAGGTTTCCCTGCAGGGATCTCCTGGGTTCCATCTCCACTCGTGCTAGTTGGTTACTGAGAGCTTGCTGAGGAGCTAATGCACCTCTTAGCTCCCATGTGGCTAAAATCCAGCTGGACTGACTCCTGGGGAGATAAAAAGCAGAGGATAAGAGCAACCAGAGGAAATAGATGTCTATTTAACAAGTCGCCTGTTCCAAGGTGACAGTCTGTCTGCATCGTTCCTACATGCTTGTCTAACTTGTTCTTAAAGATTTCCAGTGATGTAGACTCCTTTGCTTCCCCAGCTGATCTTTACCCTCGCTTAATTAACCTTGTCATTGGAAAGATTTCCTCAAGTCTCACCCGAATGTGCTGCGCTTTAATTCACCGCTTCTTGTCCTACCTGCGGTGGGCATGGAGAACCGGCTCCAAAGGGCTATTACACCTCTGAGGACTGGTGGGAGGTCTTCCCTCAGTCTGCTTTCCCTGTTTCCTTCAGACCTTAAGTTAAGTTTTCTCGACCTCTGATCATCTTTGTTTCACCGCTTTGGGCTCTGCCCAGTTTGTTTGCATCCCTCCGTGATGGTGCTCTCCAGGTGAGACCTCACTGGTGGTGAGCCATGCCAAGGGAAGACTCCATGGGCCTTAAATCCAACAGTTGTGTTAACTCATCCCATTTTTAACGGCTTTTTCAGGAAAGAAAATGTCAATTGCTCTCATGGTCCTGTTGTATCGGTGAAGAGGGGGACGGATACTGCGGTGGAGAAGACATGAGGATCTGCCCATCGTGGTGGGATTTCTGACTGCCTGCAGCCATGGTCTTCCAGTTTGGGAAAAAGCTTTTCCAAAGTGGAAAAAAAAATAATCTTTCGTGATCCAAATGGTTTGCATTTTGAGTTTGATTTCAGTGATATTTTCAGACCTGCTCTGGTTTTAGTGTGTCTTGTTTTGCAAGGATGAGAACATTTTGTGCTGATGAAATTGTTCAGCTTAATTGCATGCTAAAAGCATGTTGATGTTTATATTATGTGAGTATTAATTTTAATCTGCAATATTAATCAGTAGCAATGTAAACAATGTATTGACTATTATCTTTGCCAGGTTGTATCTGTATATAATTTAATATTTACAACAGGTGTTTAATATTTCATATTGTGTGATAATGTTTCTCTGTTATTGTTCATCAGGGACAAGAAAAGAAATAAAGGGTTTAAGCTGCAGCAAGGGAGTTTAGATTAAACATCAGGACCATTTTTTTCTTATGGGGAGGGCAGTGAAGCACTCGAGCATTTTTCTGGGGTGGTGAGGAGCTGCCGTGACCCCAGCATCCCCAGCCCGCGCTGCTGTGTCAGGACATCGCTCCAAGTCCCTTTTGTCCCCATTTTCCCTACGGGGAAGGGAAACTCCAGAAGTGGCAACCTGTGGGAAGGATTTCTGGTAAAATAGCCCTGAAAACTCATAGATTTGATTGCCCTAAAGGAACCATTTTCTTTATTTTGTAGAAAATCAAGAGGATTAAAGGCAAGATCTGGACTGGCTAAATTTTGCTTTGATTGGGATGTCGGGGTCATCGAAGTACTTAAAAATGAACTGCCCAGAAAACCATGGTCTAATTTCTCCTGCTCCCAGAATCACCTAAACTTTAGCCAGCACTCCCTGGCAGAACTGAAGACCACGTACCCAAATTTGGATGATGGCATGTGCCTGAAGATGAAGCTAAAAGACCTCTGCATAAGAAACTGTTTGTATTTTTTGCTTGTAAAACTGGCATCTGTCCCTCAGGTCTACTGCATGCCTGGAGCATCCAACTCAGGCACAGCATCTTCCATCCCAAATGTGGAGGGCAGAAGAACCTGCTGCCATTCATCTTTTACATAATAACCTGGAGCTAGAAAACTTAGTGGAGATGTCTACTCTTCAACATACAAGACGCTTTGGATCCTGCAGGAACTTTATTTTTGCTTTCCAAAGTGCAATGGCCATCATGTAGCGGTGGCAAGGGAAGGACGGGATGGTGAGAGTGTCTGTGGAGTAGGGTGTCAGGTCACAGGGTATATCTTGTGAAAGCTTTGGGAATAAAAGCAGAAAAGATGCATTTCTCAGCCCCCCGTGTCTCAGCAAAGGTACCTAACACCAGTGGTGAACTCATAGCACTTTTATAGACCTCAGGGAAGGACATGCCTTCAACAATTTCCAAATTACTGAGACACCCAAATTACTTTTGAAAAAGTTTCCCCCTACCCCAGCTGTTTGAGCAGTTCTAGAAGTTTTTCCCACCGTTTCCTTACCCGGCGTGTCTCTTGTCAGAAGATGCCAGAAGATCACACTGAGCTGAGGAAACCTGGGCTGTATTTCTGCCATGTCCTCTAACCCTCAGAGCTACAGCAGGACGATTTCCTTGGATCTGGCTCTCAATTCCCAGCACTGAAAGAAGGATAATCCACCCTATTTTCTTCAAAAATTATTTTAAGATCTCATGGAAAGAGTTATATAAGAGCTAAACAGCATTGTTATTTTTCACAACTTAACCGCACTTAGCACATTTTTTTACTTTTAAACTAGAAAGGTTTTTTTTATTATTATTATTTTCCAGGAAGCCATTTAGTTAAATTATATTTTAATAGTCTTTCAACAGACTTTAGTACAGGAAATAAAGTAGGCACAAGTTATGCACCTAAGCTCTGATTTGCATTATATTTCCCCACAAAAACTATATATTCGTTGTTGCTATGAAACCAGAAGTTTTGCTTAGATCAGATCATTTTGTTCTCATGTCATGGATAAAGGAACCGAATGAACAATGCACCGCTAATGGTTTTCACTTTAAATCTACTTAAAGAAACCTTTCACCTCCCACACTTTCCAAACAAATAAGGTCTTTTTAAAATGGTTTTGGTAAGTTTAGTGCTCCTGAAAGTGCCTTCTGCAGCACACGTGGGAGAAGCAGCGAGAGGGGTCCTGGGGCGATGCATTGGCCTGGCAATTTGAGTTTTGCAGTGATTTATGCCTTGGTAAAGTTGAGGAGAGGTTTTTGCTTATGCACCAGTTCCCCCCTTCAATAGCGGGGGGCTCTGAGGGTCCCCTTGCTCCCGAGTCCTGAGCCCCGGTGGGAGCCCAGCGTGGCACCAGCGTGTTGATGGTGAAATGTTGAAAATGAGAATATAATTTTTAGTTGAATAGCTTTTTCTCGTTGCCTTTTTGCAGAAAGCTGCAGTTATGAAAGATTCACTTGACTCCTGGAGCTGGGTCTTTAAGGGTGGAAAAAAAAAAAAGAGGTGAATGCTGGGGTAAAATTGCATTTAGGCGACGATGTGTCTGGCCTTGGGCAAGGCAGGCAGGTTCTCTGTTTCTTTTGCCTGCTTGTGCATATGTACAGTGTGCATATATGTCTATATCTATAGCTATATCTATATCTAAAATATGTATTTATACATGCTGTATATGTAAATGTATATGTATACTGTATAGCCTTAACAAAAATTCTTGCATATATGAATATATATATGTATGTGTGCCTGTGTGTGTGTATATATATACACACACATTTTTATATATATATATATACACACATAAGCATATTCCTGAAAAAGGAGTCAAAGAGAGAAATATTCTCCTGCTCCTGTCCTCATTTATTTCTAATTGTGGATGATGGATTGCATTTATATGGTTTCCTCTAATCTCTTTTATTTAATACAAATATATCTCTGTAAGAATTCCTCAGAAGAACTGTGGGCAGAAAGCTAATTTAGCCTCTGTACTGATTCATATTCCTTCCCCGCCGCAGACATAACGGTAATGGGCTTGTAAAAGCCGGTGTTTGCAGAAACCCCCCACCTGTTTCAGGGAGCAGCTCTGGGGTGTCTCGTGAACCCCCGTCTTTCCCCTGTTATCAGCAGGAGGGTGGCTGTAAGAATAGTGCCTGTGTAACAGCCCGTGAATGGGAAACGAGATGCAGCAGCCAAAACTGGAATGAAAGTCTCTTTTTAGCTGCTGAACAGAAGATAGGAGTTAAAATATGCAAGTCCACGATAGAGCCAGAAAAATGTGCGCTTTGTTAAAATTAACTAGTGAGGGCTGTTCTCCATCCTTCCTCCTCAGCCGCCACAGTAAACACCACAGCTCCTCTCCAAACAGGAGCTTATTTTTGGGTTCACCTTGTGCAAGCTTTGACCCTGCCATCCTGATTCTTGTGTTGGAGGCACTGGGTGCCGCTGGCTGCAAAAATCTCCCCAGATATCCAGCCTGCTGGGTATATGCAGACATGTATATAGATACATATTTACAAGTCTCTAGCTGCTCTCTTTGTAAAACAAACTTTCAGTCTGTGAACTAAAAAAAAAATACAGAAAAATCAATGGTGCATAAACCTCAAGTTGTTTGGAGCGAAGCGATGCTGTCTGTAAAATCAAAATGTTTCTAGGGCTTCTTTTGCTGCTATAGATATGTCATGTCATGAATTACCTGCTTCACTAATGCAGTGCTTGTGGCAAATTTACTCTGTCGATTTAGACTGAGTATGCAGGGACCCTGAGAGAACAGCCCCGAATATTAACCTGGTTCCTACCACTGTTGCTTTAAAGAGGAGCATCATTAACTACGACTTAGCTCATTAAAGCAGGGATGAAAGGAGAGGGCAGCTCAGAGCGAGGGGAATTAACCCAGCAGGGAGCAGGGATAGGGATGGAAATGAAGGGACATGTAATATCCAACACGCAGGGCTCTAGGAGCTGATTGGTATGCGACATTTACAGATAGCCCTTAAAATTTTGGGAAATGTTTGTTCTACTCAGGCAGCAGGATTTTCTGGGGTGGGGGGAGATACCTGTGAGTAATTCAGGATAAGCCCCATGCCACACGTAAGCCACAAATCCAAATGGCTTTCTTTCAGGCTCTTTGCAAACTCTGGCATTAAACTTCCAGCAGTTATACTGGTTAAACTGGTGGTCTTGTATAGATAAAAAGAAGACAGCTAAGGGTAAGGTGTCACCTTTCCCCTTTGCATCCTCAAAGACAAACTCCCGTAAGAAGTTGTCCGCAGTTTTTGGGGCAGGAAAGGAGCAACACCCATGTCTCTCCCCTTGAAACCAGCGCTAATTCCCGGCTGGTTTGGATGGCAGCAGGAGGGGGGTTAGAAGAAGCACAAAATGTGACTGTTGTGATCAAAGTGAACTTTTCAGTTTGTTGCACTGGGGTGTGATACACAGCGTGGCTGTTTATACCTCCAGTAGGTTAAATTAGCATCATTATCCCTTTACGAATGAGTAGATATTACTATGCTGCCTCTTAAAAAAAAGCAATTACCGTATCTATTGGGCAGTACATTAAATGACACCATTTAATTACAGCCTAATTTATCTCTGAATGAAAAATATTTAAAATTGCTGTACAGTATATTATTCCATTCAATTACTGCAAATCTCTGTCCGTTTGCTGCCACGGATGAGCTCAGTTGACAAGCTGGCCGCACACACCAGCAAGCACTTGGCTTTTTCTCTCCCGTGCCTGGTGAATCAGCTCCAAATTCAGCCCCAGCAGCCTGATTTCTGGCTCTGATGGCCTTTTGGAGCTTTAGTGGAGGTGAGATGTTTTCCAGCCATCCCCAAATAACGAGGGCTGAGCTCAGCGTCGCTGCTGCTGAGCCCTCCTGAGAAGTTGCAGTTCTGTGGGTGCTGGAGCCCTTTGGAAAGCTTATGCCAAATGCGATGTCTCATCCTTGGAAAAGCTCCCAAAGTATTTCCATAGTAGGCACTGCAGGAGGTCAGCTTTGGGCTTATCAGAGGAATCCCAAATCAAGCCAATCTAGGATTCAGGAAGAGGTTGGAACATCTTTAAGGGACATGGGATGATATCCCAGCCTTACTGAGGTCAAAGAGGAGTTGATGACCACATCCCTGGGGTCTGGATTTCTCCTGGGGTCTCTGGCGAGGGCTCCAAGGTTAACCTGGAGGGAAGCCAAGCTGAAATCCAACAGTGGCCCATCCTTCTAGTCCTTCTAGCAGAGTTACATCATGCGCCAAAAGTTTACATTTCACAAAATCCCTTGTGTTTTCAGCCACAGAAGCTCAACAAATGAAATAATCGTGGGAAGATTTGCCAGTTCGGCATAAATTTGGGCAGAAAGAGCTGTCGCTGCTAGCCAAGGACAGATAATTTGCTGTCCGTGCTGCTAACGAGTCACAAGAAATGTGCCTGTTTTACCTGTGTGTGACTAATGGACCAGGAAAAAAGGGCTTTAAAATAAATAAATAAAATAGCTACGCCTCTGGCCATATGCTCTGGGTTGATGTTATGTCATGCCCCATTTAGCCATGCCACGTTTGAAGTCAGTGGCAGGAGGGTGCATGGGACACCGGGGCAGTATGCTGGCCGTGGTGCAGCGAGATTACTGGGGAGTTTAAGAAAGCCCTTCTTCATTTGAAAAAAGAGAGAGAGAGAAGATTAAATTATTAAATTGAATTTATAATGCCGTTTCTGGCGAGGTCTGCTGTTTGAAAGGGCAGACATGGATGTGACTGTGTGCCACCATCGGATGATGCTGCCTATCTGAAGGCAGATATTCCTCATTGCCACTTGGGCTCATGGCATATCCTCGGCTCTCGCCCCAGCTTGCTTTAGCCCAGCAGAAGAGGAAAGTGCTTGCAAAGCACTTTTCCATCAGCTTTAAGAGCTGGCAGAGGTGCTAAGTGCCCTAACGATGCGATGTTTGCCACTGCCGTCCTGTTTGCACAGAGTTGTGGGAAGCGGGAGAAAGGATTTCACGGCTTTGGGAATACAAAGGGCAAACACTGTTGAAAGAATAACACTTTTGTGCAGCAAACCAGAAGATGCACAGCTGCCCACTGGAAGCCTTTTAAATATAGGATGGCCATTAAACATACAGTCACAGTCTTGCAAAGTGCAGCGCGAGAGGGAGGTTATTTCTATTATTATAATTTTCTGTGACACTGACGTCTTCTGAGCAGCCTGAAATTGGGCAAGAGGTTTAGGGAAAGCTGGGAAACAGAAGCAGGCAGCGTTCCCGCTGCTTTTGCCCCGAGCTACAAAACTCCATGTGTTAAAGAGGTTTTCTTCAAACACAGGTGCCATCGCTGCTTCATCCCAGGGCTATGAAATATTCAGGCGTCACGTTGTGAAGGGGAGGAAACCAACCCCCTTTCCAGGGAGTCCTCCGGCTTCGTGGCAGCGCAAGCCCTGGCTCTAGAGCATGGATTTGAGCACATACTGAAGTCCCGGCGATTTGAGTGCTCGAGTGTTTTGCTGAACAGGTTTGCTTTAAATATATGTTTAAAGTTAGGCATTTTCCAGCCTGGGACCTGCCACTAACAGACACATCAGTACCCAGCAAAGGACTTTTCTCACCAGTATCTCACAGTGCTTCGCAAAAGGGGAATGAGATGCTGATCTGCCCTTAGCAAAGGGTGAAAAAAAAGGAGAAAAAGGGAAAGGGAAAGAAAATTTTTGGAAAAGTAAAAGATAAAAAGGAAAGACAAAGATGAAATGAAAAAGAAAATGAAAAAGAAAATGAAAACAGAAAAGAAAAAGAAAAAAGAAAAAGGAAACTAAAAAAAGAAAAAAGAAAAAAGAAAAAAGAAAAAGGAAACTAAAACTAAAAAGGGAAAAAGCAAAAAGAGAGAAAAGGAAGACTGATGGTAGGCTACACCCTTTTGCATGATGCTGCTTTCATGGTTGGTTGGCAGATAGGAAAGATGTTGGTGATGGGAAGATCAGACTAAAGCTTTAGGGCTCATTTGCCCTTAAAAACCAACAAGGATTGTGGTTAGGTGCATATTAGGAGCCCAGAAGCTACTCAGTTCACATTCAGAGCTACTCAGAAACAGCCTGGAAATGCTCTTCTGGACTCAAAATCCTTCTCCAGCCGTGGAGAAGATGTTGTACAGCCCCATGTGGGTTGAGCAGCTACCAGCAGCTCCCTGCTTGTGACCATCTCTGAACTACTCACCAAGTGGGTTTCCTTGCAAAGAAAAATCAGTTTTCTTCCTGGATTGAGCAACATTGTTCCTTTTTCTTCAGCCTTGCAGTTTCTTTTTCATTATGGCTGGGAAAAGGGAACAGAAATATAGACACAGGCGAAACGTGACAGTATTCAGCTTAGTAGGGAATCTGGGCCAGTATTTTGCTCTTAGATCTGTACCGCAACTCTCATCTTTATTAGAGAGGTTGACAACTGTGCTTATTTCTCTGTGTGATAAATCTACTGTAGTAAAAGGCTGTTTCCAGATGGTAATAGCTGGCATATGGGAGTATACACACATATAAGCAAAACATCAGTACCCCCAACAGAAACCGTCAGCAGGCTGGTCAAAAATTCCTCAATTTTAATGGTGTGTGAAACGTCATGTGAAATGCGTTCACTCAATAAAAATCACGGGAATGTTATTTTCAAATGAACTCTTTAATTAAGAATTTTTTCTTTAGTCTAAAAGTTTCACTTGGTCCTGGAACAGCAAAAAAAGCCAACACAGCCGATCTTAGCAAGATGAAACAAGAGTATTGGAAAACTAGGGGGGGATGGGTGGGTGGGTGGGTGGAAGAGATAATTTAGGTTGTAAAATGCTAATTAGCTTCTGGGATTGCAAAAGCATTTGCTTGGGGTTTTTTTTGGCTGCAGATACATTTACCATGAAGACACACAACTGCATTCAACTTGGGGAAAACCAGGCTGGGTGCTGAGGTCGTGCTTGCGGAGGAGGTGGGGTGGGAGCAGCTCTTTGCCCCCCGAGGCGCAGACACGAAGCTGTCACAGCTGTAACGTATCTTTCAAAGCAGGTTAAATCTCCCGCTCTTCGTTACCGTGTGATCTATAGGAAAGCGCTGGCTTTTGCCCGTTTGTTTCACATTTGGATGGTGTCGCTCACATTTGCACCCGGGACGGGAGGTGAGCAGGGTTGGGAAGTCACGCTGTGTCCTCCCCTTCCTCCCTCTTGCCATGACTTTCTTCTGTTTCTGGCTGCAAATCTAATAAAACACAAACCCCGTGCATTTTGCAAAGCCTTTAATTTAACATGCTATCCATATATCCAGTCAGCTTTATTTTGCCACGGATGTTTTTTTTAGCTGTATTTGCTGCTTTTGCATTTTTTTTCTGGGGTCTCTGCTCTGAACCTCCTTGGATTTGTGGTCAGGTTTTGCTCTAGGGACCACATCTGCTCTCACCCTCCTGCCTTCGTACTCCTTCCCTGCACAAATCCTTCCACGCAGCCACAGAAATGTGCTATATATTGCCTATGTGCTATATATTGTCTGTCTGCTCTATGTGATCTGTGTGCTATATATGGTCTACATGCTATATAGCTATATATTAGTATTCCAAATACATTTACATACAGTAATTGCTATAGGCACTAACAGTTTTTTGCCTAGAATCACCCACGTTTGGTTTATTTTATGAAGGCAGCTCCCTAAGCCTGTCTTCGGGGACACACCAACCTCCAGCCTGCAGAAGGGTATGTTGTTTTTCCAAGGTAAACAGTCCCATATCCACGCTGGCTCCCGCTCAGAACGTATTAGCCTATGGATTACATGTAATGCAACCCATTATGCAATGCAGCCGGGATTACAGCCCGATAAACTCCATGTAAGCGCGAAGCTTTGCAAAGCCGAAGCCGTCTTTAGCAGCCCTTGAGTGATAGTTACCGATGTGAGGCTGCTCGCACATGGTATTTAAAGGCTCAGGTCCCATGGTTTTTAGCTTTCCATGTCAAATAACCCGGGGAGCTGAGCCTCCAGCCCTCCTCTCCCCGGGGAAACACCTCGGTACGGGGTGCCCATAACCCCAGGGGAAACATTTGTGGTGTTTGGGCTCCTGGGACACGTCCCGACGGGGGATGCATCCCTGCCGCAGGGTGTGATGCCTTTTTGCAGCATCCTCAGGTCCTCGGCGACCTCCTCGCTCCGCTCAAATGCTGTCCACCTGGTCCAGAATTACACAGCTGGGGCTATGTCTGCCATAAGGTTATGTTTTCCCCGTGTCCTTTTTTTTCTTCTTTTCCCCAAATCCAACTACACTATCTGCTTTTTTCCCTGAGCTGTATTAGTGCCGTCCTTTGCCTTTTTGGAGTATCGTGATAATTGGGTTGGAACAGAGGCTTTCATTACTGAAAGCAATAGATTGCAACTGGAGTGACATGAATTATTTCTCTACTGAATGCAGAATTATTTAATCCGAGGCCAGGTTTTGAAGCCAGCGGTATGGGGTGGACGCGGATGCCACACAATCTCAGCAGTAGGGACATGGGGCTGCTGCTGATTATCTGGGGTTGGGGCTTGGGCAGGGCATAGCCTGCTGTTCAGGTAGGATTTTGGGGGATGAGGAGGTGTCCGATCCGATAAAAGGTGACCTGCTGCAGGAACCAGCCAGCATCAGGATTTCCCGAGCCTGAGGTTTAGCCTGTTCAAAGCTGTATGAGTCTGTCGTGGAAAATGAGAGAACCTGGAATTGCAATGGTCGTTGATAACGAGAGAGCTGGTGGGGATATTAATCTTCCTGCTTTCAAGGTTAAGCTTAATTAACCTCTGACTATTAGACGCCAGGGTGAAGCCTCGCAGGAGGGATGGAGCACCAGAGGGTTGCCGGTTTCCATCCCTTAGAGCAACAGGGATTTCTTCCAGCCCACCTTGCCCAGTCAGCCCAGCAGCCCTCGAAATCCCTGTCTTGCCTTCCTGAGCTGGGACCGAAGGATGCAAATGGTAAAACCACTGATGAATACAGGAAAATCAAAATCTCCTAGGGGCGGGGAGGATTTGGGGTTGCCACCACCTCTCCAGGTTGGCCCAGAGGAGTGGAAGCTGCAGAGCAGATGCAGTAAAATATGCTTGGTCCAGGGGAAACACTTCTCTAAGCTGTTGTAGGGTATTAGGACCGTACAAAGCCGGGCTGTGCCATAGGGATAGAAACCTCCGGGCTGCACGGCGCCTGCAGAGCAAAACCTTTTCTAATCCCTGACCTCTGTGCAGCTAATGCAGGAGGTTAAGGGAGTGAGGACGGATGCTCCGCTCCTGCAGAAACACCCGACTCGGCTGCTGCCACATGTCAGGTTTTGTCCTCCCAGAGAGCTGCTGTTGAAGATGGGGAGAGAGGGAAAGCAGCAAGGAATCATCTCTGATTAATCAAATAAGAGCGTGCACGTCCGAGGGGATCAGATCAGCCCTGCACGGGAACGTGAATGCCACCATGCCGGATTAAGCCCCCATCCATCTCCTTCAGCATCTTGCACTGATACTGGCCATCGCCAGATGTTTCTGGGGAGGGTGTAAGAAAGTCTGGGAGCAGTCAGAACCACCCCTCTCCTTGCCAATGTTTTCTCCTCCTCTGCCTCTCTGCCCTATTTCTCTGCCATGCAAAGGGGACTGCGGTGGCCGCTTTGCTCCAGGCTGTGGGACAGGGTCTGTCTGCTGGAGGGTTTCCTTATTTCTTTTTTTGTTTTGAGGTGCTATTTATCACCGTCGCGACTGGCAGAAAATGCTGCATTTGTGGTTGGCGGCGGAGGTCGCAATGTGACCCACGACACCCTGCCAAAAGGCAGCGGGGACGTGGTGGGGACGGTGGGCTCCGAGCCCTGGGCTGTGCTGCTCGCTCCTGGGGACACCGCAGTGTCCCAGCCTCTCGTCCAGCAGCACGGACACAGCCGGAGAAATTCCAGCCAGCTCAAGGAGGGGAGCGAGGCAGCGGCTGGAAACACTTTGCAGCATTTCTTTTGTATTTGAAGTTTTCCCTGTCCCCCCGGCAGCTCGTACTCGGCACGTTAAATCGCTTTGCCTCCTTCCCCTGGCACTAAGCCCGCTGGAGGCAGAGCCGCAGCCCCTGCTCTGTCCCCAGCCACGGTCCCAGAGGACATGGGACATGGATTTTTCCGAGCCATTCCCTCCAGCAAAGGCAAACCATGGGCGAAGCCCAGGAGTGGTCAGCTGGGGACAGGCACTGGGGCCCCAACACGTGACGCTGCCTCAGTGGATAACTTCAACGCCTTCCTGGCCTTAAGGCATGACCTTCTCTTTACCTGCCCCTGCTCTCGCTTCATTGCCCTCCTTAACATCTGGATCCTGTTGCTCTTTGCAGGGCGAAGGGCTGGTGTCCATCACGCTGCTGCAAATGCGTCTTGTGTTGAGCCTCCACGAGCGCAGCTGTGCTGCGGAGATGCTGATTATTTTTTTGCTCTAGAAATAAGATCCATCTTTTCTTAGATCTGCAGGGCTAATTGAGCAGAGGAATTGATTACCATGGGCATGAAAAATTTCTTATCTCTTCAAATCCATAAAGACTCGCACCGCTGTAGTAACAAAATCCCTGTAAAGTCCCTGAGGTGCGTTCTGCCGGAGAGCAGAGCTGTTTGCGGGGTCCTTCCCTTGAGAAACACCAAATCCAGGGAGCGATGCCCTATTGCCTGATGCCTTTTTAGACGAAAGCCACGATTTTGTCTCACGTGCCTCCATGTTGCTCCAACCAGCAGGACTTTTCCCCAGCCATAGTGGTGGAGACCATGGCGGCAGCTTGTTTTTCGCTGGGAATGGGGCTGATGCGGGTACGTCTGAGCTCACCAGCGCCGGAGAGCGGCCACCGACATCTCCCCAGCTCCACCACGGCACTGTTCATCTTTGGCACACTCTTACCCACCAGCCTGAAATGCACGGGACTTCGAATCATGGAATCACAGAATGGTTTGGGTTGGAAGGGAACTTAAAAACCATCTAGTTCCAACCTCGTGTCATGGGCAGGGACACCTTCCACTAGACCAGGTTGCTCAAAACCCCATCCAACCCGGCCTTGAATGCTTGCCATTGCTTGAAAGAAATGAGATACACTTGGTGGTAGGAAACTTGTCACAGCAAAGGACCATGGTGCCAGGTATCTAATATTTTAATGTACGTATTTAATATTTTTAAAAGGTATTTTAAACTGTGCGAAGTTTCCGAGCTCCAGGAGGAAATACAGTGAGAGGCACCATCCCCTGATGCATTCAAACAGCTCTGATGTTTAAATTCTGCCTTTTGCCGTGAACCTCAGCATCCCTCGCTGACATGTGTGTGTGCAGTCACACAGAATATTACAGGCACCAAGCGTTACAGTTTCAAGCCAGGCTTTGGGAGACTCTGTGTGCTTGTGACGAATCCTGGGCCATTAGCAATTGCTTCATTTCTTTTTCCACCAGGATATTATCAACAGCCTAAGTGGATGCTTTCTTTTTTTTTTTTTTTTTATGTATCCTTTGTGGGCAGAACCACGTAGTGAGCAATCTGTGTGCTCCAAACAAGATAATGCAATGATACAGTGGACCCCCTGCTTGGCTGGAGATTGCTAGATAATATATGGTATTCTGGTGAGATAATAACCCCAAATGGAGTGAGTATTTCTCCCTGCAGCATTTATATCAAATACTTAAGGTAGCCCTTTGTGGACAGGGAAGTCAGAGGTGCTATCATCTGACTGGAGAACAGAAAATATTTGAAAAGGAGGGAAAAAAGAGCTAGTCATTGAGATGATTTTATTTTCTTGAACTTGCAAGGCTGGGAGGCTGGGGGATGAAAGGGGATGGAGGGAATAATTGGAGTTATAAAGTGTGGGCAGCAAGCTTGCTGCTGGGTGAGTTAATGAGCTATATGAAAATTAAATCCCTGGCCCCAGAACCCTGTGTGAAGATGCTCTCCCTTGTGTTTTTTCTTGCTGACTGTCAGCAGGTACTAGAAAACAGGATGCACGGTGGCATGGGTTTTGCCGTAGATGATGCCAGGCCAACCCGCTGTTACCTGATTTCTTTCTTCGAAACGGAGCAGACTTTCCAGGCAAGGAAAATACAGTGGCTGCGGTCTGCCTGCCTTCCCTAAAGCATCGGTCGTGTGCCGAGAGGAGATTACAGCGGGAGTTTAAGGGTCAGCGTTGTTATTGTGGGCTGGGGAATGGCTGCGAAAGCAAGGGGATGGGTTAGAGGTGATATAAAATAGGGCAAAGTGCCATATTGCAAAGGGGAGCTCATGAATTTGGGAGATGAAGCAGATTTTCCCATGAACTGAGGGCTCATGAGTGCAAATTACAATGAGGAGAAAGACCTTGGTGCATTTGCTATGTGCAACTTATATACAATGCTGCTGGGGAAAAGAAAAATGTGACTCTAAAGCGTAATAAGCAAAATAGAGATGAGGAAATATTTAAGCGCCCTGCGAAACGCTGGGGAAATCTCTTTGGGAATGTGCCACAGAGTTCTGGTCTTTGCCCCCAAAAGGCTGAGTTTAAATCGTAGCAGGTGCAGCAAAGGGTCGCTGGGAAGGGCAGGGGAAAAGGGGCCTATTTTAGGCAAGGAGATAAAAAATATCATCTGTGTTTGGCCGAGGAGGTTGGGAGAGGACGTGACGCCTGTCTATAAATACAGCGGGAATGTAAACATCAGGGAGGGAAGCAAACTGATTTAACTCGAAGGGCGATGTCAGCAGAAAAACAAATGGCTCTGAACTGGGCAGGAATAAATCTAAGAGGAGATCAGCACACAGTTATAGGATCCTGGCACGACTGGGGCTAATAGGATCATTGGGGGTGAAAGACCTCAATACTAATTTTGAGGCAGAGCTTGTTAAATTGATGAAAGATCTGACAGGGCCGTTTCTGCTGGCAGCAAACTGGGGGCTGAGCTGGGAAATCCCTTTGGGTGCGTATTGCTGTAAACTCCCCGACTTGCATCCACAGTGTCCTGGTGACCCTGAGCTTATGGTAATAGTAGTAGTGACTTTTAATAGCACCACATGATTTTTTTTTTTAATTTTTTTTCCATGCCTACCCCACCAAATAATGTGGAATATCTAAAAACGCCTCCTTGCACCAGGCTGGATGGCTATCGGGGTTAGCACAGGGGGCTTCCCAGCAAAGTCCCTGCTGTAAGTACAAAGGAAGGGCAGCAATGCAAAGCCACCCGTAAATGAGCTCACGTGGGTCCTGTGCTGATGAGCAGAGCGAGAGCAGAAATGCTGTTATTAGTCCCCGAGTGCTCAGGAGAGTTAATGAGCCTGGGCACGGGTTGGGTGCCTTGCCTGAGCCGTCTCCTTTTACCTGGGTTGGGGCGCTGAGCCGTGCCCCAGCGATGCTGGGAGGTCCCAGGGCTGTTTTTAGGAGCTTGGAGAGGGTGATAAAACCAGCACAGCTTCAACTGGTGAGGCAGGCACGGACTGGAGGATTTGGTGGGGTCTGGACATTGCAAAAGTGGGCCAAGCAGTGCCGCAGGCTGGGTGATGCTCTGCCCTGGGGACAGGGGAGGCAGCGGGAGCTTGGAGGGACCGGGATGAAGGATGCTCGTGGTGGGGGATGCTCAGCAATGCCTGGAAGAAGGATGTGTGCGGGAGTGTAGGCACAGCAGAACCACTGTGAGCTGCTGTGTACTTCTCCTGTTATGGGAACCACAATATTGCATTAGTGCTTTATAAAACAGCAGCCCAGAAATGGGCAAAACTGACTTTTTTTTCCCCCTAGTTTGAATATTTCCTGCACGCTGAGAGCCTACAGACAGATGTATCGTAAAGTCCTCTTGGTGCTTTTTGGGATAGGCCCTTGCAGGGAGGTTCGTGGGCTGCCAGCCACACTTGGGATTTTGGAAGGGGTCATGTGAGGGAAGCGGGAGAGGCTTCCCCGGGGGGAAAGGGTGTTTGTTGCGCAGCAGGAACAGACCTAGGAATGATTTCCCTATTTTTTTTCCCTAGGCATTTCAGTTTTGTTAATCGGACGAAGCTTGCAGATCTGTTAATTCGTTGGACTGGAATACGCTTAACCTCGTGATGAGGGTGTTTGGATAATGCGTTTGGGAGGCTGTGCTGTTTGGGCACAAAGGGGTTTGCTAAAGCTCATGTGGGGTCACAGTGACCTAATTACGATTTAAGGGAAATGCTGCTTTTGTAAATGGGCTGGGTTTCACATAAAGGAAGAAGGTACCTGGAATGTGCTGTCAGATGTAGGATATGGCGTTAAATGAGCATGCAAATTAGATGGCTCTCATTATAAAAGGGCAAGTTTGATGAACAGTTCCTGAGAGCTTTCCCCAGAATGACGCCTTTGACTTCTGCTGCTCGTCTTATTACAGCAGGACAAGGAGGCTGGGCGGGTGGGAGGGATAATGAACTGCTGATAACGCTGTGCCTTGGAAGAGCACGGCTTTGATGCTGGCAATAAAGAGCGATCATTTTGCTGCTGAGCCCAGTGCCAGTAAATCTGTGCATCATCACAAAGTTTAGCACGGCTGCTCGGGAACACGGCAAAACCACCATCAAGCCCTGGGGGGGGCTGAGGTTCGTTTGAAAGTCAAGGTCAATGTCGGTGGAGGTTTTTGCCAGGTCTCATGTCTAATGTCCTGCTGGGCCTGGCATGGGCAGGTGAGTCTCTCCTGGGTGTATTTACAGTCAAACCCAAGGTTGCATGGGAATTTCCTCCCAGCACCTCCCAAAATTCTCCCCAGGAGCACCCCAGCACCAAGGGCTGCCACCAGCCATGGTGGAGAACAAGTCAAGAGTCATCTCCCCACACTTGACTAAGTCTTAGGGATGAAGCAGAGCTGGTTTTTTTCCCTGCCTAAAATAATCTTGACTATTAAACCTCAAGCGCTAGACCTTCTCAGCCTGATGATATCATTTCAGAGTCATAAGATGATTCCTCTCGAGCTTTCGACTTGCTGGAACAACCTGTGTTTCAGCTCAGCCTGTGCGTGCCGGCTGTGTGCTCCAGCCCAGCCGAGCACAAAGGCTCTGGGGATGTAAGCAAAATCCCATTTATCTTTTCTGAACGCCAACGGTTGGAGGATCAGAGATGCCCATCACATTTAGAAGCAGGTTAGTGGAATTTTCACATGCAGGGAATAGATTTTGCTGAATAAGATGTTTTTTTGCTACCAGTCCTGCACTTGAAGATTAAAAGCCTGCTTCTCATCAGCTGCGTTCCTGACTTTGGTGGTCACCTCCTTTGGTTTATCGGAAATATGCTAACAGACATGGGGACAGCCTTGGGGTTAATGGAGTGGAACTGTCTTTGTGGGATCTGTGCTGGATCCCCCAAGCGAGACTGCAAAGGGTTTCCTGAACTCCTCTGCTCTCCTGGAAGAGGTATTAGGCTCTGAGACACATCTCCAGCCAAATGTCCCCAGGTGATGTAGATTTTCATGGTTCTCCTGGATAAGTGTTCTCTGGGACAAGGAAACTGATGCCCTCAGTATCTGTGAATATATCAGACCCAAAGAATTTTCCTTTTGGACTCATATTCTTCCAGACCAGAAATGAAAAGCTGTCCCATGCACTCTCCGTGCTGCTTTTCCTCATCTCTTCTGCACCCTTAATGTTTAGCTGCAGGTTTGTGGGCGCCAGGACTACCCCTCCCAGTGTGTCTGTGCAGTTTTAGGCAATGAGGTCCTGGTGTTGGTTACACTCCTCAGCAGGAATAGAAATTCCCTTCAGCTGGAAGCCACACGAGTAAACCCTTGCATTGTAGCAGACCCTACGCTGCTTTCCTCACTCTGACTACAGCAGTTAGCAGCCCTGTCATTGTCACTGTAATTGTAGGGGACTTGGAAACCCTGAGCCCTGCCAGAAACATAACTTAATCTTTTCTGAGATGTTGCTTTTGGGGGCTGAGCAGAGGGATTTGCTCTTCTCGTGGTGGCAGGGGACCAACCCTGAGCCCAGGGCTGGCGGGGAGGGTCTGGGGGTTGCTGCATGCTCCTGGCACGTAACGAAGAGCCCAGGTAAGGGCAGCACGTAAGCTTGTTACAGGGGCTTATTCACCAGATGGACGAGCCATTCCCAGGTAGATCTTATTTTTCATTAATATGCCATTAGCTTTATTCGTGTGCCCTGCTCACCTCTGGCTGTGTCATCGTCTGGCGGAGAGAGATTGTGTTTCCAGCTCAGCCTGTCCTTGGCATCGCGTTGCCGTCGCTCCTCACCTCCCCAGCCGAAAACAAGCGGTGAGGGAGTTCGGACCACCTGGCTACAGCCGCGCCAGCCTGCTTGGGGTTCAGAGAGGTCCCAAATGTGGCACCGGGTCACAGTCCCGAGGCTATGGGGAAAGGCGCTGGTCCCAGCGCAAGAGCACGGCTCTGCCGTCCCCTCCTCAGGTGATGTGCCATGGGGTGAGAGGGACTCTGCTCTGGCAGAGAAACAGGCTCCAGGGACAAACTCCTCCTCCTCGCTTCCCCTGCAGCCGAAATCGGGAGGTGACAAGCAGAGAGCGTAAAACCATCATGAAAAATTAATTAACCACGTTGCCCAGAGAGATTGTAGATGCCCCATCCCTGGAAACTTTCAAGGTCAGGTTGGACGGGGCTCTGAGCAACCTGGTCTAGTTGAAGGTGTCCCTGCTCGTTGCAGGGGGGGGGTTGGACTAAATGACCTTTAATGGTCCCTTCCAACCCAAACCTTTCCGTGATTCTATGATTTGACTGCAAGAGATGCCAAAGGTTTCTGTATCTTCTCCAGGTGCGCTCTCCTAGCGTTACAAAAAAAGCCTGGGAGCTCAGAGCCGCTGGCAGGGTATTTGTGAGCTTTGCAGCATGTCGACATGAGGACAGGCAGGTTACACAAAAAAACCTCGACCTGCGGCGCAGGGCAGAGCGATTCGGGGCCGGGAAACTGCTGGGTTCATCTGTAGCATCTATCAAACTCCCCTGAAAAACTAAAGCCTGGCAAAATCCCTCATTCTGTGTCATTCTTTCTTAAATGTTTTCCGTCAGTACATTTTGTTCTTCGTTTTCCTTGGGACGTACTGAAGTGGGAGATTTTATAATGATTCACAGTGTTCTGCCGAGCAGCTTCAAGCAGCAACCAGGGAGTCTGTTAAATAGGCATCCAGCCCGGAATATTTTGTACACTATCTAAATGCAGCACTGTAATTAAAAGACATGCTTGAAATAAATGACAGAGGGCTTGGGGTTTGGGTTTTTTTTTCTCCTTTTTTTATCCCCAAGGGAGATGGAAATTGGGGGTTGAAGTTGCACTGAAGTATCAAAAGGCACAACAAGCACATTTGAACAAATAGTATCCAACAATGCCGGTCGACGCAATTACTTTCAAATACTAGATGTTCAGTTATCACCCAGGGAACTTTCTGTCTGATTAAAAATAATTATTGCTGGCGTTAAATCTGTTTAGAATTACGCGGTGCAATTCATCTCCTATCGCACACTGCTACCATATGCCTGGTTTGTTGAGTGGAAAAATGTCTCTTTCGTTCGGATAAATAATGCTTTGTAAATATTTAGAGATGAATGTTCTGGATCACTGAGCGGCTATATTTTTCTGATGATAAATATGTGCAAATGAGCTTGATTTTGGCGGCGGCTGCGTTTGAGGCAGGCAGTATATGGGGCCGGATTAATCCCTATGTAACCGTGCAGGGGCCGTGCCAAGATGACTTACTACAGGGATGGCAAAAGGGTCATTTCTGCTGCTGAGCACGTGGGGCGAAAGCAACTTTTAAAAGATTTAAAATCTATTAAGAGCAGTATCTGCAATGCTTTCCAGCTAGCCGTGGTGGTGGGTATCTGGATATTTGGCAAATGCCGTGAATTTCCTTCGTTCCCACTGCCGACGTCCTGGGAGGACCCATGGAACATAGGGAAGGGCACAAAAGCTGGATCCCACATTGTGTCTGGATCTGACCCGGCTCCCCAACACCTGGAAGAAGGGTCTGCTCGAGGAGGGGGATGCACAAACCTCTCGGCATGCTCCAGACTCCTGCCAACCTGCCCACCGCCGTCGCAGGCTCATGGGGCTGGGTGGGACCGTGGGTTATTGCTCCTGAAACCGTCTGATGGCGAGGGAGCTGACGCTTTGCATCTTTCCCCTTCTGCACATCAAAAGTGCTGCGAAGAAACCGCTCAGCTCCGTGCCAAGGAACATATTTGCTGAACACATATAACCACCAGTACAGCTGCTCTGGCTGAGTCTTGGTGATTCACGGAAAGGGAATACAGCGAGGGCTGTCAGAGGGTGCACTGAGTACTTAAAGCAATATGGTTTTCTTTGTCCAGAGGCTTTAAATGGGGTGCGATCTCTCCCACCAGTAAGACAACGGGCTTTGCGAGGATTTCAGCTGGACACATCCCTCCGCTCCGGAGACACCTCCCAGGGAGCGGGGGTCTTAGATAGCATGTCCAAAAGATGAATTTCTTTCCCTCAGGATATGCATAGGAGAGGAGATGCAAGTCCCAAGCTTGCTGGTCATCTGCACTGAGGTCCTGCCACCTCTTTGTCTCCATCTCCTCTTTCTTCCAGGCAAATTAAAACCAGCAGGAGATCTCAGTCCTGCCTGACTCGGGCTGACTGTCTCAGTGAACGCTCTTTGGATGTATTTGCTTTGCATTCGATTAAAACGTGAAGGCAAACAACGGGCATTAATGAATTCATTCGTTTATGATGACAATACGTTTTCAAGTCCTCCAATTGATTTGCCGAGCAAGCTGATAAAAAGAGCAAACCTTGCATTATTTACCACCCCGAGTCTAAATGTAATGTCTGAATCAACAGAGCTTGTTTGCTTTTTAAAATTCAAATGAGGATGACAATAATCTCCTTTTCAGGAGGCTGGCAGTCCCCCGCAGGAGGGGTTTTACCCACCTCTCTCAAAAAGATGTCACGGCTTGAGGCCAGCCTGAAGGACCTGGTGTAACTCCTATTTCCCTGAGCTTCAAGGTCTACACTAACGCATACAGGGGCAGACGCAGGGTCAAAGTGTGAAAACTCAAAACCAGAGCAAAAAGGCTTTTGACAGTCAGCTGAGTCATCAGCTCCTCGTGGTTAATTAGACATAGTTCCTAATTAAAGTCATTATTTACCTTGGAAAGCAGGGAGACTGGGCTGCTCCAGCCCTCGCTGGGTGCAAGGCTTGGCTTTGACATGTTTTCTGGGGATGCCGAGAGGGAGGATGGGTGGGAAACCGAGGCACACAGTTCCTCTGGGTGCCTGGAGACAGAGAAAAAACCAGAAATTAAGAAATAGGAGCCACTGGGAGGGTCGGTGTCACCTCTGGTGCTCCAGAGTTTCCTCTGCACCATCCCATGTGCAGTGGCAGCCACGGGATGGAGGGGGATGAGCGGTGGGAGCCCAGCTGACCGTAGGCTGGATCAAAACCACCCCTGTGCAGGTTAATAAAAAAAAAAAATTAAAAAAGATGGATTAAAGAAATTCCTTTCTCTCTCTGGAATATCGGAGGCAGCAGGCCATGTCTCTGCCTCCGTGCTCACCCTGAGAGTGGATGGAGCAAACCCATCCTCCGCTTTCCGCTCCAAAGTGCAACAGCATGTTCAAGCCTTGACCAAAGAGTCCATTACAAAAGCAAGTCAAAGCCTTGATTTAAACCAGCTTGTTTAAATATTTTCACACTCCCTGTGGTTAGATTCCAGACTTTTGCTCCCTGATTACTTTAGCCTGGAAAAAAAAGTGATATGTCGGAGGGTGAAAAGAAAGGCCTGATTCATTGATGATGGCACAGCACTGCTGAACACAGGGTGCTACAGTTTCCCCAGGAATGCTTTTGGGTCTTAAAATGTCCTGTAGTAAATAAAAATAATGAAAGATTGCCAAGGAGCGGCGGAGATAATTTTGCCCAGTCTAACGACTTATGGGATGCTGTTTGGGTGAGTGGTATTCCAGGGATGCTCCCTGGCTGCAATTAGCAATCAGTTGTAGTTACTAATGAACAGCCCGGGCTTTCGGCACCGTCAGATTATTTTTGTTCAGGATCCTGAAGGGAGTTTGGGTTTCCTTGGCGTCCCCTTCCCGGCATGCCCATGGCGAGGGGTCGGGACGACCCTTCCCATCTTGTTTCTCCTTCTGAAGAGGCAGCTGTGGGAGGGCAGCGGGGGCTTTAGGGTTGTGCTGGCTCCGTGATCTGCTCCAGCTTCACCCACAAATTATTTATGGTCATTACTGGCTTCCTGCTGCAGCCAGCTCCTGGGGTCTTTGGGGCATCTGCTGCCGCAGAGATGCTCAGCGAGCAAAAACCTCCCAACGTGCTCACCTTGATGTCCAGACCCATTTTTTCTTGTTTTTCCTTCAGCCAGGGATGTGCTTGCAGGAAGCCCTTCAAAAGCCACAAACTTTGATGTCCAGTGAAGAAACCGAGGAGATCTCGCCCATACCCCACATCTGGGTATGGTACTTGTGTCCTTCTCCCCTTTTGTTGGTGACATTGGGCCTGGCTGAAAGCCCATCATGGCCGTGAGCATCTCTCCAGGGCCATGACCCAGGCACAGGATCAATGTTTTTGCAGAAGATGATTTTTAGGAGGAAGGAGGCAGCTGATGGCAGCGTGCGCTCTTTCCAAACAAAGAAAAACAAGAGTGCCCCAAATAACTCCGTTCTTGCTGGCAAGGGGTATTTTTAACTAGCAACGCAACACAAAAATAACACAGACGGCTGGAAAAAAAAAAGGAACGGCTGTTTTGCTGGGAGAGGAGTTTGCTGTGTTTCATGGGGAAAGCAAGCAGCATCTTTTCTGCAGGTTTCGCCCAGCTCTCTATTTGCCACGCCATTCCCAGGAGGTGCTACCCATGGTGTTTGCATGAACATGGTGGATGTTTTTAAATGGCTGCTATAAAGTAGTCAAGGTTGAAAGGTCAGGCTTGGGTAAAAGTAGCTCCCAAGAGCCTGCTTTTTCACCCTGGCCATGCTCTAAACCAAGAAAGAATTGGTCAACTTTACAGGTCCGTTCATTCAGAGATACCTTGGACATCTGGACGTTCTGGCTAATGCTGTCAGAAGGCAGAAAAAACAGCTCTGACTCAGTGCCATGCCAAGAAATGACCTTTTTGCAACATGCCTGCCTGCAGCCTGCCTTCCCCATCATACAGCAGAGCCGAGGCTCCCCTGGACCACATTGGGACCGGGGCTGAGCCTGCCTGTGGAAGGGAGAGGGCTCTGGGACATCCTTTAGGGTGACTGGGATTTTCTAGCTGTGATAAGAGCCTTTGTGGCTTTGGGGTAATTTATGTACATGCCTGTCAGCTGGCTTTTCCCTCAGTAAAGAGCAGGAAACGAGCTGGGGTAAGGATGAGATGTGCAGTGTGTGTGGGAAGTTTTGGAAAGAGGCTTAGACCCCTAGGCTACACGAGGCATGCGGAGGCTGCCAGAGATCTTATATGTTTAGGTGGAAAAGCAGGCGTACCCCATGCAGGTACATGCACACACACGCATATGGGAAATAAAGCCTCTCTTGCGCTTATCAGAGCTTCATTTGGGGAAAGCAGTCAGGAAAAAGAGCAGTTATGGAGGAAAATCACGTCCCGTGCTCATATAGCAGCCCCGTGCCAGGGGAAAATCAGGGCTCCCGTCTCGCCGGCCCCTCTCCGTGTTGCCGTGATGTGAGTCAGCTGCTTCCCTCCGCCTTCCCCTCCAGGATGAGTAATTCAGCCGTGATAACCTTTAACGAGTCCTGGGGACTGTCACAGCTTCATATTTAAATGCAGCCTTGTGT
The DNA here is from genome assembly GCF_964188355.1 of Buteo buteo. Taxonomy (NCBI): domain Eukaryota; kingdom Metazoa; phylum Chordata; class Aves; order Accipitriformes; family Accipitridae; genus Buteo; species Buteo buteo. The sequence continues at coordinate 5,226,929 of NC_134176.1, forward strand.
TTTATTAGCAGAGCCCAGGATGGAGACAATGTGCCGGTGTAGGAAATGTGGAGGTGTCTGCTGGGGGTTCGAAGGAGAAACCCCCCCCAAGAAATGCATTCAGTTCCTATAGCAGCATCTGCATTCGGTGGGGAGGGAGCCCCGTAACTCAGCCTTGCTGAAATTGCAGCAACTTCCAGTAAATCTTATTTGTGTTTTAATGCTTAAAAGCTCCAGCAGCTCCGAGAGCCCTTGCCGCAGCGTTGCAGCACCTGGAGCCAGCCTTTGCCGAGCGGATCCATGCGGTGCCGCGGCCGTGCCTGGAAAAGGAGGTCTGGCTGCAGCCTGTCCCCAGGGTAACCCGGTGGCGGCAGCAGTAATTCCGTCAGACAGTGTGGACCAAAATGTACGTTTCTGACTCAAAACTGGCCCCTTGATTTTCTTAGGCTGTGGGCTCTCTGCAGGATAGGTTGCTTTCATAGAATCATAGAATCATTTAACTCGGAAAAGACCTTTAAGATCATCGAGTCCCACCGTAAACCTAACACTGCCAAGTCCACCACCAAACCATGTCCCTAAGCGCCATGTTTCTGGCTCCTTTTATTTGTACAATGCCTTGGAGAGGTGAATCCTGGCCTGTGAGTGGGATATTTTGTGGTTCTGGGGTGCAAACTGGGGTCATTACCCCAAGCATGATGGGCTGAGTCCAGTGAGTGCTGAGATTTCCCCGAGTGGGTCCTGCACTGAGGCCGAGGGTAGCAAAACTCATACCAAGCCCTCTCCCTTTCAGACTCACACATAAAGTATCTATACCATGTAACCGATGTGCCATAATTGCACTCGGGTCGGTGAATCAGAGAGGCAAGCAATTTATGTCAAGATTTCCCCACCCCCCACCCCTTGCAAATTATAATGTACTAAATTGTCATTATAGGATTATGATTATGTCTAATAAGTAGGAATTTTGGGTGCTGGCAGCTCTTTAAACTTTACTGCGGCGATTTCTTTGCCCGTCCGGAGGCAAAGGCAGGCAGCAAAGTCACGCGGACAGAGAGGGCTGTGTGGCTGCCCCGAAGGAGATGGCTTTTGGAGGTCGGGATGAAAGGAGCTGTTGTGTGCGCACGTCTGCTGCCTGGCATGGGAAGGGCTTGGTGGTCAGCAGGGCTCATCATGTGTCAGCTCCGAGCACAGTTGCCGCCCTTTGATTTTGGGACCGAGGGGTTTGTGTGATCCCCTGGGGTAACGTTCAGCTCTGTGTTGGCCATCATGTAGACCAGGGATGCTTTGGGCTTTGAAGTCATGGGGTTTTGCAGAAGTGTGTGATCATTCAAGGCGGCGCAAGGCCTTCGTTGTGGTCCTCTCTCTACACCAAGAGCCTAGAAAGATGCTGGTGGTGATGCAGATGGTGAAAAAGCAGAGGCAAAGAGAGCAGGATAAGACGATAGCCACAGGTGAGCCATTTTAAAACCACTCCTGCTCTCAGGTGACTTGCACGTGCTGGTCGTGTCGTGCCTCTCTCACATGTTACAAGACCTATGCCTCAAGGGACTGTCCCCAAAGATGATGGGCGCGTGTGAGCCATGTTGCTTGGCCAGCGACTGGTGACTCCTCGGCTCCTCTCACTGCCCACGAGCTGTCCTGGTTAGGGAGAATAACGCAGTTGCTATCTGATACATTAAAATATAAAAAGACTTTTGGGTACGTGGACAACAGGTTGCCCAGAGCTTCTTAACTAACTCAGTTCCTCCACTACCTGGAAAACAGCCCTGCATGGGTTATTAAAATGTAAAGTTCATTCTTTTGTGGGTACTGAGCAGTTTCAAAATATGAAATTTCAAACCCCCAATGTCAAATTTTAAAAAAAGGGACTGCTTTCCGTAATCTGCTGATTTTTTCAGTGTCAGTCTCAAGATTTTGGGGGGTTTGCTCTATACGTGGACAATTGCAACTGGTAAGACTGGACTGAAGGACTATTATGTGTATATTAAATCTTTGGTATTCAGTTATGTGTCATTTGTATGAAAATTGAAGCCACCTTCTTCCTCAGATCTCCTGCTAATAGTGTTGTTTTAATTTGAGCTTGTTAATGGGCTGTGTAATTTAAGGACAAAAACCTGTGTTTGAAGCATTCCCAATCACTTCAAGTCACTCATCAGTGCTAAGGACTGTCCTGCCTTTGCAGAAGGAGGCAGCTGGAAAAAAATAGAAGTCTCCAGAGCCAAACTACAGGTGAATGTCTCCATCTCAAAGAAGGGGTTATGTATGCGTACGTTTGAGTGCCCAAGAAATCCGGGGTCTGTGCATACTTGTGAAGATGCAGCATGTCTTTGGGAAAGTCTGTCTCCTTACTGGAACAGCCCTTTGTGCTGGGGTAAAGAGTTGGGACAAGGGATCGAGTTAGTCATGCCCAGTTTGGCAGCTGATGCTCCAGCTAGGATTTCTTCTCCGGAGATGCTATCTACTGGGCTTTGCATCCCATTGCCTCCCTGATGGTCTGCTGGTCTCCTTGAGCAGGAGGAGGAAAAGGAGAAAGAAGGAGAAGGAGAAGGATGAGAATGAGAATGAGAAGGAGAAGGAGAAGGAGAAGGAGAAGGAGAAGGAGAAGGAGAAGGAGGAGGAGGAGAAGGAGGAGGAGGAGGAGGGCTGTCACACAGTGCTTGTTCTTCTGGGGATTTTATATCACCCGTGCGTACTCCCTGGGCTTCCTACCACGACCTTTTCCTCTGCAGAAGGTTCTTACTCTCTGTGCTTCTGCCATAGCTCCTACCTCACTCTGGGAAGAGAGGTCCGACATCTCCTACAGCTTTAATTCATCCACCTCTCACCGAGCAAGACACAAGAGCAACGTTAAGCACATGCACACATGTCTGCTAATTTATGGTCCAGCTTGGGAACTCTGTGGCTTCTGGATATTGCTGGGTGGTTTTGCAAGCGAAATAAATATCATCCCTCCAGGATTCAGGCTGATAGCTTTATTTTAGGCATTTTACCCAAGAGGGAAATATAGAATCTACCCTTTAATTCTTTGCTGAAACCTGTTCCTTCTGAAAAATGTTGCTCAACTGAGTCATGAGGAGAAGAAATACGTCTAGTTGCACAGCCAGTTCCCACCGCTTGGGATTTATGTCACAGACGACGTCATTCCATCAGGACGTAGCTGCTGTGGGCACCTCGCAAACAAGATAGTAAGTTGCATTTATCCTGCTGTGTGCATGCAGAACAGGTATCTTCACGATAAATCCAGTGCCAGTGCCTCACTGGAGGATTTTGTTTCTCTGGTAGGAGGAATCTCATTAACACGAACTTCAGAGGAATCCAGCACTGCCAGCCAGAAGACAAATGCAGCGGTGCTGTCGTCATTTATCAAATGGAGAATGACCTTTGCTATCCATTAGGATGAAATGAAAAGCTTTGGGCTTTAACTTTGTTAAAATGCACATGGCTGTCTTTTTAGATCTCGGAGTCGGCGCATTGCTGTTATTAATCAAATTGTGCATTTTGCTAGTGCTTAAACAGTATTGTTATATAATTCAATCTCTGTGTGATTTCAAGACAGCAGGCAGAAGAATTACGCTGAGCCTGGCTGCAAAATCATCCTGCTGTGGTCAATGGCTGAGGAGGCCGAAGGGGTTTGGAGCCAAGTGCCAACCTAATGTTTTTAAATCACATCACTTGCATTCAAGTTACTTTAGGCCAGAATTAAATATGTGTGTCTATAAAACTGTGTGTGTATGCTTGGGAGAGCTCAACTGAAGGCAATGGGTGCATCTCCCTCCGGTCTGCTATAAATCTCCCCATGGGAAGAGGATGTAGGGATGGCTTTGGTCTTGTATTTCACTTTGAAAAATGCTGTTGTCCCAGGGAAAGGTGGCCATGCTGAAAAGAGGGAGAAGAAGGCATTGCTCTGCTGGCATCCGTCATCAAAGAGGGGACCCACAGAGGGAAGCGGGGCAGGGGGTGTGTGTCTTTATCTCTGTGTCCCTCCGCTCCCAGGGGTGGCTGGGGAAGGGGCTGGCATGCCAGGGCAGAGCATGGCTGGAAAATCTTCTTTCCACCAGCTATTTAAGCAAGAGGCCTCAGGATATGGGTCCGTCCTCTTTGCTCACACCTTGTCTCCGACAGTCATCTACCAACACAAGTTCAGCTGTTCCCCAGGAGAAGAAATCGGCTGGATGAGTGCGTCCAAAGTGTTGCAGTCAGCAGCTCAATGTCCAAACAGAGATCATTTAGTGGTGTCCCTCAAGGGACTCTATTGGGACCGATGCTGTTCGGTATCTTTATTAGTGACACAGACAGTGGGATTGAGTGCACCCTCAGCAAGTTTGCCGATGACGCCAAACCGTGTGGTGCAGCTGATACACTTGAGGGAAGGGATGCCATCCAGAGGGACCTTGACAGGCTTGAGGAGTGGGCCCATGCCCATGAAGTTCAACAAGGCCAAGTGCAAGGTCCTGCACGTGGATTGAGGCAATCCTCAGTATCAGTACAGTCTGGGCGATGAAGGGATTGAGAGCAGCCCTGCGGAGAAGGACTTAGGTGTACCGGTGGACAAAAAATTGGATATGAGCTGACAATGTGTGCTCACAGCCCAGAAAGCCAACCGTATCCTGGGCTGCATCAAAAGAAGTGTGGTCAGCAGGTTGAGGGAGGTGGTTGTCCCCCTCTACTCTGCTCTGGTGAGACCCCACCTGCGGTACTGTGTCCAGCTCTGGGGTCCTCAGTACAAGAAATGCAAGGACCTGTTAGAGCAGGTCCAGAGGAGTGCCATGAAAATGGTCAGAGGGCTGGAACACCTCTCTTGGTGTGGAGGACAGGCTGAGAGAGTTGAAGTTGTTCAGTCTGGATAAGAAAAGGCTCTGGGGAGACCTTATTAAGGACTTTCTATACATAAAGGAGGCTTATAAGAAAGATGGAGAGAAACTTTTTACCAAGATCTGAAGTGATAAGACTAGGGGTAATGGTTTTAAACTAAGAGAGGTTAGATTTAGATTAGATATAAGGAAGAAATTTTTATGACAAGGGTGGTGAGATACTGGAACAGGTTGCCTAGAGAAGTTGTGGATGTCCCATCCCTGGATGCGTTGAAGCTCAGGTTGCTTTGAGCAACCTGACCTAGTGAAAGATTTCCCTGCCCATGGCAGGGGGGTTGGAACTAGATGATCTTTAAAGGACCCTCCCAACCCAAACCTATAAATCTAAAGCCTCACAAATCCTCCTGACCTCTTTAGCCACCATCACATGTAGCCTGAACCCAATGGCTCCTTGTGTGTGTCTGGCAATGCTTTCCCTCCCTTCCTCCCCACAAGCTCTCCCCTGCTTTTTTCTGGTCACAGTGAAGCCCACCTCCACCCTGGTGGTCGTGTGGGCTGATAATTTGGGACCATCTGTGGCCTGGACAACTCTTGGTGTTCTCACGCCAAAGATGAATCTATTTTTCTGCATAACCCCTCCAGTCCATTCATGTGTGAATTAGGTCTGGTGAAATCAGTCTGAGGTCTCACCTTACAGGCTTCTCCACGTGGTGGAACTGAAAAACTACGATTAGGTTTCTGGTTAGAAAAACTACCAGGTATACAGGTTGTAACCCAACCTGTAGTTATTTCAGTGTAGGTCTGTGCAGATGCTTTATGTAAGCCTAAAAAGATCTTTTTTTTTTTTTTTTCCTGCTTAATGTATCTGCTTATTTACAAGCGTAAACTAAATCTAGTTTAGAGCACATGATGTAACGGTCTTATATTGAAATAACAGCAAGCTTTGTGTTCTAGCTGGTGTAGCTCAGCTTGCAGATAAGACCGTAATACTTTTGCATATAGACAAGCCCAGAAGCAAACATATATATACTTGTAGCTTCAATGCAAAAAGCAAGAAAAAGTAATGATCACGAGTGCTGGAGCCTTGTAAATCAACTGAGCACCATCAACTAGTCTGACAATAGCTGGACAAAGAGCAGCTGATACCTCAGCGGAAATCAATCTGTTAATGGACAGGTTTCCTAGAGTTAATGCAAGTCTCTGCAAGAGAGAGGATCTGAAACAATTAGCTGGAAATACATCCTTGTTTGAGAAGGGTCTTTGGGAAGTGTCTCTTTATCTAAAGTTATGTGAGCTTTCAGTCTGCTGGTGACATTGATGCAAATCACCTCTAAAGGGGACTCAATCCTGAATTTTTGTTATACCAAATATCATGGATACTGGTATATAGGATGTGGCATTTACTTCTGGGTGCTTGTAATAAGAAAGTTTGCATCACTCAGTTACAAATCCATATGTAAAAGTCATTCCCAGTGTGGACCGTGAATACCTGGAGAAGCTGCATGGAACTGCATCCATGTCTTGCTCAGGCCGGCTCTCCCCTGGGAATGCCTCTGCTGTGAGAAACTGAGCTAGGAGGCTTGAATGAGGAACAAGTGACTAAATATTGACTCAGAAAAAACAAAGATCCCATTTAGATGTAAATGGAAAAGGCAGGGGGCGGGGGGGGGGGTGTGTTGGAGAAGGAGGAAGGAAACAGAAATACATAAAATAAGAGTCTACAAGCAGAATTATCTTGTTGCAGAATCCGTTTTCCAGACTTCCCTTGGTAAGTTATCGGCAACACTCCACATATTTGTGCAGCCGAATAGCTGCAAGGCACAAGTACATTCTCTAGTAGCAAATAATTCCCTTTCCCGATAACATCTTCAGCAGGGCTTGGCTGCACCGTGCAAGCGCAACAGCACGGATTTTGCTCTGGAGGTTGGGGGGGATCCAGCCTGCTGTTTGTCAGGCAGCTCAAATTCAAAGCAAAAGCAATATATGCACCCAGGAGGGGAGGCTTTCAAAGACACTGAGGTTTTCCAGTGGGAGACAGGCACATTGGTGCCCGGGGGAACTTTAAGCACCATCCTTCACCCTTTCTACAAAGTCTGCATTCAAACAGCGAAGATGATAACCAAGAGGTGATGGGAGTGTTTTGGTTCTTAGCAGGATGGTGCCTGGGTACCAGCTCCAGACACAACAGATTTTGGTGTGTGGAAAGGGCTGGGGAAGAAACACAAGGCAGGAAAATATATTTTTTTCATCTTGCTTCCTGGCTGTGTTGTGGGTCTGGGCTGCTCATAGGGTCCTCTAACGATGTCAGCATTTGGACCTGAGATGTGTGATGTGTTGGTGCTGCCAGAGCCGGGTCCGGACACTGGCCTTTCCCATGACCCACCAAATCCAGCCTCACCCAGCTCACCTCAGCCAGGCCTGTCCACCCTCTCCCTTGCTGACTTTGATTAAATGCAAGCAGACTGTAGGTGTATTGACAATTAAATGTACATGCTCCCTGGTAGATATCAGCATGGACATCAGCTCTGGGCTGCTTCTGAGTTAGAGCAATGGGAAGGTCTACCAGGGAAACCCTGCAAATTTAACAGAGTAGTTTCTTCTTTGCCACTAACACAAGATGCACCTTGGTGTGAAGAGTCAACACTTCGGCATTTGCAAATCAGGGTCTGTCAGACCTCTCCGCACGAACACTAATTGCTTATACGTGGTAAGGCTGCGGAGCCCAACAGACAGACCTGGACAACTCTGGCCCTGGCCCAGCTCCTCTGTGGCCGTCCTGCCTTTGAAAGACAGGTTGTCCATCGGTGCCACCCATCCGCCTTACGTTGGTTGGGGAGTTGTCACCCCTGGGTCTGCGAGTGTGTGGCTCCAGGAAAGGCCACAGCAAGTTGGAGTAGATCAGATCTGGAAAGATAGAGTTCACCTGTCTCCCTGGCCAGCAGAATGAGCTCTCAGGATGTGCGAAATTAGGTTAAAATGATGTAATATCCATTGGTTCAGCTTTTTATTTCTCTTCTGTTGGTGTCACTAACAGTAACTGACCAAGACAAAGTGGAGTACTTGGAGAGAAGGGTAACTGCACTTTCAAGGTCAATGATTTTTCTGAGCTCCAGCGGAATAATAAAACATGAAGGAGCAAAAGTCAAATCTCTGCTACAGGGTCCCAAACCCACGTCGCAAAATCGTGCCACTAGCAGGGGTTCCTCCGCTGCTGCTCACATCGGTCCAAGCGTTCGCATCAAAGCGTCAAACCTTGCAGGGATGTGCTTGCCCACGTTGGCTTGGCTGCACATGTGAGGGGTTACATGTATCCTACCCTTGCCAAGCAGAAACACCCCTTTTTTCTCTTTTTTTTTCCACTTGCTGAGAAAATGGAGGCAAACGCAGGAGTCTGTCATCCAGGTGCATGGGATTCAGCCGCTGCTCCGCACTGGAGGCACCAACACAAGAAAAATCAGTGCAAGAGCTCAGCCAAAGGACCCAGCCCCGTCAGGGCTCCCATCAAGCTCTGTTTATTCCCGTCTTGAATTTTTCTGCAGATGAAGAGCACGTTATCCTTGGAGATGCAACCCGGAGCTGTGCTTGCAAATTGAAATCTTGGGCCCTGCATGCTTGCTGGGAAGCGGTGCGTCAGCGGTGAACGCTCGCGGCACGCAGTGCTTCACGGGGGCACATCTGCAGGGGCTTCGCTGCTTGCAAGGGTCTCTTGCTCCACAGCGGGGGAAAATGTGATTTTCCTGTGGGGCTTTTTTTTTTTTGGTGGAAGGCTTTACAGGCTGGGATTTGGAAGCTTTCCCAGTTCTTGCAAATAAAACTGTGAGTCTGTCTGTGGAGCGTTGGAAGAGGAATGTCAGGAACGTGGGAGCGTTCTCCCTGGAGCTGCTCTGGAGTTTCTCCTCTTGCTGCCTTGAAATACTCCTAAGGTGGTGGTTGTTCTGCACATCTCCATGTGCTGGAAACAAAGGAAAAGTGGGACCTAACAGCAATTTGGTTTGAAATAGGCAAATCCCCCCCCCCCAAAAAAAAAGTAGGATTAGGCCCTGCAGTTGCAGAACAAAAAGAAGGAAATATCAAGCCTATGTTCTGCACAGTGTAGGACAAAATTAATACCAGCAGCGGTCCCTGCTTCAGTCATTGCAGTTTGTAAAAGACCTTAGTGCATCCTTGCGCCCTGTTTTTCATGTCACCACACAACGGAGGCTGTCTATTTGGGGCAGCTAACCAGCTTCCTAGCTCTAATGGGACTTGAGCAAGCCAAGAGATATTCAGTGAGCTGAGATAAAAGGCTAGAGCTGTCTCCCAGGCTGTATATATTGAAACGAGAGATGTTCCTCTCTTGTTGTTCCCCATCTACATGAAGGATATGATGACTAATCATAAAATTTTATGGAACAAAAGCTTACGGGCATTGTATTCCCTATTTTGTGAGTTAGGAGTTGCAGTCAGTTCAGGAACGTGATGAACCCTGAAAAGTAGAAATTTTATCTTCTTAACCAAGGACTGGAGCCATGCAGCACCACCGGCGGGATAATCTATTTCCTCCAGGCTGCTGCCTTAAAAATGTCAAGAAGTTAAAGGGATTTAAGTAAAAATAGAAAACGACATCCTGGATGACGGGGGAAGGCTTCGCATCCGGCGGGGAGCCGGGGAAGGCAGGAAGGCACCAGGCAAAGCCCAGCACCGGCAGGGAGCCCGACTCACATGGGGACCTGCGGAAAGTCAAAAATCCACCCTGGCCCTTTTTCTGGGGGAAACACGGGGTTATTTCTGCTTGTTCTTGCTACTCTGGCATGCACATGGGGTCAAAATGAGATGGGGGCCAGGGCTTGGGCTGGCTTTTGGGGCTGGTGAGGTGGAGGTGGGGGTGAAGCGCTTTCTGCTTCCCATGGCAGTGCTGGCGTGAATGGCAAACCGCTTGATTTATTGCACATGGGAAATCTCAGCAAACAGGAGCTCTTGAAATTTTCTTTCGAGTAGCAGCGGATGGGCCATGGCAGAGACCCCGAGACGGAGATGCGGGGCCATCGAGAGCTGAGCAGTGGCATTTTTCCAGGGCTCGGTGCTGAAATATCGTCTCGGTATAATTGAGTGAAGAAGACTCAGTCTGTCCTCTAACAGCAAATTAAACACAACTTTGTGGGTTTGGTGGTTTGCTGCCAAGTGCCAATACAGCTCCATATTAATAGCTTATGACAGGATTATTCTCCCTGTTTTTGGCAGGAAGGAGCTCTTTGGCCTTAATCCTGCTCGTGGCTAAGGAAAGAAACCCAGCACATCCCCTGTATTTACCCATGGCGTAACTCTTCACTCCCAAATATAGCTTAAATCCCAAATTTTCAGAGATAAGCAGAGTAGAACGACCCTGCATCAATCTGAAAATGCTGCCGGGCAATAAGGAGAGGTGAGGACTCTTCGTACACATTCCAACCACCGAGCTCAGGTTTCCCCATGAACACAGATTCCCCCAAAAATATAATATAAGCCATCAGGCTGTTAAATCGAAGGGTCTTTAAAAATGTGTTTATAGCTGTAGCGAGCTCAGCATTTAAATGCCTGAAAGGGGAAAAAAATAAAGGGAATAGGGCTGGAAATAGAAAAGCGAAAGGGATTTGAAGCGGTAGGTTTAGGAGGGCAAAGTACTCAGCACACAACTGGGTCAAAACCTCTTTTGGGGACATCTGGATGAAGGCTCCCACAGCATTAATCCTTTTTAAAAATCACAGACTCCAGTCAGGGACCTCAGTGGTCACGGAGAATATATTTTAATGAAAATCTCCAAATAACACATGTAAACTTGTTTCCTGGGAAGCCCAGCATCCCACCCTTGCCTGCGCTTGCAGCGACGAGGAACTGGAGAGAGAGGCTTCAAGGGCTTGATTTTGGGAAAAGCTGAGTTGTCAGCGCTACCAGCTGAGCTGCACTGGAGTTTTGAACAGGCAGCATCGCTGGAAATGACAGCAGGGTTTTTCTCCAAGAAGAAATTTTCAAAATTTGTCCCTAATTGTCGAAGTTTCGATCGGCTATGTCAGAATTTGCTGGTTTCTATGTGGGCAGTAGGGCTGGGCTGGCACTGGAGGCTTTTGGACTGGCCAGCGCTGGGGTTAGGGGGGGACAACAAAGATACGTGTGTGCAAACCACCAAAACCTCCAGGAAAAATGAGGACAGCCTTGAATTTTTATAAGGAGGTCGGCACAGCCATCGCTTTGTTCTTCCCACGGACCTGCAGACAATGTCCCTTCTCACTGTTACATATTTGCAAAGAGGAGGAGGGGAAAAAAAAAAAGTCAAACTTTGTCTCCTTCACCCTGACCGTGCCAGCCATGCCCTGTGGGCACAGAGGAGGTGACGGGGGTGGCCGGGGTGGAGGTGACACCCCACAGCACCGAGCTGCTGTCGCTGCATCCCTCAGCGCTGCACAGAGCCGATGCGAATTTTGGGACGTAGAAACGTTCCTCTCGACTTCACGCTGGAAACTGCGTGGAGTAACCAGGAGTCAAAGCATGAATAAATAACTGCAGGGAAAAAAAAAAAAAAGAAACCCAAAGCCCCCAAGATGCTTGAGTCTGCTTTAAAGTTCTCACGTGGCATGAAACAGAGACATCTGCGCTTTTTCTGTGTTCCCTTATCTTACCAAAACCACAGAGGAGCATTTACCCACACGCACACAAACATTTCTGAGAGGATCCAGGCAAAGACACACTAAAATATTTAAATGTAGCACCATGTTCAGTCAATGACCTTTGCATAATTAGAAACTCTTTCTCTTTCTGATCATGGAAACGGCCCGTGGCTTCTGCCTTTGTTTTGCTCGCTATAGTCTCCATATGCCCCATTTGCATCCTGAAATTATCGATCGACTGCGCATCTCAAATGCCAAGATTTATAAGCAGCGATGGCAGGGTTGGGGGTCCCAGGTGGTGGGTTTGGAGGTCACTGAGGTTTTGGCTGCTGCAGATGGGACAAGCAGAGGGTTTAGCTGTGTAGGGCCTCCCTAATGAGTTGCAAGTTGGGTCAGTTCTTGAACGAGGAGGCATCCTATGGCCCTGTTCCCATCTGTTCCCCAAAATGAGGCTAACAAAACACGAAACAACTCCCCTCTCGCACGCAGGGCTGTCACAGCCTGTTCTTCCTCGTAAAGATGTCAGCGTGTTCCAATCATTGGCTTCATCACATGCCTGGAAATCAGTGGGTTTAACAGCCCACGGAGAAGAAAATGGTATGTGTCTTTCTTGCTCAGAGCAGGTTTAGGATGTTTGTCATATAATCAGCTTGGCAGGGGGCTGTAAATGCGGCCACAGGGCCACGTTGCATTGCTCTCACCCTTTGGAGAACTGGAGTTGTAAGACCCTATCCTTCATCTATGAAGTCAATGAGATTTCGCCACCAGCTCTACAGTTCCTTACTACCCAGCTGTGGATTTATAAGATTGCTTTTGCTTTCCTGGATGCTTTGATTTGGCTAAGACTTCTGAACCGAGGAGTCCTTCGTTCCGCAAGGCAGATGGCCATTTTTATTAGCAAGTGGTTTCCTGTTCTTTCTATTCCTTCAATAACATATTTTCTGTTGCTGTAGCTGGATGTATGCTATATATATGATCGCTAACACTTAGCAATGAATTCATGTTGATTTTCTTTCAGCTCAAAGGCTTTTTTCATTCGTCTTCTGTCTCTTAATGGCAACAGCAGGTATATGTGTGCTCTTTTGGTACAAAAAAAGGTCTCACAATCTTTTCATAGCTGCTTCTACTGTTTCCATACAAAATCTTCCCTAATTTAACATAATTAGTAAATCAGCAACATATAACAGTGCCTTTTCCCTGTCCGAAAGGCGAGTTGCTCTCAACCTCTTCCAAGATAACTTGGCTCCTTTGTTAAGGAAAGACATTATCTGACGAGGTACGAGGCATCTTCATCTCCTAATGATTCCAGCAAAAGCCAGTAGCAATCAGGGACCTACCAGAATTGCATTTCTCAGCCATTACCTTATTGCTGTAAAATATAGTTTCAGCCATCCATCTGCTAAAGAGCCCATAATAATGACAACTCAACCAGCGTCTCAGCCGATCCCGACAATAGCGAGCCTTTCAGCTTACAAAGCTAACGACTTACTAATTACCCATACCGAGCAGGCGTAGGAGAAGTGACCATCTATAATCATCTATATAGCAAAAGCTCCCACGACCGGGAGGAAGGCAGTGCTCCGGGTTTCACGAGCTGCAGTTGCACGTTGACTTAACAGGATGTCGCAGGACATTGTTCCTTTTGCTACATCTTCCTGACATCTGCGCCCGGCTGGTGGTTGGGTTTTTTTGGTGGGGTGTTTGTTGTTTGTTTTTTTTCCTTGTTTTTTTTTCTCGTGCTCAGATTTCAAGGTTTTGGGGGCAGCGACAGCCTTTTTTCTGAGTTTATCCATCGCCTGGCTGAAGGCAGCCTGGAAACCTGCCAGGAGCACCTGGCAATGCACTTAGTAAATTATAGTAATGAAAAGAATGTCAAATGCTAAGAGGTAGTTATAAGGCTTTACTGATGTATATACTTTGAAGGCCAAATGCTGCTTTTAACATATTCAGGTATGACCTGGCACCTCTTTACCCTAACAAGATGCAGAGGAGCAAACTGATTAATTGTTAGGTCTTACTGCTGGTGAAGTCTGAACTCCCAAGTAGTTATTAACCGCAGATCCTACAGTCCTTAGCAAAGCAGTGTTTTTCTTCTCTTCTAAAATCACACGCGCGTATCAGTGCTGCAAAGTTTGCAAAAGGCAGTGCTGAGGAGTTTGGGGAGACGAGGTGATGGGCCCCTGCCAGCTCAGTGCTTTTGGCCGCGGAGCTGAATCCTGCTTGGGAACAGCACGGGCTGGATCGCGCTGGAGATGTGGAGGATGTTTCTGTAACCCGCTGATTATCTGCTGGCTGAACAGGAGCCAGGGGACCGTCTCTTGTTTCTAATATGCAATAATTTCTAAAATGCATTTCATTCTCTATAGCAGATATATGTGAAAAGGATGTTTAATTTTAAGTGGCTTTGTGGGTGTTCACGCTTTGCTGGTGGGTGAAATACTTTGGCGCCTGCAAATTGGGAAAGTTTGGGGTCTGAGGTTCATGGCGCTGACATAGCAGAGCTCCCGTCACCCCGGCACTCCTCGAGCATCCCCTGAAAAGCAGATTCCTTGCTTAATAAAAAATGGTTGTGTGATACCAGCAGCTGGATGAGGCTTTCAGCACAAACAGGGATCAGTGCAATTAGCTGACAAGCCCTCGCAACAGGAGCCTTTCATACGCAGGCTGGTGTAGGGTAAACTAGAGCCAGGCTGAGACTGCACACCCGAGCCTTGCCAGAGCTTCAGCACTTGAAAAGTAGAGCTCCTCTCCTACCTTATATCCTGCAATGATTGGGGTGTTTTCATTACGTTCGATGGGGGAAGTCTGTTTGATTTATGGGATGGCTGAATATGTCTTTGTGGATGGGGACCCAGCCATCTGCTCTCGAAGCTGCTCTCCTGGGGGATGGGGAGCATCATTGCCAGGGATGGTTCCCATAGCAGGATAACGTGGTCCGAGCCCAGGGAAGCAGTCTCACTGGCTTTGTCTGCTGGGATGAACGTCAAAGTAGCAGAATTTCCCCTAAATTAGGTATAAGTAAATTATAGGGAAACTGTCCCCATCCTCTACTTCCCACCACTGTGGTAGTGTTAATTTTCAAATGGAGACAAAATTTAAGAGGAAAAAGGGGAAACATCTTGGAGAGAGAAAGTCCATTCCCAGATGAGCAACAGAGGCAGGAGAGAGCATCCTGCAAAGAGGGATGCAGTGATTTGAGAGAGGGCTCAGCTCTGGGCTGCAGGTCCTCGGCAGGGGCTGGAGCTGCAGATGGACCTGGATCCTCCTGGGGAGAAGGCAAGAAAGGCAACACTCAGGTTTGGGTTGCCAGTGCTTCTGATCTTGGCAGACACCCACAAAAGGTGTTTAGTCCCCCTTAGGTATCACAAGTCCTTCAGGAAACAAGCTGCAAAGAGAGCACACAGTGCCGGTCCTCCAGGGAAGACGGGCGACTTGTGGGGCACAGGGCAGAGCGCTGGCTCTGCCCCATAGGAAAAGGGATACGGACCATCCACCCAGAATAGCCCATGTCGCTGGAAAAGACGTACAGAAGCTTCTTGGCACATTTTATTTGTCTTTTAGACTTAGGTTGATCTCTAAGCTGATCCTTCAAGAGGAGGACCTATAGTGACTGTAAAGTCTCAGGATGTCTTTCTTGAATGATAATAGCTCAGTTAGAGCCAGTCATTAGACAGATATGGCTAAGGTCATCTTCACTTATGCACTTTACTCGGACATTTTCTTGCTGGGTCCTTCCATAGCTCTTTGCAGTCAGCTTAAAATTTTTGGCTTCTCAGCAAACTTTCCCATTAGAAGTCAGCTGCCTGGCCAGGGCCCCACAACACCATAAAACCCCGCAGCAGCCTCTCCCTACTGTGAAAATGAGAGCTGACTTCTAGCCTTTGGTTTCTCTTGTAGTCAGCTGCTAATCCATGAAGCCCTTTCTTTATCTCATGCTCCTTTTATTGCTTTGACAGCTGTTACGGTGGCAAGGCTTTCATGAACCCCAGGTATGTGATACACATTCAATCACCTTCTCCGTCATATTAATTGACTGCTTCAAAGGACGTGAATGTGTTATAAACTTTGGCTTTTTTCTGCAGAAGCCCCCTGTTGCCCTTTCCCTGGTGTATCAGATCTGCCAAATGCATCCCTGTGTATCCATATGTACCTATACTTGATTGTATTTTCTACTTCTTTGCGTAGTGCAGGTCAGACTGATTGAACCACAGCACTTAAACTTGCCTCTTCAGAAACCAGTGTCAAGCGTGCTATTTCTCATCCCCTGTGGACAAATACTGTTATTTATTCATATAATTATATTTTAATCTCTTTACAAGTCTTGGGCCCGTGACATCTCACACTGGCAACTTGCTCCTCTCTCAATTTACCTGTTTATTCCAAAATCTCTGTTGGTGACACTTGTATTTAAGAAGCTCATCAGACCCATTCCAGATAAAGAGGGTTTTGCTGTGGGAGTCTCCAGCCTCCTGTCCCAGCGCAGACACACGGGGGGCTCATTTACGCGACCCGCCAGGGTTTTTTAGTTCACCCAAAACTTCTTTCACACTTCCACTGCTTGCTGGCCCCAGTGAGTTCCTGGTAGACTTTCTGTCTCTGCTATGTTTATACGTGCATTTTTATGCCTCTGGGAAACTGTTTGGCAATATCTTTTTCACTTGCCTTATCGTGGTTTTATATTTGCCAGTGTTTATGCTATATTCTATTTTCCTCATTCAGATGTAGCTTTTCGATGGCTATCTTTTTTGTGTTCCTAATAGCCACCTTCACTCTGCTACTTAACTCCTCTGCTTTTAAAAAATCCTTTAGGGTCTTTCTTAAGGAGTGTTACATGTTGAGATGGAGCCTGTAACATATCTTTAAGCTACTGCCATGATACTTGAAAGCATTTTATCCTTTTAGGTCTTCCATTTATTTTTTAATGTAATTCCCCTTTCTAAATTTTAGGTGTTACTGTGAATCAAGACCACTTCATGCCATGGTGGAAAGTAGCAGGTCCAAAGCACATAGGTAGCTTCGTAAATGTAAACAAAGACAAATCTATTTTAGCTCAATCTATGTTAGGCACTGAACCCCTGAAACACAGGACCAAAAGGGTCCCCAAAGCATGCTAAGCTCAGTGCTGCAACATTACAAGCAATCACATCATATTTTTCCTGTAGTATATTTATGAAACCTAATTTTAAAACATCTACAGCTCTTTCTTCTGCTGCTTCCACTTCATGGCTGCTTAAGAGCCTCAGTCACGTGCGAGCTGGGGACTTTCCACCCTGAGAGGTTTGCACTCACCCAGGCGATACCTGGTTGATCCTAACTTTGGAGCTGAGGCAGTTTTTCTCCTTTCCCGGGGTTTATTTCCCACCCTGGAGCACCAAAGCCAGGCTGCTGTGACCCCAGAGATCAACTTTCCCAGCCCCGACCGTCCGCACCGATGGCTGAACATAAACCTGATCCTGTTCCTAGAAACCTTTCTATTAATGGCAATAATATAGGGCTGGGAATGGAAACCTTTATCCCTATTTATGCTCCGGTCCCATGTACCGTGAGCTTCACGTGCAGTGTAAGCCACAGATATGATGCGAGGGCTATTTACATCTTTCAATGCTTTCTCTGTATTTCAAGCTCAGTCCCTAAGCCCTGATTCATAAAAGCGCTGAACTACTTACTCGGAGTCCAGCACATCTGTAAGTACTTTGCTGAATTAAAGCCTTATTAATCTTCCTGCATTTAAAGTAACTTTTTATTACATTTTAAAAATAAATGGGCATGTACTATTTTTTCATGTTTGGGATTTTTTCAAACATTGATTTTAAGGTTCTTCTGGCTTGGCTGGATATCCCTTCTTCCAGCCAAGCAGCTGCTTGCGCTAAACCTGGGAGAAAACTCCCTCTCGCAGCGCCGATGCTGCCGGGAAAGGAGCTCCAAGTTATCTGTGATTCCCACATCCAGGGGGAAAACAACCAAACCTCCCCGAGGAGCCACGCCAAGCCATCCCGAATCCGAGACCACAAGGCATTTTGCGTTGAAAAATAATGGATGTAGCTGTGGGTACATTTCTCAATTATTTCAATGGATTTTGGGAAAAATGCCAGCCAAGGGTTGCTTGCACAAGTTGCAAAAGGGATTTTTGGAGCTGGAGAAAATAGTGGTGCTGGGATTTGGGGCTGAGACCTGTGCGGGAGGGGGAGCCATGTGGTGTACAGCAAAGCTGCTCCCTCCTCCCGGCTCCGCTTCATTAGTCAAAATTAAAAATTTAAAAATTTAAAAAATTAAAAGCAGTTTTCCAGTGCTGGAAGCAGTAGGTCCTTGGAAACTGCAACGAGAAAACCTACGATTTGGGAAGAAAAGACACAGGAGCCCTTAAAACACCTTGTGAGGCTGGGGCTGAGCTTCCCTCTTCACTTGCCAGCCTAAAATATCCCGTGGGGAGATGCAGAATGGAGAGATTGTGCATGTACAAATGAAGCGCATTTCCAAGGAAAAAAAATAATGCATCAACCCAAGCGGCAGGGGTTATCTCGCTGTCTCCCACCACAGGTACATGGTGGGCAGGTGCCTCCCCACCCCAGCACAGCTCATCCGCCTCCTACAAATACATCGGGTGCAAATATTCCCCTGTGAATCCCACTGGGCTCTTTTTTCCAGGCCTGTGCCTTTATTTTTCAGCCATGCAAACCAGCACATTTTCTGCAGTTAATAGTTTCTGCATTTCTGTATTTAAATACGGCAAATGCACTGGTTGGCATTCCTGAAAAAAAACCCGTGCAGGCTTGGCAAAAGTGTGCAGAACCTTGCAGTTACGAGCCTTGTGTGCAAAGCTCTGCGCAACTTTTCCCTGTTCTCCAAAAAGCAGAGTGTTAGGAAATGAGAAAGTGG
This sequence comes from Buteo buteo, assembly GCF_964188355.1. Taxonomy (NCBI): domain Eukaryota; kingdom Metazoa; phylum Chordata; class Aves; order Accipitriformes; family Accipitridae; genus Buteo; species Buteo buteo. The sequence continues at coordinate 5,245,215 of NC_134176.1, forward strand.
AAAAAAAGGGCAAAATCAGATCTTCAAGGTCCTTCCTCGTCCCTCCATCCCTGTGTGGGGCTGGGGGAGCCACAGGAGATGCTGCAAATCCAGCCACGTTAATGGGATGTTTGATTTACGGGAAGCTGGGCTGAGCTGAGCTGTTCGGGAGCGTTTTTTGGAAGAGTATTGAAGTTTGTTTATGCCATGCAAAAGCCAAGCTGCCACGAAGGTCTTGCTTTCGGGGGGAGAAGTTGAAGAGGATGCAGCCAGGAGGTTTATTTTTCACACTGGTTTTGGGGACGTATTTGTTTTCTTTGACAGTGACTTACAGCCTGGCTTTCTTTTCTATTTTGTTAGGGCAATAAAGAAGATAAATCTGTAATAATTCAGCTCTCTGTCTTTAATAAAATCTTGTCTTCTTCACACAGCCCCTGGGAAGATCTCCATTTTGCAGCCCTGCGAGATTGGCTGGGTTTTTCCATTTCACCTCTTCACCAGAAACGACAGAAAAATAACATTACCGGGAAAATTAATAGCTAAATACAATTTCAGGCAGAGGGAAAGCTTTCGGCAGGAGGAGCAGGACTCGATCCTGAGTCTGAACGTGCCGGCCCGGCGGATGGTTTTCGGCAAAGGCCGGGAGCAGCGTGGCGGCTGCTGCAATTACTTTTGTGTTCGTTAACGGGCTCCCGGGTTGGAGACCTCAAATAGCAGCTAATGAGAATTTCCATCCTCGACGCGGATCAATGTCGAGCTAATCTTTGTTGGTTTTGTGCTTGCGTTGGGTACCGAGGAGAAAGGAAATTAAGCTCCAAGCGAAGGGGGCGGTGGGGGAGACACCGAGGCAGCAGCGGGCTGGGGGAGGGAAAAGTCCTTGGAAGTCACTGTGGAAAGTTTGGGGTTTGCGTTTTTTTTTGCACCCCGTTGCCTTTTTAGCCCGGTTTTGCATTGCACGAGGCCTTGGTGTCTGGGCATGTGCCCCCGGGTGTTTGCTTGCCCACCAATTTTTTGACATAATGACTTATCTCACCCCAATTTGTCAGAAATGGAGGGAAAATGTGTTTGCGCTTGAGCGCTGTGGGGGGGTGGGCTTGGGAATACCATGGTCACCCACTTTTGTTCCAGACTTTTTCCTTTCTTTTTGGAAAGTTTTTTTTGAAGGAATAAAGCAGCTGGGGATGGCGGTCGTGCCTGGAGAGATGAGTCGGAGCATTGAAAAGCGCCGGCTTCGCAAAGCTCTTCCCGAAGAACCAAGGTTGGGTGTGGGGGGGGGGGCATTTTTGCAGCCTCAGAAGAAGGCACGGGAGAGAAGAGGCTGGAAGTTGGGCTCTGCAGCTCCATCCTCATCCAGGGACGAGAGAGGGGAGAGCGGCCATTCCTCGGCCACGAGCGCAGAACCTTGACGGTGGCCCCGTCGCTGGAGACCGACGTGCTGGAGACGGCGGGGAAGGTGCAGGAGGTGGGTGGTGGTCTGGACCCCCCCTTCTTCTGGGGTGGGAGGTGACCTAGGAACTTCCCTGGTGGGGGGGAATCCAGAGCACCACAGCTATCGAGAACCCCTGGGGGAGGTGATCTAGAACCTCCCCACCCAGCTGCAGGCAGCCCAGAACCACCCTCTGGGGCAGGAGGTGGCCTGCAGCCCCTGGGAGTGATCCAGAACCCTGAGGTGATCTAGACCCCCCCCCCAGCCCAGACAGGTGACCGAGACCCGGGTGATCTAGAACCTCGGGCCTCCAGGCAGGTGTGGGTCTAGACATGGGGCAGGCGGTGATCTAGAACCCCACGCAGTGATCCAGTCCCCCAGGGGATCTGGAACCCGAGACACCCCCCCCCCCCCCCCTCCACAGACAGGCTGCGGCCTGGACCCTTCGCTGATCCAGAGCCCCCCCCCCCCCCCCTCAGGCGCGTGTTGGCCGGCCTCGCCCCCTGCTCCCCCTCCGCGGGGCGCGGCCCCTTTAAGAGCGGCCCCGTCCCCTTTACTCTATGTTTACATAACACAGCGAGGCCGTACCATTTGCTAGCGGTGGGGAGGGGGGGAGAGGGGAGGGTGCGAAGGAGGGGGGCGGAGCCCCGCCCCCCCCCCCCCGCGGGCGCGCTCTCCTAGGTGGTGAATGGGAGCAGAGGGGGGGTGGGCGGGGCCACGCCTGAGTCGGGCGGGCGCCGCTTTTCTCCTCCCGCCCCCTACCGCGGCGAGTTGGTACGTCCTCCTCGGCGCTCCTCCTCCCTCCCCCGGGTGTAGTGGCCGTTGTCGGGCGGCCGGCGGCTCAGTGCGGGGCGCAGCGCGGAGCCCGCTCGGGACCGTCCCCGTTCCTTTCCCCCCCCCTCCCTCCTCCTCCCCTCCCCAGCGGCGGATGGGACTGTAGCGGCGGGTGACTGACTCCGCGGCGGCCCCATGTTTTCCCCTAGCCAGGAGGAGCACTGCGCGCCTAACAAGGAGCCCGTCAAGTACGGGGAGCTGGTGGTGCTGGGGTGAGCGCTGTGGAGGGACACCGGCGGGGTGTGTATGGGGGGGGGGGGGGGGGTGGGGTCCGGAGAGCGCGGCGGGGGCCCGAAGTGGGGCGGGGGGGGCGGTGGGATTGCCCCCCTCCCGTTCCTCCCCTCAGCCCCCGCCGCCTTCTCCCCGCTGAGGTAACGCTCGGAGGCGCGAGACCCCCGCGCGCGGGGCGGGGTGGGGGGGGCGCGCCGCTTCCCGCCTTTCCCCCGCCGGCGGCCGCGCGCGCCTTGGGCGGCCGTTGGTGGTGGGGGGGGGGGGGGGTGTCCCGTCCCCCCCCCCCGGCTTTCGCCCCCCCCCCGCTCCGCTGCGTGGGGAAGCCGGCCCGCTTGTCGGGTAACTTTGCCCGTAAGGGGAGAGGACGGCTCGGCCTTCCTCCCGCCGCGGCTTCGGGGCTCTTTTCGTGGGGGGGGGGGAGGAGGCTGCTGGCGGCGGGCTGTCGGTCACGGTGACCGTGGGGCCTGAGGGTTGGAAACAAACTTTGTGCGTGGGGGGTGCGGAGTTGTGCCGGGTGAGGCCGTGGGGAGACACCCCCCCCCCCCTCCGCGCCCCGGGTGCCGTCCTGCCGCCGGTGCCGCTCGCAGGTGCTGAAGGAGACGCAGCCGCTGGCTGAGCTCTCCCTGGCGGTTTCTCCCCTCGCTCCGAGAGACGGCGTCCTCCTTGCAGATTGCAGGGGAGATGACTTTGGAATTAGGAGGAGAGGCGGCGGGGGGGGGGGGGGGGGGGAAGGAGGAGGGGGAAGCACTTATATTCAGATTCGTGGTGGAAATGTTTATTTTCTCAGCTTGATACGGATCTTAAAGTAATCCGCTTGGTATTATGTTCTTGCCCTGCTGTTAAAAGCTTGAAGCCTTTCTGCTGAACACCGTAGAAGCAGATGAGGGAGAAGCGTCTAAGCCGTGCTGGCTGAGAGCCCTTGTGAACCTTATAAGAGATGCTTAATTTTTATAGTTTAGTATGTAGAAACATATGGTTAATGGAATAATTTTTAATAATAAATACATTAGGATGGTTTCAAGCCAGCCATGAAGCAGAACAGTTACAGCCTTGCTGCGTTATTCAGCCTCCCCCAGAATCTGTTACGTATTTGCTGCAGGGTCATAGAAAACCTTATGCTGGTTTTTTAGGGATTTTTTTGTTTTGTTTTGGCCAAGTCATTTCACAAAGAACCGTGTTCACCTCTGCAGAATAACTGTCTGAAGCTCTGGGAGCAGATAAAAAGAGCAGTCGAGACTGGGTACTCCTGTGTCCAATGGTGCACCTTTTTTCCTTAAGGGATGCTAAATCTTTCTTATCACGAGACTAGGTCAAGGTACAGTTACCGTGGAATAAAATACAGCTGTTACCATGAACGTGGCATAGCTGGCACTTCAAAGACTTGAATTTAAGTCGAGTAACTTGATTTGGGAGAAATACCCGTATCAAACTAAATTTAATAAAGAAACCTTCTTACTGTTTCATTTGTGGAAAGGGAGGGTAACCTCAGCTGTGCAACACTGTCTCTAACAATAAAGTCATAGTAAAATGTTGAATCTTTAATTAAATTAGAGTGCATAAATTGATGTTGTGCTGCAGAGGCTTTTTGTGCACAGCTGAAAGCATTTTCCTTTCTGTTGCTTTACTGTTTTTAGCAGCAGTTGAAAGCACAGAAGTATGAAATGTTTTGGCTCTGATCTTCACCTAGCAAAGTCTGGTGTGCTTTTCCTTTAATATGGAGATGCATTGATCTCAGCTTATCGGTTCTGCCAGAGGTCTTGATCTTCACTGCTGTGTGTTGAAACATGCCAATAAAATTTAAATAAACTTTCTATGACTGAGTTTAGTTGTTATTTGAGTATCAGCTGTTCTCTAACACTACTGAGGTTGTATCTTCTGGGTGTTACATGTACTAAAAAAGCAAACAAATCCTCTCGTCCTTGTAAGTACAATTATGAACAAGAAGTCTGCAGTTGGGCAGCTGAATCTCTCTGGTCAATACGTCTCTGTGGGCAACACTGAAACAATAGGGCATTGGCTGTCACAGCCTACTGACACAATGTGCTTGGTGGATGTGATGTAGAAATAGGTAGGCATGATGGAAGCAGTCCAGGAAATGCCGTGACTTCAGTAACTACGCTTTCCATTTTTGGACTGAAGATGGGGGTTTTAAGATCTATTTGATACTTTAGGAGTTGATTACTGCATTTCCTATCAGAGATGTCTTAAATGTTGTATGTAGTGCCATAAATAATACAAACATATCTCTCTCTGGTGACTCAACATTTGTGATTAGGAATGCTTGGGACAGCTTAAGCATCTGTTCAGTATTCTTAAAAAAAATAAAAAAAATTCTTAATACCTGTTTTGTATTAAAATCGTGTATTCTGGAGTTCCATTTAAGTGAGACAATGTAAATCTGCTCTCCTCCCCATACTGAAACTGAGACCTATGGACAGACAGAAGCGTAGCATCACAGCTCTCGTTACAACTGCTTGATTAAAATTGATAGAGTGACCTCACAGCTAGCTTTTAAAAAAAAAAAAAGTTGTTTTGAGACTGTGGTTTTAAAAAAAAAAGCATTGGTTGTGATATTGATGAATAACTTCTGTCTTGAGCTGTGAGACTTTTAAATTAGGTGGTGAAAAGGATGATGAACAAAGGAATTGACATACCTGGCAAATTGCTGTGAGTCCTGTTTTTAAGATGACAAAACTTTCCCTTTATCTTTTGCTCTTAACTCTGTCTTAGCAGTATTAAAGTAGGATTGTTGTATACTTGACCTTTAAATCAAGGGGAAGGTGTTCTTTTGGCAGTAGGTAGCTCTCCCACCAGAACATGTTCCTGTATTGTCTCCAATAGTTGTGATTGCTTGTCTGATCATTAATGTGATCAGATGGTAAAGCCTAAAGCATTTGAAGTCAAGTCATTATAAGTCAGCAAATACGTTTCTAATAACCTTCTCCCAGCAGTCCATTGCGTATTTTCCCTCAGTGATGTGGCAGTGCATGTTTGGTTAAGATTTTGTTGAGGTTTACATAATCAATGTTGTAGAGAATAAAGACGGTTTATGTAAATCAAGCCAGGCGGGTCAAGATGGCTGGTAAAGAAGAGATCATCTGCTTGATTGTGAATCTGCTTGTGTATGTCTGCTTGTAGCATCATCTGTTCACAAAAGGCTATGGATTTCTTGGTGAAGCAGAAACATTCATGTTCTAATTTTTTTTTTTGGCAGGGGGTGGTGGTGGGGGAGCTTTATTTGCAGTCCTGTCAAAATAATGGCCCATTATATGTTTCTTGGAACATGGGGCTGAAGGGAGTTTTGAAGGAGATAATGAATACAGTAACAAGTACCTGAAGAGAGTGTCATGGTATTAGTATGTTGTTTGTCAGTAGCCTTCATTTGACTTGTCTGGTATCTGGTTAGTGATACAGAGCAACTTACAGTTAAGAACTGTGCTAGGGAAATCAAAATTAGCCTCTTGAGGTGTATGTCCTGTCCGCCTCCTCCCACTACCCCCCCCCCCCGCCCAGGTTTGAATTGCACTGTGAATAATTTATTCTGGCATAATGGCATTCGGGCCAGCATGGCTTTGTCTGGTGTGCTGGGTGCTGATTCCTGGCTGCATGGGGTAGCATTCAGTGAAGGCAGGTGTCAATGGCCTGGTGCCACTGAATCTCTCTTCCTTTGGGATGACTTTTCCAATATTTAGTGATGTTGAAGGGCAGCTTTAACTTCTCAGAAAAGTCACTTGATTAAAATGATGTAAGTTGAAGGAGGAATACCAAAGAAGCCTAAGTTTCAGTCAATGGCTGAGTTCTCTAGCAGTGAAAAGTTTTTGTACCTGACATTAGATACTTTCAATGTGATGTATTGCGACCAATACTAAGGAGAGTTTTGGACTGGGTTTCTGATAGGAGTGTGCATGTAAATGTAATATTTCTTACTAACCAAAGACTTCTGTTAGCTACTCGTCAGCAAGGAGGTACAGCCTGGTGCGTCCTCAGCTGAGGAAGACTTCGTCATCTAGAAGTAATGGGTTTTGCAATATCTAATAAATTTTTTTATCTAACTAGACAAACCTCTAAGGGCTGTTGCTCAGCATTGTTATAGAGGTCACTTTGAAATCACTGTCAACATTTTATGTATAAATTTTCCACAGTCAACCATTAAAATAAATGAATTGGTTAACTTAGAGGCACTATGAATTGTTATGTGAGCTTTGTTTAATGTGGACTGTTGGACATCCTCAAATAAACAGGCTGTAGTTCTGCTTAAATTTAACCTTTTGAAAAAATAGAATAAAATTCTCATCTATATTTACAGTGGTAAATTCTGTGGTAACTTGTTCTGATTGATGGAACACTTCATACTTGGAGCAAATTTAGATTTGCAACATGTCTTTTTGTGTTAATCTGAAGGGACCTCCATTTCTAGAGTCCTGTTTCTCATACAGGCTTTTTCTGACTGGTCAAAGTTGTTCCTTAACCGCTACCTCCTTGACAAGCTAAATAAAGTTCCTGAAGTGTTTCCTACTTTTTAAGCGCATTTCCAGTTTTTACCTTATCTGTTTGGCTTTTCACGGAACTCTTTTGTTAATTTCTTGCTGTGCAGTTCAGGAAGAAGCTGATGTAGTTTTCCAGTAGTGTTGACAAATGCAGATGCAATATGGTATCTCTGCTTGTCCTTGATATCTCTTTGCTTCTGTTTATGGGCCAAAGACAGAGGGAGGGTTGTACTGGCTATGGCATTAAACTAGGGACTTATGTTGCACTTACACAGTTTTGCTGTTTGATATCAAGCTGAAGCTTTGTTTAATGTTTCTGTAATTTTCTGCACTATATGGTGTAGATATATTGGTGAAACTGCTCAGGTGACTTGGGTTCTGCTTTTGAACTTTGTTTAAAAATGTACTTTAGGCTTCATTTAAAGGCGCATCTGTAGCAAGTAATGGTAGCCACCCATTAGATACATTCGAGGTTATGATTCTCTCTGAGAATCATTTGCTTCAACAGTCATAGCTGGAAGGCTGCTGTTCTGGAGAAACTGATCTATTTTTTTTTATTTGATATTGACAGTGGCTTCTTGGAGACCTTTATGTCTTGTGCTTAGTTTATGATGTATCTTACATGCTGCATATGGAGAATACGTGATCAGTGCCAGTTCAGAGTGTGCAAGTAGATTAATCAAACACCAGAAGTATTATGTCTGAATAGAACATTAACTGCATTGTAGAAAAAAAATAGTAGAAAGGATTGTATTTGAGGAAAGATTCATGGATTTTTCAGCAAAAGCTTGTGTATGGCTGGATAGAGCAAAGGCTGTGCTTCATTTAAGCTAAGAAAGAAAACATACTCGAGTTGGTTCTCTGCGACTATCCTAATCCTTCGAGTACTTTTGACTTTCTCAGAGTGCAGATTCGTATCCAGCTGTAGGCTTTATTCACAGCGTCTCAATACTGATATAAAAATCAGAAAACAGAAACTTCAAACTCTAGAAGCTAAAGATCTATATTTGTTGAAGCAAATCAGAACATCAAACATCTGCATGTTTAATGCTTGTTATAAAAAGGAAAGCGAGTGCATTCTGGAGGTTAAACTGTAATCCCCTTGGCATGTACAGGCAGTAGGTCACACATGTAGGAGAGGAAGACTTAATTTTTTTTCTTAAAATATGGAAAACAGACCGTTCACTCTGAGTAAACAAGTCTGAAATGTAAGACTTTGCCTTTGACTGATGCACTTCTCATGTAGAAGCAAATAGCTTCTGCTTTCCTATTTTGGCAGAATCAGGGATGCATAGTTTTCCATTTTCAGCTGAAATTTATGAATGAGTAGATACCGTGAAAGTCCACTTGGTTCTACTTTAAAATATGCATATAAACCTAGAAATTACTTTCTAGGCTATTAAGATTTGTTCTTTGTTGCTGAAAGCAGCATCTTGCTTAAGCTATTTCATGCTCCATCTTAACAGCAGGCTGTTTTTCAGCTGTGATTACAAGGTTGCTTGAGAACAGATTTTTCCTAAGAAGTCAGGAACTTTTTATTATCCAGTTCAAACTAAATTATGGCTGGTTTATACTCATTTATTATGGAGCTAATGCTGCTCTCTGACTTGCTTAGTCCTTATTCCTCAGTAGTGATAGCACATTGCATCTTCTCCAAGTATCAAGTTGATACCTTCTTCTCCTGTACTCTAAGCTAACGAGAAGCTGTGTGAGCGTAGTATGGCACTGAGCCTGAGCCAACATGCCTTGCTGAAGGTAGGGTTTATTAGTTTAGAGTGCCAGCAGAGAAGTTTTACAACTGTTTGCAAAATACTATAGGCGTGCCTGTAGGCAACAGCTGTTTAGGTAGCCTGAACCAGCCTGTTGTCTTGTGTCATTTTTCCTGTTGGTATTGTCAGCGCATGCTTCGGTTCTGAATTTGTCTCTTGAGTATCTGACTAGTATGGCTATGAAACCTTCCAAAGGAGACTCCTCTAGCATGTTGTACTGTTACAGTCTTTCTTCATGTTTAGCAGAAGTGCTTCTCATGAGACATCTAGAGTTGCGTTTGGTTATTCTGCACTGTCATAAATGTGGCTTATTTGTCCTGTGGTCAGCAAGGCAAGTGAAGTAGAGGAGGATTCAGTCTGAGCTCCCAGCTTGAAGCAGAAACTCTAGTTGGTTTCCAGGTGTACTTTGTGCTGTCAAATCCTGTTCTTCTTGTACTGTTTGATACCCTAAATGTCATTTGTGTTGAGGATGCTTTTCCTTTTATCAACAAATATCCTTATGTTTATTCTCGCTCTGTCCCAAGGTCACTGCTGAAGAGCTTGCATGTGACTTGTCACAAGCTTAAACCTTGAGGGACAGGAGTGGGAATGCTGGCATAGAGAGCATGCCCACTTCCAGACACTTGTAAGGCAAAGCTTCTCATTTTGTTTGTTTTATAAATACATTGCTAAATGGTGCCCTCACATTTTTCACTTTTTATCACCTGCATATGCTAATAGTATGTTGGAGGGGTCCCATTTTTCTTTTAGATGACTTGTTTCCCTCTTGACAAGGTGCAGTTCAGAATTTTATGCCTCTTACCTTTGCCTCGTATTTTTTTAGATGTCTACTGGTGTAGCTTTATACAGGTTAGTACTGGGTCTTGAGATCATAGTGTCATTCACAAAGTTTGGGGGACCAATTCATAACTTCTGGCAAACTCTAAGTAACATCTGGGATTAGACTGGTTTAATCCTATTACTCGGTGGCCTAGAATAGGTCTCGGTCCTCATATTAAGCAAATGGTACAGTCAAGAGCAGTAGGGACTTCCAAAGCAGCAGATTAATGTGCTTTGAGGGCAGGGGAATAGCTGGAGCAGTGCTGTCCCAGCTCTTCAGCTGTGGTACACCAGTGTGCATCCTCCCTGGATGACCAGATGTGCTCCTTCTGTGATGACTTGTACATTTAACCTTGTAATACGACCTCCTGTGCAAGTACTCTCTTGCTGGGTCTCTGTATACTGTTGATGACTATATAATGGGTGCACTTCTGGCTATGCCATTTAAAACTAAACAAAGACTGGGGGATGGGAAGGGTGGCAGGCAGTAAGCTGTAGGGTTTTCTTAATGTCTGAGTAGGCATCGTGGTGCTGGGAGTTCAGCAGTAAGAGTAATGAGTAACCTGTCTTTGGGTTTGACTGACTCTACAAAATAAACATCTTTCTACTGCCCTTTCCACAAACAGCACTTGTTGGCTAGCATTATTAGAGTTTAAGATACAAGAAGATGGTCCTTGTAGGAAAACTTTGCAGAGCAAAGCTTCAGCAGTTGTAATATAAACATTCAGTCTTTGAAAATTTGTTACTGAGGGGCTGTGTGACAGGAGAACATGGCGTTTTAATATGATTGCATTATGAATGATGTGTGAACAAGGTGATACTGGACTTGCGTTATGTAGTTGTAGTTTTTACTTGTTCTGATTAGTGTAATTTCTGTAACAAAAAATATCAAATATCAGCTGTTCTGCACTAAAGTTTTGTTCAGTTCTTCCACGGCTAGAATATGAGTCCTATGAGGTCAGTCAGAAGTGTGCATGCAGCTTCATAGTAGCGGCAGTTATTAGCTCATGGTGAAGAAAGAATAATTCAGCTAAAAGCTTTCCTCCGTTTCACAACAGAAATGTCATATAGATGAAAGATATTATAAACAGCAGTTGTGAAAATGGTTACAGACAACATCTACAATGCTGAAGAGTTTGTTGTATTAAAAGCAAAGTGGTTTTGAGATGAGCTCAATTTGATTAGGCATGATATGAAGGTGCTGATTGCTGAAGGGCCTATTAGGCATGCTTCTATCAATAGCAATTTGTTTCTCCTGTAGGGAGGGAAAGTAAGCAAGCCCTGTTTTGTGCTTCTGGAAGTGATTTACTGTAGGTGGGTTTTTGTTCCCCATTTAATGATATCATCTTTAATATTGGACTTAGGCACGCTGCGTATCCTGACCTCACTGTAGAGAAAACTAGCATGCTTCAAGGAGGATGAACTAGATGTGGGGCTGTTCCTAATCTAATGTAGCAGAAGGCTTCTAGTGCTAGGGAGCTGTACGAAGGCCGCACATGCCCTTATGAAGTGTTTGGCAATAAAGACCTAATGTTTATCTGTCATATTTATTGCTTATATTAGCTATGATATAGCTGCATTACTGTGTAGCAACTAATTGTATTAAACTGAGGTGAAAGCAGCCAGTTGCAGTGTGAGACAGATACTAACTTAAAACATCAGTTTACTGTGCTGCCTCCCCAAAGGAATGGGGACAGGCGAGAAAAATTAGAGATAGCTGGCACATAGTAAGTTAAAAAGAAGGCCAAGAAGCATTATGGTCTTCCCCTTGAGTATTGTAACGTTAACTGATCCCTGTTGTTGCAAAATTCTCCTTTTTCCGCTTTATGTTCAAGGAACTGAGGATAAAGGAGAAGTGTTGGAATAGTCTTTCTAGCTGATAAACACTGTTGGAAAGCAATCTTCGTATTCAACTGTAGTGATGTGTTTAATAGGCTCTCAAATTACTCTTCACCGTCAAATATGTATGCTACCTTTGTGTTAGAATCCAGTAAGTTCATAAACTGTCATGAAACAATTTTATTCTTCAAATTGGATGGTTTTAGTAATGCCTAAACAAACAGGTAGGCTTTGAACTTATGAGATGTATCCTTTTAAGGCATGCGAATGTCATGGATGAAGACAAAGTGGTACTGGCAGTGAAGACAATTAGTCACTGTATGCAAGTAAACTAAAATTGAAGCATATAAAAGCTTAAATCTCCTCTTGTATATTACAAATAAATGGGAGGCCAAATGTGCAAACTCTAGCACGTGCCTTTAGGAAGAGTGAAAGAACTGTTTAGTCTAGACACAGAAGTTAATGGGCTGAAACTTTGATATAAGCACAGCTGTATTTCTTCACGTGCAACAGCATGACTTTATTTTGATTGTTGATGTCTGATTTAGTAATGGTGGAGTCATAGCCTTTGAAACAGGAGTAGCGTGTGTATGTCCCTCTTTCACAGGAAAGACTGAGCTGTTGAAAGATACTAAGAGCTGTACAGTTCCTGCATCCCTGCACATCCTGTGGCAGGGTTCTGTATCTCACAGATGACTGTGTTTTTTGTGGAACATTGACTAATAAACCAAAATGTTGCTGTACTTCCAACTTGCCTTCCCCCTAGTCCATGCTTGACCTCTTGAGAGCAAGCAGCTGTGAAAGTCAATACTTGGATTCAAAAATCATTTTGGCATTGGAGAGGAATCTTTCAGACTAGATAGGATTCATTACCTTGTAGTCGTCCTAACCTTTCCACTAAAAGATGTGTAAGACCTACTTTGAATTACGTTCTGAATCTTAAAATTTGCTGGAATAGTTTTGCTGTGCATCAGGGAGTGAGTTTTGAATTCATGAATTTAGTGTGTGGCCTTCTGTCGTAGGGTGTGGGCAGAAGTCCTATTCCAGAACCATGTGTGTGATTGGAGAGGCTGCAGTGCCTTCCTGCAGGTCTGTACCCCCTCTGGCAGAACAGCGGCGGAGACAGTGGATGTCTTTGTAAGAGTGTTCCCTAATCTGATTCTGCTAGAAGATTTAATTAAATGGGCTGTCATACCTTGTTGTTTTTTGCCAAAAAACTACCAGCAGATTAGGCAAATGGAACAAATTGGTCTTAGGGCAGATCTATGAGAAGGTGAACTTTGTTTGACATGAGGAGCTGAGTAACTTCTTCCATCAGAGCTAAATCTGGAGAAGGCAGTTTGGCAATAGCCAAATGGATGAGTCTTGCATGTTTTTTTTTTCTCCTCTCTTGTTTTTAGCGGGTCTTCACTGGACTAATGAAAAGTTTGAAAACATGAGACACGCCTTCTAAGGCTACTGGCAAGCCAGCTGCCCTTGGGATGGTATTGGCGTTCCTAGAGGTTACAGGAACGTGCCTCTGTAGGCAGTGTCTGTAGAAGCTGCAAGGCTTTAGTCTTACTGACTGTGATGAGATTTTTCCCTAGGTAAGGTGTCTTGCTGAAGGTGCCAGGGTGCAGAGGGATTTGTTTTTAGGGATGCACATTGCAATTTTTTTCCACAATTCTAAAAGTGTTTGTTAAATAACCCTTTTTGGTAGTAAGCCCCTGCACCCATTTAAAGACTTTGACAGAGCTTTCCCAAAAGCTCTAAATATGTTCCTCCTTTTGCCTTTGAGAGATAAATAAGCCATTTTTTGCAGTATTTTCACAGTCTGCTTGCTGTCAGAGCAAAAGAACCTTAACTTTTGACTTTTGTTTTGTGCCTTACTCTCAGTATTTGAGCACAAAATACTGCTGTTACATTGCTGGCTCAGCCCTGCCTTATCTCTTTGGTTGCACAATCACACTTCCAGCTGCAATACTTGAGTGCTATATATCTAGTTTTATTGCAAGTTTTGAGTTTACAGCATGCAGAGGCTGGTGTAATATAGCAAATACCTTTCCATGTAAGGATGCAGGAAGACTAACTACAAAACATAAAGTACAGTTCCCTCTGTAAGCAAAGCTAGGGTTTAAGTGATTAGCAGGCTCTAAGTTAAGCTCAGCATACCCTCCTAGTTTATTATGTGCAATGTGACTTTAAATTCAATCCAGGAATTGGCCTCTGATCATATATTGCTAGTTCGCACCTTAAACTCCTTGGAGGAGACTGGTTTATATTAAGGCTTTACCTAGTGGAAATCTTTCAGCATAGAGAGAACAATTGTAAAATAATACTTTGTTAAAGGGTAGGCAGATCTTTCTGTGGCAAAAGTGATTTGCTCTTTCTCCTCTGGGCATTTCGGACCCAATGCAGGCAGGAAGGAAGGAACTGGATTTGGGGTTGGCTAGATTCCAGTTGCAAACTCTATTCAGACCCAAGCCAGAAAGAGTATGGGTTGATTTGTACGTTTTGGGCAGAGATGGCAGTTGAGAAAAAACAGCTGTCTTGGTTTTGTGAACTCATGAGATTTTTTTATGAATATGTTGGGTGGTAAAAGTGTGATGCTTTGTGCTATATAGAGGTAGAGAAATATATTAAAGATCGGTTTATCATGCATAAGTCTAGAGAGCAAAACAGTTGAGGTAAACTAAAAGAAATATTGGTAGGTAAACATGTACGGTGCTCTTTAATATCCAGAAAATTAGTGTATTCACTTGTAAAAACAACAAATCATTCATTAAAACCAGATGTGCAAAGTGATGTTCTCCCCCCCCCCCCCCCCCCCGCCCCGCACCCGCCATCATTCTTACTTAGGCTTCACTCAGTTCATGCACATGTAAGTGATTGTAAGCAGTCTTTTGTTTACTTAAATGAAGGCAACTTCCCATCTATATTCATTACTAAATCTAAAGAGTGGTCTGGTTAGGGATAATCTAAACTTTTCATTTTCTTCCTCCTACTCCTAGGTCTTACATATGCTGTTGACCGTTTTTGGAGAAACAGTTTTATTTGGTGTACAGACCTATGCAGAATGTGACAGCTGTTGTCAGAATTAAAAAAAATAAGTGGTATAGCAAGCAGTATTTGACAGGACCTTTTAGCTTCCTATTATTTGTTGTTTGTTTTATCATTCTTTGCTTTGGAAGAACAAAAGTCCAGGTAATGACTGTTCAGATATGCAGTTTGTCTTGGCATAAATTAAGCCTCGTTGAAATCTAGAGAAGCTCTGAACAGGTGCCGGTTTCAAATTGATCATGGTAACTTCTTGTAGCCTCTAGAACCACTTGTATTTAAGTGGTGCGAGATAAACTGTTTAAGGATCTGGTGCCTCTTTGAGACTGTAAAGCGCAGCCATTGGTTAGAGGCAGAACAAGGTAGTTGGTTTTGGGGTAATGACCCAAACAGATGGTGTGAAGTCACATGTCTGAGGTAGTTACTGCTCCTGGCTGTCTAGGCAGTCTTCTTGCTGGAGGATGCCACATCCTCAACTCTGCTGGTACTATTAGCTCCTTATTCCAGTCATTTTCTGTCTGCCTCTGATGAATATGCTGTGATTTTAAGATGTAGTGACAGGTGAGGTTGTAGTCTGTAACTGGAAATGAAGTATGTCATTGAACTGATTTTATTCCAAAGCCTCCCAGTGCTGTTTGAGCTCTGTTGAGGAGAGTCTATAAGATGAATGAGCCCTCCACATCTCTGCCTCGTTAGATATCAGGAAATCCGTGTGACCATGATTCTCACCTCTGAGGAAAAGCTTCAATTGGAGCTGTCACCTCAGTAGACAAAGAAGGAATCCAACTGCAAGACATGTACCCAGAGTAAATCATGCTTTGCGGGTTCTCTGGCTTATGAAACTCCTTGTTTTTTGATTGTTCTCTTTGTCACTACTATTGCTTCACCTCTACTGCCTGCAGTGATGGTGGCATGGCAGCTTTGATTGAATAGGAATGGGCACAGAAGTTCTGGCACTGCAAGTAACTATGGGGAAGAGGTTTGGATGTACAACAGTGGTGTAATCCCCTAGTTGCAGCCTGGGCCACACCATAAGGTCTGTCACAGGTGTTTGTGAAGAAAACTTCAGTATAGTAGATGTTCATTGTGTTGTATGTACAAGTTGGCACAGTACCTTGGATGAAAAATTTTCTGGTTGTTACTGCGGTACTAGAAATCCTGAAGTACGCTTGTTCCATGAAGCATTCAGTATAGAATATTGGTCTTGTGGTGATCTGTGCTTTTACTTTGGATCAGTTAATCTCTGCTTTTTCATTGGAAAAAAAAAAAGTCCCTGAAGAATAACTCTAAGTGTCTGCTTTTCTTGGAAAACCAGCTTTTTGGAGGCATTTTGAACACAACCTGAAACTTTGTTTTGGGATTTGCAAATAATGTCTCATGTAGTTTAGCAGCCTCATACTTTTGCCACTCATGTATGAGCTCAGTTCAGAACTAAAACTACTATTCTGTGTTACTCAACATAAATGTTCTGGATGTGAAAAGTCTCCCTTTCCAAGTGGTTGTAAAATAGCCTGGTTGAGGATTTTTGTCCTTGGCCAAAACTCTGAAAGGAGAAGTTTGTTTGGGACTTGTCCAGATGTTAATGCCTATCTAGTGGACTTCAGTCTTGTACCATTTTGGTGGGCAGTTCCAGAAGATTTACTTCTGAGTTTTACATACAAAGATATTGAAACAGACTGACAGGGTGTGAGTGTTTCTGTACGTCATTCTTACCTTCTGCTACCCCTCAAGGTGGTAGAGTGATGACATTTCTCGCCTTAGAGATTTCTGCATAATAAGAAGCAAATGCAATAGCTCTTCCTCTGCTTTTGGTAGGGCTGTAGGAGGAGAGTAAAACAGTTGTGGGAGACCTTACAGATATGGGTGTAATGCCGAAGTATTGACAGAGTAGCAAGGGAATGTGCTCTTTATTTTCTAAAATGCATATGCAGTATATTTAGCTGGGTGAGGGAGAAGAGGTAAGAGTTTGGGTATCTGCAGAACCCACATAGAAAGGACATAGATTGTCTGTACAGGCGTATACTTGTGCACTGGCAGGGCGGTGGGGTGCAAAATTCCTTAGCATCATACTGCTCCCCTATTCAGTTAAAAACAGTGTATCATGGCCAGGGTGCCCTTATGGAGAGTGATGTCAGGTATAAAAACTTGAGGGCAAAAGGGAATCTCTTGAGCCATACAGCTGTAATCGATTACTTGATTTCTGTGTCTCTGAACTAGCTCTTTTCAGGCATGCTTTGCTGGGGAATCCACTTCCAATTTCAGCCTTGGGCTCATGAGCTTTATTTCTACAGCTGAATTTCCATTTGGCTTGCAAATGCTACTTCTAAGTCCTGTAATACTGTTTGGAATTATAGCCTGTACTTTGGGAAACACTGGTTTAAACAGATCCTCTGTTCTCTTGGTCTGGTTTTCCCCATAGGGCATCCTTGCCTTTAAAATCAAAGCAATCTAGATAAATAGAGAGAAACATATGGGGTGGCTTGTTTTTTGAAAGCTGGTGAACAAAAATAGTAATAGTATGCTGACTGTCTTTGTGGGTTTTGGCTAAGAAAAAGAGCTGGATTTCCAAAGGAAAAAATTTGAGGGAGAACTCTATGTGGTTTTAAACTTGTTTTCTGTTCTACAAACCATTGTGCCACTTGTGAGCATTACTTAATATCTGTTGGAATGCAGAAATGCAAACTTTATGAAACTTCAGATTGTAGAGTATGTAACCAGAAGTAGGCAGGCTGGATTAGCACTGCAAATAAGCTAAGTGAAAACTTTGGTCCTCCAAGAAACTTAGCTGCTATAGAGCCAGTGTGGCTTGTAAGGTTTCAATGGTTGCATCTGTATATAAACGCAGTCTTACATGGTTATCTTGCATAAAACCATGTCTTGCTGCATCACTGAGAACAACGTGCCTTCCCATCTGGAGACAACAGTAGTGCAGAATCTCTTGTTCAAGTGGTTGCTGCAAGAAGCTGTATAATGAGGTTCTTCTAGAGATCGGAATCTCTGAGCATTTACAAATGAAAAAGTTTAGGAATACATCACTTCTGTGACTGTGATTCATTCTTAGTAATTGCATGCAGATACCTCATAATTCTGAGACCTGTGAAGGGTCAGTGTTTATTTGATGTAACATTTTGGGAAGCCCTCTTAAGGGAAGAAAAATCTCAAAATTCTGTGTGTAAAAGTGTGGAACTGAAACACTTTGCTGTCATAAAGCTGTATAGATCAGAATTAGTTTTGCTGATCAGTAGCAAACATTTAACAGCCTTGCAGAATCTTTTCCTGCCTAGAGGTGACTGATTAACTTTGTTATAGATTATGATGAAAGCAAACACCCAAGGTTGCTGTCAATTAGTAAGTTGTCAGAGTGTTTTAAGTCTGAAGAAGATATATTGAAGTGTAGTTCTCTGCATTGCTGCACTGTTAATTTCTGGTTTATAAAGACTTTTTAAAAAAACCACAAAACCAACCACAGCTTCAGCTGTGCTGTGATGCTTGTGTACTTATGGTACACACACTGATCTGGTAGGTTTCAGGTAGTTCTTTAAAACTGGGTATGAAGAATAATTTATCCTGTATGGTTTTTAGGGCACATAACACACTTGTTACCAAAGAATAGGTACTGGTAAGCTTCCTTGCTAGCTGTTCTAGGTGTAATGCTGCATTGCTTCATGGTGCTCTCCAGACTTTTAGAGCTGTGCAGTTCTTCAGGCTTCTGTGTGTTCTTTGTCTCACTGGTTTTATTTCTACATCTACCTCATAGAAAGCCCATTCTTTTCTGGTTTATATTGTTTGGAGAATAAGAATTAAAAGCAGGAACCTCTGACACTAACACAGTGAATACTACATGCTAAATGTAACCAGAGAATGATTCTCAGCTAGGTTGGTACATCTGGTCCAACTAGGTGCTAGTGCAGCAGCCCTCTAAAATAACCTCCATCTGGAAACTTTTGACCTCTAGATCTTGCTGGGTGCCAGAAGGTGGAAAGGTAATTCTTTGGTTTTTCTTTACTTACCTGCTCTAAATCTGCTTGGAGCAGGCTGTGCAGTAGATTATCTTGCCTTTGGCTGCTTGTGCTGCTGTAGCAGTCGATGATAATGCAACACCAGTGATATTAAGGAAGCTGCTGTGTTAAGAGAGGCAGTAATGCTTGCAGGTGCTATGAAGAAGGAAACCCAATTCTTTATTTTCTGTTTCCGAGGCAAACATTTGGGATTCTGTTAAGCAGTTGGGATTGAACAGGGAGCTGTACATTCGTAAGGCAGTTTTTTCCCTGGGAAACTAAAATGAATGTGTAAATAGATAGGATTTGACACAGATGTTGCAGGTCAGGATACAGTAGTTGAGTGCTTCACTCTCTATTCAGTACACTGCCTGTGAGATCGCCTATATTCACAAAATGGATGCAAATTGTATTTCTTTCTCTGTGCTAAATGATACTGGAACGAACCTAAGAAGATTCCTGTCATGCTTGAGTGTTCGAAAAAGCTGTAAGTAACAGACATCCTGGAACTTCTTGTCTTTGGAATCACAAAAATGATGTTACAACTGCTTTTATTTGGAGGATAGCTGAAGTTATAAGAAAGCTATCACTTTTTCTTATGAAAATGTGAACTGTCAAATAGTCCTTGATAGTGTTTTAGGGAAAGCATTTGATTGCTTAGGAAATGAATTGTCTGGATTGTGCTTTTTTTTTTAATGGCCCAAATGGTCCTTTGAATCAAATGTAGTTTCTCCATAATGTTTAATGTAGTGAAGTTTCAGATGTAACATGGTGTTATTACTGTTCATTCCTCAGACTAAAATTTGAACAGCTTGCTTTTGCACCTTCAAGCATGTATGAAGCACAAATAGATAGGTTGGGAGCATGTTTGGTATGTCAGGGCAGGCATGTTTTGAGGTCTCTTGTCCCCTTGCATTGTACGAAGTCTAATTTGTCTTAATTTTGAAACTTGCAGCTTTTTTTCTTGATCTGGTATTTAAGAGAAGATTGTAAATTGTTTCCAGACAAAAGTATGTGGATCCTAAGCCTCTGGTGTTTTGGATAAACAGTCTTCCTCCTTCACTTCTTTCTCTCTTGCATCAAAACCCAGCTGTGCATAGTACTTTCCTTTGAAAGGGATTTTGTGTTTATCTGGCTTGTTTTGAACGCAGTAAAACTTAGATCTCACTTTCTATTGTATCTATCTGTATTTAGTTTAACAGAATGCCGTATCAAACAATTTCAGTGGCATTTGGCTAGATTATAGATAGTTCTCAGATGAATAGCAATTTCTTTATAGTATGAGAGGTTTAGGGTTGGAAAGAGGATTCTCTAAACATGGTGCTTTGACCACCTCTTATGCTCTTTTAGCTAGAATAAAAAGCATGCTTTGAAATGAACTTGATTAGTTTATACCCTGTATTTTGCTGTGCACTAGCATTGTTGGTTTTATGCAGTGGTGAATGGTTTTAGTTGACAGCTTTGGAGACGGGCTTAAAGCACTGAATAAAATTGCCTCCTTGTTAAATGAATGCTGGGGGGAGCAGTAAAATGTTGGAAATAAGGATTGTTAAGGAAGTCATTATGTGAAAGAACAGATTCCCTTACCCTTTGCTTTCTAAAAGGAAAACCGCTTGCATCCTAATGTTCTTCTGGCTTATTACTTATATTGGAATTGGTATAATAATATCTTAAATATGGGGTTTGGTGTTGTGTGTTTGTGTTGTTGTTTTTTTTTCTTTTTTTCTCTCCTCTCTCTCCTGTTAAAGGTAGCTGCTCTTTTTCCCTACCACTATCGTGGTTATGGAAGGCTTCTAAGAAATCTGTGTTGTAGGTGAGACTACAATCCTTCCTTTCTCTGGCTGTAGTGCTTAACTGGGCTACCTATACAGGTTTTTAGCTATTAAGTTGTTTGGAACTGTCAGGTTATTTGACTGCTTTAATTGAAGCTTATCCTGATGCTCTAGTAGTCTGCATCAGCATGCTCCTTTAGGCTCTTCTAGAGTATTAGCTTTTAATCAAACTCTTGTGCTGCTTATATAGTTGTACTGCAGAAGCCTATGCAGCAAATATCCATTACTGCCTCTTGAAATACCTATCTCCACATTGTCTTTAACACATGCAATTGAAGAGCTCAAATTTCTTTAGTTAAACTAAGGTTGCAAAGCCAACTGAAACTTTTACAGAAACTTACATCTTTCAGAAGTGGTGGCAAGGGTCTGCTGTCTTGTTATTTCTGCTTTTGTGAAATCCAAATGATTTTCCAGAAGAATAATCTGGGGCAAGTAGCAAGCCACTTAAGAAAAATATGGTCAAAGAGAGTTACAAGAAGTTTATATAGTAAGTTCCTCGCACCCTGGAAGAAGTATCAGGTAGTTTACACGAATGTCACAACTATGCTCCTAACTGGGTCTCTGTCATTTTATGTTACAAGGAGGTAGAGTAATAAGGCTCTGACTCTGTGCCCCTCACTTTGAGACTTGGCTGATTTTGCTACTTTGCTTCTGTATTTTCCTACTCTGTTTTCCCACATCAGTGAGGGGGAGGGTACCAAAATAGCAGAGAGGTTTGGGGATTTTGGAGGAAACTGGATGTGTAGTGTAAATAAAGCTGATTAAAAGCAATTCTTGCACAATTGATTTGGTATTTGCAAGCCAATAGCATCCTTTAACTTTTTGTGTAGGGTGAAGTTAGTATAGATCAGGTGTATATTTTCTTGAATTGCCTATATTATGTAAGCTAAAGATGCGTGAGGATTAGTCGGCTGTATTTTCTGTAAATATTCTACCTAAACCAAACTTTTTTTTTTAAGTATTATGTTACAGTAGCAGGGTAGTCCTGCAGACAGTGGAGGGAATGTGTGGAGTGGAATAGTTCAAAAAGCAGCCTATGAATTAATCTTAACTATAGTGTACCAGATCCTTTCATCACCTGGCGGGCAGGAGGGGAATGGGAGGAGGCTGTAGCAGCCAGAAACTGGCATTTTCCCCTGAGAAATAGGCTTTTTCCCCACAAACCAGAATAGCAGCGAGTTCTGTTCCAGAACACTAAAGGAGAAGTAAGGTCACCCTGGAGAACCCCAGCTACTTCACATGTGATTTCTTGTGGTGTTTTCAGTAGATAAGGTTCTTCTTAATTTGTATACCTTGTGAAGGAGGGAAGTAGGTTCTAGCTTATCTGATCTGTTGTAGGTGCCTCTGAAAGATCTCCCCCCCCCCCCCCCCCCGGTGTGCATAACCTTTTAGCCATGTGTTCAGTTAATCCACACTTCTGATTCTGATCAGAAAGAGGCTGGCTGTTTTTGAAGGTAAAAGCACCATAGGTGTAGTATACAGCTTCTGGTCAAGCTGACCGCTAGGTTACTAATGGTAGCAGGAGCAATTAGGAGCAACTTTTGAAGGGTAGCTTAAAAAACCCAACAAAACAAAACCAAAAACACCCTAATCACTAGCCCGTGATACAAATCAGACTTCTTTCGGAAAAATCTGCCTAATAACTATAGGGGTTATCAGGTCAGACTGCATTTCCCTGAACCACTGCAACCTCTTTGAGGCTCTAGGACTGTACAGGTAGCAGTAAACTAGGCAGGCAGTGCTAAAATTTGGTGCTGGGAAAGAGGAGGCTTGAGGTGGACACACAGGATTGATCAGTATGCCAACGAGTATTCCAAAAGTACTGGAGAAGGGAATATTTCCTAAAGTGTTTTATGAGATTAAAATGACTTCACAGATGCTAGTTGTAAGAACAAACACTTGTCTCAAGAAGAAAAAAAAAAAAGCTGATTATAGCCACAATTAATTACTCCAGCATACCTTTCTCAGGGATAATCAAGTTCATAGATGCAAAAACATTCTTTTAGTTGGGGAAAGAGAGGAGATTATTTGGTACTTTGGAACTTGCTGGTTTGGATTTTCTTGCTCTGCAGGAAGACTCCTTTATTAAGCTGTACTACTGGTAGTGATTAGGAAGCATTTATGCCTATAGAGGTGTCTTGGCCAGCAGAGTCTGAGGTGGGACTGTGTTTTTCATTCAGGACTTCCTCCAAGGTTGCATAAATCAAAGGTCTTGGATCAGTGGCTTTTGTTACTCAAAGGATGGAAGCCCTTTGCTTGCCCATGAGTTACTCATTGCTATAGTTATTACAGTAACAAAACCTCAAGGCTACTTTAGTTTGCTGCTGTAACTTCTTAAAATGTTTTCCTTCAGAAAGAAAGAAAAATCAGATGGGAATCAAATCTTCTAGCACGTGAACCTGCTGTGAAAAGGAAAAGAGAACAGGTTGTTTAGGTTCTTTGGTGGATTTGGCAGGAAGTGCAGGAGACTTGCTTTGACCTGAATCTCCCTTGCTGCATGCATGGGGAGAATTTTAACTCTAAAGATGTTGGAACAAGATGAGGAGGCCCGGATTTTCCAGACTAACTGAAACAGAAACGTCATGGAAGGACTGGATCAAGCCTTCGAGTTGTGGATGAACTACGTGACTCCTTGAAGTTCCATCTAGCTCTGTTTTCTGTTGTTCTGTGATCAGGAATCAGCTGTACATTTTCCGAAAGGTACATGTGATGCAGTGGGGAAAGTGTGTCTTTGGAAGACAGAAGGGAACCTTCTGTTCAGTCTAGGCTTGTTGAGCTGCTTGTTGAGTGCCTGGGGATGATAATGACAAGGACGACAGTATCCTCCTTCCAACCTCCAAGAATTGTCAAAATTAAAGTTTTTTGTTGTAATCTGTTGTAGTCATCTGAAGCACTACACTAGTGGTTCAAGAAACAGTCTTCTGTTCACTGCCAAAACTTTACAGGAACAGGCTGACAATTAACAATACCTCTGGTGATGTAGGGTGCTTCTGAGACAGAAATTGATGCATGCAATAATCAGCTGGAGGTAGGCTTAGACTTAAATTCATATTGAGTTAGTATCTGTAATACTGATACACAGTACCAGAGAATGGAGTTCAAAGGAGAATATAAACCAGTACTATCCTGTTGGTACAGAAGTAATGCTTATCTTTGCTTTTCCTATTTGGCAACGCTTCCCAATAAGATTAAGTTTGAGAATAACTTCACTGTTCTGTTTTACTGACATTCTCAGATAATTGGCAGACAGCAATTGCTTGTTTTATGAAGGTCTAATACAGAAAAACATATCTGGAATAAATATTGTCTTAAAAAAAAAAAAAGAGAAGAAAATCCCAAACCATTTGTTCTTTTGCTGAAATAGCACATCAGTTCTCCTAGATACAAAATGAATTGTTCAGTATGATACAAGGAGGGTGATGTAAAGAGTATGAAGTACTGGCAGTGATATTACATAAAAGGAGGTAGAAGTTCACTTATTTTGTTGTCAGCGTTGCATATGTTGAAGCTTTCTGTTTGCATTTTGATATAAACTAGCATGTGACTTTGAGTCTGTGTTCAGGGGAGTAAATGTTAGATGTTTCAGCAGAAGAGGGCTTTCCAGTTAGTCAGGACTTCAGCGTACAGTCGTGAAAAGCTCTGGGGCTGGATATTGCGAAGGTGAATAATGTATCTTTAGACATCTAATGTTGTAGATGTCATGATAACTATAGACTTGTAATACTTGCAGAGGAATCTCTCCTGCCCTCTGTGCCATTTTCCCCTTGTTGCTGATACAAGCGCTTCTGTGGCTTTGCAGTGAATTGGAGAGTGAGGAATTGATGTGGTTTAAAACTAAATTTAAAGCATAAATCTGGTTTTGTTTCCCCTTCATGTGAACAAGGGAGAGAAGTAGCAGGAACAAACTAGCAAATGAAAGGTGGGACTACTGCTTTTAGCAGCAGGATTGGCCCACGCTAGTTCCGTAACGGTAAAAATATGGTGTAAGCACAAACTGAATTTTTGATATGTGCAGAGTATATACTACTGGATAATACCAAATATGGAGTCAGAATGTACTTAAACAGAAAAATTCACTCAAGCCTGACTTGACTTCTGCAGCTTTACTGTATAGCGCAGCAAAGATGTGGGCTATGGTAACAACTGAACTGTAGCACGTCATCTGTTCATGTAGCTAAGTCTGTGAAATGGGATGGTTTGCATCTAAAAATGACAAGGTGTGCTGTAGAACTGTTAGTAGTAGGTGAGGAAAGTAAACAAAATTACTCTTTTTTTTTTTTTTTTTTTTGTCCAGGGGAAATATTACCTGTGAAAATTATGACTTGTTCAGTTTGTAGTCTTGTAGGAGGTAGGTTGCATAGGTATGGAGAAGTTCTATGATAGTTTGTATTTTCATAGCATTGTAACAAAAAAAACCCAAACAAACAAAGAGCTACATGCAGTGGCTTCTGTGTCTGGTAGCTAGTAGATACTCCCCTTAATTTTGAGGATTACTTCCCTGAGTTGAAGTCTGACTTTTCAAGGTGCAGGTCAAGATTTTTAGAGCTCTTGTCCTAAATAACAGAGCTCTTGTTTACTCTTTGCCGCTGGCTAAGCCTGATTCCTTTTAAAAAAGCAAAACAAAACAAAAAAGCTTGTGTAACAAGCTGTCCCACAAATGGTTCAAAACTTGTTGATGATCTCTGATGTAGTCAAGTAGGTTCCTACAAGACTTGTAGAAAATAGGAACTTGCCGCAGTGTTCGGACCGTGGGAGAGAGCGTGTGTGGTCTTGCTCTCCAGACAGCCATGGACCCATGCAGAGGAGAGGCTTTCATTACATATCCTAGCCATAGGAAAAACTTAATTGGAGTTTGAATTTCATTATATACCAAAGTCCTCGACTGTTTGATATAAATATGTAGGAAACTGGCTTTGATAATTATGGCACCCATAGCCTATGCCAGCACCACTCCCTTATTTGCAAGGAACAGTGCTATCAGCAGAGGTAATTGTCCCATAAGGTTTCATAATACTAGTTGTACCAGTATTGCTGTCACTGAGAAGCATTTGGAAAAAGTATAGGGCTGCTCTTACCACATGCATTGGGCTGATGTTTTGGAACATCTGGGGAGCTTCAGAAGTGCCCTGTAGATCTGCATGTGAGCAGAATGGTCTCAGAAGCGGTCATTCTGTCTCTGAAATTTAATTTCTCCTAGTTCATTTTATTAGTTGGGAACAACAGTTGTTGTAGGCTTTTTGGTGGGATGGAGAGTTCCAGCTGCAGGTTGTCTTTGGTAGTGCTGTCCATCTTGTGAAGCAAAAAGTTGGCATGCTAATGTGCTGGTCCCTAAGGTGCCTCAGGCTTCTGGAGCTATTGGAAGGGTGCAGGGAGAAGGGAAATCGGCTGATTCTGGTGGAGAGGGGTTGTGGGAAGATTGGACAAGGAGCTTCTGTTCTGTTTATGAAGCTCCTGTTGGCTATGTGGAAGCTCAGAGTCCCCCCAGTGTTCAGTGAGGGGATATTTTTGGCCTTAGTCCTTGTCTCTCCTCTACCTGTGCAGTGCCATCCTGCTGCTGCCAGGGAGGAGGCAGTCGTGGCTCACCCGCACACTGCTTGGTGGAACAGTTGAGAAAAATGAAGGATAGGAGAGGGCTGCTTCTCTCGCTATAGCTCCTTGTAGCAGTGTTTAGAAAAGCTGACTTGGCAAGGTGTGGGTGGCCATGCCTATATTCCTCCTCCTCAGTGCTGAAACCCACTGTGTCCTGTGGGACAGCTCAGTTCAGTGAGGCAGGGACTTGCCCAGAAATGAATGTGGGTCTGCTGCTTCAAGAGCAATCTTAGTTGTGTGCTTAGCAGGACACAGACACTGGGTGAGCGCGTGGGTGCAGGTCCTGTAGTGGCTGACAAGATCCCATGGCATTAATACTGGTTCATTTGGTATGTAGACTGTTTAGGTAGTGGCAAGGAAAGGTGTGGCCCAAGTGCCATGGGGAGTGCTGGTTTGATGAACAAGTTGGGAGTCCTGGCCTGGAAAAAAAATGAAGGCATCTGCTGGCTGTGGAGAGGAAAGAGGCAAGTTCGCTGATGTTCTTTTTTTCTCCTGTAAAACATACATATGCCTAGTAATTGTCCTAGCTCTTTTTATCAATGTCAGATCAAAATAAAACTTGCAGGTCTATAATTAAAGCATAACAAATAGTAAAACTACCACTCAATTCCTCCTGCCCTTTTGTGCAAATGAAATTTAGAAATTGGCACAAAGAAAACTTTCATGAAAACTTGTCAGTGCTAATCAGGATGAATGAATTAAACTTTCACTTTGCTTTTATTTCCTTCCTATTTAAAGTTTCCAAAATGCTTTTTAACCTTGAGTGGCTTCTTTCTTTCTCTTCTTTAAAAGACAATTAAATCCCACAGAGACCTGAAATGAAATCAAGTAGCCTTTCCCAGTTATAATTGTTTTGTGAACATGAGAAAAAAACCCACAAAATAACCCCACTAGCCTGGCTTTAACTTTCAGTGGAACTACTTAAATTCAGTACTGTTTAACAGTTACGCAAATAAAAAAAATTTAATTACAGAATATAAAGCTGGTGATGACACTGCTTATATTTCTGAAGGAGTTGTTGCTTTCTCGGGTTTTCAGATAAAAATACTTGTAGAAAGAATGTTGTCTTCAGGCAAGTTAAAACTTGCTAGCATATTCATGGTAATATAGTGTGTTTGAAAGAAAGCATGTGTATATATCTAGGAAGATTCAAGCTGCAGTATCAAATCACTCCTGTTCTGAGGGCTGGTATTGCCTGTGGATTGTACTGATATGTCTTTCTAGCAATTGGTCTCTTGTGATGAGGATCCGCTGTGTTAAGTGAGTGCTACTCTTGTCTTGTGTAGGGTTAATAACAAGTTTCTAGGTATGAGTAGGCCTGGCATGAAGTAATAGTGACTTACTCCTGTTGTTTTTCTGCTGTGTTGGGGAATCTCTTTTAATATTCCAGAAAAAATACAGTAGTCTTCCTTATGAAAATGGAAGTGGGAGAACAAGTTCAATTGTAGCCCAGCTGAAAGCCTCTTAACTTACTATGTGTCTCTAGCATCATGTATTAAATGTATATTTAAAAAAAGTGTCTTTATGTTCTAGAGTACTTAAATTTGAGATTATTTCAGTCCTTAAATCTGTTCTTTTGTGCTCACAAACATTCAGCAGTCCTGCAGTTCAGACCACCAGTATTTAGACATTGTGCATGTGAAGTTTTAAACTATTTTCCTGTGTGACACCAGCTGATCCTTGGCTGAAGTAAGCAGTAAGCCTTCTGCAGGGCAGTGCTCCAGAGCCTTAACAATGAGACTGCTTACTTTCATCCACTACCCATTTCTAATTTGCTTGCGAAAGGATACAAGGCTCTCCAAGTGCATTCTCTTGTAACACTAACTAGTTAGTTACATATACAAAAAGTACAGATAAGAAAAAAAAAATTCTGGGTTCCTGCATTGCTTTACCTAGTCAGCTGTTGTCATAGAACTGCTCTTACAGCCTGAGCAGTGAGTGGCTATTAGCCTTCTGCAAGGCTACAAACGAATGATTTTAATCTGTGGATAGTGTGGTGGATGTAGAGCTGAACTAAGTGTATCTCTAACCAGCTAATGAGTTCTCCTAACTTTTTTTTAACCTCTTTTGCTTTGCAGGGAGTTAGAGGAAGAGTTAAAGGTGACTTTCTTCTCTTTTCAGATTCTTTTCCTGACTGTGATGTTAGCTTTTAATCATAAAGACTGTAGGAGAGGGATATATGTGATCAGTGTAGAACAGACCCCACCAGAAAGACAAATGAGGTTTATAAGTGGAATAACATCTGTAGTTCTTCAGGCAAAAGTCTGAAATCTCTGAGGATCAGTTATGGAAGAGGCATCTATGCAGTAAAGCCCTGAGAGATCTTCATACACCAGCTGAGAGTTAGCAAGAATGTTGCAGGTGACAGTGCTGTGATGAGAAGTGTCTACCTGTCCTAAATATTCGGGATGGGGTGGTGGTGAATTCAATGCTTATGCATTGCAAAGGAATTTCCAGTTGATCCCTTCCCTGGAGAAGGAGCTATGTCCCCTTGAGGCTTAAGACTTCTCTGAATAATTAATCCGTTGGGTCTCTGTCCACAGAGAGAAATGAAAGAACTGTCAAAGGCTACTGTGTTACACCTGATAAAGGAAGTCATTAGTGAGTCTTCAGATACAGTCACATAAATTAAAAACACTTGCATCCTTTTTCCTTAATAGTAGATGAAGCCTTTAGGATTAGAGCTTAAATAAAAGGGGGAAAAAACCCCTCCACAACTAAAAAAAACCTTATATGGGAGTAGAGTAAAATTCCCCTTCACTTAGTTTTACTTGCCCCTGAATTACTTTGTTTTTCCAAATCACCCCTGTTCTTCCTCTTGTCTTTTCCATTTCTGCATGAGATGTGGGGAAGGGGGATGGTAGGGTAAAAGCATTTTTAAAACTCCCCATGTTTTGAATTACAGGGAAGATTTGTTCTTCAAAATTCCTTTAATTCTAGAGGTGAAGAAGTATTTCTGTGTCTGAACAACTCTATTTCGTTTGTAGTTGATTGCCTTATTAATGAGGAATAAATTTTCAACCATTGGTAAAGAATGTTTGAATGTTCATAATTCAGGAAACAAAACTTATGCTTGTTACTTTTTTGTTTTGCCCATGCATTTGACAACATCAGCATATTGTGGCCAAATTGCTGCTCTCCTTTTCTGTATTCCAAATTAGTGGTGGTTTATGGCAAACTCTTTTTTTCTTTATTTCTAGGTATAATGGATCCCTCCCTAATGGTGACAGAGGACGCAGGAAAAGCAGATTTGCCCTTTATAAGCGACCTAAGGCAAATGGAGTTAAGCCCAGCACTGTTCATGTGATTTCTACTCCTCAAGCATCGAAGGTACGTGACAGTGGGGCAAATCCTGTTTTTCTGATGATCCTGGGTGGAGAACAACTCATGTATTACTGCTGATTTACCTTGGTGCCAGTTCATTCTGTGGCAGATAATTTGTTTTAATGAAAAGTCTGCAGTGGATTTTCTTTCTGGGCATATATATCTTTAATTTTAATCCAGTTACCTGTTTAAAATAGCCTTTAACCTCAGATATGAGGGAATCTGACCCTTCTGCCCCTGTTCAGAAAGCTGACTTTGTCAGTGCTGACTGTTTTATCTGAGCCATAGAGTAGTCAGGTGATGTAAATACAAAAAGTATTTTAATTTCTTTCTCACTGGAGTGTAAGATTCGTATGTCTCTTTCCTCTCCAGGAGGATAACTGACATGGTATTAAAAAAAGTCACGATCTCTCTGGGCCTTTCATTTTTGTTGCTAATAACCATATTGTATATGTTTTTACCCAAAGTTTAGTGTAGGTGAAGGAGGAAAAGCAGTAAAGTAAATATATTAAGGTAGTAATTTATGAAGGAAGAGCAGTAAAGTAAGTATGTTAATATAGTAATATATTAACCCATAGAACTGTCCAGGTTACAATTCTGGTGGTGGAACATATTTCAAGTTGCAAAAAGTCATGCTATCTCTTCCCTCAAAGCCACCTTCCTAGAAGCAAAAAGTGACCAGAGTTTGGGCCAAACTGGAGGGGGAGTTCTGTGGTGACACTCACAAAAGTGGATGGTTTGCAAGAGGTGTATGTCACTTTTACAGAAATGTGTATCGGAGGAGAGGGAGAACCTACACAATTCTCAGAACTGTGTTGTCTAACTTAGATCAAGAGAAGAATATTGTTTAATACATAGTATAGGATTATGTTTTCTTTTATAATACATACCATACACAGTATAAAAGCTAAACTTAACAAAATATAGAGTATCAGAGCTTGGTTTTTTAAAAGATTGTATAGGGCCTGCCTAGTACAGATAAATATGTAGTCTTTTGGATTAAAAGTGTCTGTAAATATTTTTCAGTGTTGGTATTCTCAAAAAGAAAGCATTTGTGAGTTAAATTTTCCTGACGAAATCGACCTTCAAAATAGGCCCTTAGTATATGTTTGTATGTTGGTAACTCTGGTCTATTGCTTAAAATGTAACAAATGAAAAAAATGTGTTTTACATAGCTGATGGAAATATACACATGTTCTCACTGGATAATCTTTAAGCATTTGGACTGCAGATAGAATTTTGGCATTTGAGTTGCAAAATATTTAAACACCTGGCAGACACTGCAAGGTGTCTGGTTAATGTTCATCTGCATTGTTATTGTGCAGATAAAATATGTTTGCTGTACAAATTAGTGCCCTTATAAAGATAGCGTAGGGTCTGAGACATTAAAGCCCCTTCTTTGAGGATTTGGATTCAGGTAGATATGTTAGGTTGAACGTATGGTCTTGCACTTTCTCTGAACCCTTTTAAAAGAGCTTATGTGTATTTAGACTGTTGTCTGGGGCAAGGCTGGTGGATGTGTGCCAGAACAGTGATGCAGTGGATTTCAGTTAGTGCTCTTTCGATGCACAGAAAGAACACTTATGTTTTAAGATGCTTTTGTAGGCTTTTCTGACATCTTGGATACCAGAGCCTAAATCTGTTTTACTAGAAATGGTTTCTGCAAACAGCTTTTGTAAATGACTGCAGACACATAGACTAATAGAGAAAAGCTTTGCTCTTAGAAAATAATGTGCAACTTGACCTCAGAAATTTTGTTCTGCTCTCAAGTCTTTCAGTCTAACTTTTACTTAAGGAAGTTTAAAATGGTGGGAACTTGTGCTGCACAGGATATTAACAAGTTTCCTCCCTTTACATCCTTCCTTCTAACTTTTCAGATAGCAGTTCTCTGTTTTGCTTTGCTTGTCTGTCACTGTGTAAACTGAATCTTTGAGTAGAAAAAACCATGTTATTTTTAGAGTAGTGATGCTTTTTTGGGTGGTGGATTTAGCAGAGGTGGATAAAGGACTGACTGTCTCCATTTGTTTTGTCTCTGCTGTGGCATGGATGCTTGCAAAAGGTGCATAGCTGGTTTTGTGCTAATTGCATTAATGCAGCAGCTCAAGAACTGTGGCTGTCGCCAATTTTAATTTAGTGTGTAAGCCTGAAAACTGCAATAGATCGTAAGAGGATGCTTGTCATGTTCCATTGTCCCTGCTATGCAGGTGTCAAGGACAGCTGGAGTAGCGCTGGTTTCAGTAGTAAATTTAGCTCAGCTAATTGCATATGAATCAGTGCCTTTTGTTTTTTCCACTGGAGTGCTTGTTTTTTGCCACGCTGCCTTCTGGAGGTGCTGAAGAAAATTTAGAATTGTTTGGCCTTCTGAGGGTATATGGGTATATTTGGGGGGAAGGCACTGCATGGGGTAATGAGTCTCAAGTTTTTTCAGATTATTGTTAAAATACTCATGCATCTCTTCAATATTATGCACTTGACTTTAAAACCTATTTTATTAACTAGGCTTAGGTACCATTCAGGCAATTTTCTAGTGTCCCCTATTTTACAAAACTCAGACCATTTGTTTGAGACAGACTTTTTCCAGCATTGTCAAAATTGGTGTTACTGTAAGAAAGGAAGCTTAAAACTCTTATGTTGCCTCTTGTTTGTGTGTGTGTATGTGTCTGGGGTGGGGGGGGAAGTGTGAGACTTTCATTAACTGCGTGTGAACCTTACTCAAGATTTTAATAATCCCCTTTGCTAGACTAGAGAGTTTGTTTCAAAATCATCAAGTCACAGGAGAGGCCATTCTTTGCATTGGGGCTTGGGTCTTATGATGAAGAGGAAGGCTGTTGTCAGTCATGATCAGATGATCTGTGAAACCTTCCTCTGACTACCAAACTCTTAGGTGTGAGTTTGCTACTAGCTTATCGTGACATAGCTAGGATTGCTGAATTTTATTTTCAAGCCGTTAGAGCTATTTAACAAAATCAAAAGTTAGTTGTAATGTTTATTTTGTTTGGTTGAGTTGTCTTAACTGTTGCTTTCACGCACAATAGTTAGTGCTGTGGAACTCAAGTCTAGGTCTGCCGGTGTTGGAGATGATTACAGATTTTACTTCTGCAGAAATTTTCCAGTGAGTGCTGAACTTCAAGTGAGAGGGGGGTGTAAGTTTTCAGAATAATCACCTGGGAATGATGGGATGCTAAACTAGAGTTTACTAGGTTTTTTGGGGGGGATGTGGGAGGTTTTTTAAGGGTTTTTTGTGGTTGGGGGTGTGGTTGGTCTGGGGTATATACATGTCTGACAGGAAAAGAGGTGTCTGTAACTGAAAATAAAACCAGCTTAATATTGCTGTAGAAAAATATTTGAGGACAGTATATCTTTCTTACAGATCTTAAGTAGGTGAATAATATGCCCTGTCTTATATAAAACTGTATGATCCCAATTTCTGCTAAGCAAAGATATTCATGTTCCTGTACGCATCCAATCTGTTGATTCAGTGGGCTGTTAGGTTAACACTTGCCCCTGTGCAAACACAGGTGGGTCTTCACTCCTGTTTCCTCCTCTTCATAGCCATCACCAACTCCTTGTTGGATGTTGTTAGTTGGAGGAGTTCTTTTTGTGGAACAGTGGGAGAGAACTCCCCCAGTTCCATAGATGGGGAGCTGCTGGCTGCTGACATAACAATGAGATTACTGGTGATACTGAACACTCAAGTCATGTTATCCCCCATGACTTTAGGTATGCATACATTTAGAGTTCTTTATTGGTTTCTCATGCTTTGGAATTACACCCACGAAAGTGAAGTTTAGAAAAATGAAGAAGGTGCTTCATGTGCATTTGAGTTACTTGAAGTACGGCATCAGGAAGGGTGAGTTGTTGACATTAGCCCTCCGGGATTCCCTAGGATTACTTTGGAAGCATGAATGAATTCTATTGTAACAGCATGTGCGATATTTGAGACCTTACAAAGTATTGAGTCAGTGGGCAAGAGAATATAACTAGGAAGCACTGGAAGTAGTCCTTTCTAATGAGTGACTGTTGTGCTTTGATAGCTGAGGAGTTGCATTCTTAACACTGACTTGATGGAGGATTGCAAATGTCTTTTGATTTGCTGCAGAGTACAAAAAAAAAAGCCACCTTTAATACCTTTTTATGGTGGTATGTCTTCGTATTTATTATGTCTGTCTGTCTTGGGATCAAAGTTTTCCTTTGGTAACCTGTGGTAGATAAAGACAACCTATTTTCTCCCCTATGAAATTACTATTTCAAGCTGACTGGGGAAGATCTTTACGACTTCAAGTCCAATTACCTGCCGAGTTGGCTTCTGCTTTGTGCTATCACAACAGCAGCTTGTATAGTCACTGGCTGGGTTCCTGCAGCTCAAATCAAGTTTCATGCTGCTACTGGAGAAGAACAAAATGCAGCCATACAAATAATTATTAGGTTAGGGAGAGAACTACAATTTGTGCTTTGAGTGATGAGAGAAAATGAAAGTATAGGATTCTTGTGATTAGTTATCTACTGTAGATATTGCATCTGCTTTGACGTACTTTGTGAATTTTGAGTAAAAAGACCAGAAATCCTTTTGGCACTGACAGCTTTTTGGTGTTCATTGTGGATGAGAGCTGTAGAGCTCAGCTGCTGTCAGGAGGATACTGTGTCTGTCAGTGGCTTCTCTCTTTCATATTGGGCTTATTTATGGTGTTATCAGTTCATGGAGCACTAATTTGTTCTGAAGTAACTTAATCAGATAGGTATCTTGAGAGTCCTGAGTTGTGCAGAGGCAGCTTTTTCTTGGTTCGTCAGACTGAATCTGCTCGAATAATAGTTTCCTCGGTGTAATGTCCTTTTTTTTTTTTCTATTAAGTGCATCATCTTAACGTGCTAAATCCCTATCGCTTGCCCTTGCAAATAGTAGGGAATGGTTAGAAGAAAATGGTTAGACCAATTTCATTAGTAGGGCTTAATAAATAACAACTGTTACTTGGTTTGAAGCTCTCCTTCCTGGGCTTTTGGGACCTATTGAGCAGAATGCATGTCAAAGGTTTTGGAAAATCATTTTACAGTGTTTTCTAACAAAAAACAGATGGTTAGTGAAGGAAGGGGAATTAAAAATTGCTGAGGACTACAACAATTATTTTTTTATGACTTAACGTTGTTTTTTTGTTTTCATGTTCTCCCTTCAGAGGGTAGACAAAAGATCAAAAAATGCTTTCCTTGTAAATTCTGTTTAAACTACATCTGTTCTAAATCAGTATTTAGAGCAGATTCTACTTGAATTTGGGTGCCCTTTGAAAGCAGAGGAAGGTGCAGTGATCACCAGGGGTAGTGTTAAGAAACTTGGGAGCATTGCATTTCCCCATACGCCTCCACTTCACTTCCTGCAGGGTGCCAGGCTGTGTAACCCGCCACTGCAGAGTGTCTATCAGTTTGCAACTTCCTTTACCCTGTCAGAAATAACCTGGGGGAGTTTGGTCTTATGGTAATGGAGAATTAGGTAGAGACTGTATCTCAGCTGAATTTCAAATGCTGTGGTGTAAGGTCAGATGCTGCAAACCTGTGCTGCCCATCAGGGAATGTCCTGAATTCTTCGTGCCACTGGAAAAGCAAGTAGGATATGTACTGCAGGCAGCAGAGCTGCTTGTTTCACTGAAAGGTAACAATTTCACTACTTTAGCTTCATGTAGCAAAACTTGTTTAAAACTAATTTGTTCCAGTTTGACTGGTTTCTGCATGCTTCCCCACTACTCTTCAGGATTTAGAGTGGAAATTTTGGACCACCTACTGTAGTGGTGAAGCTCTGTTGTGTTACCCATTTGTTCTGTTTGGACTCTTAATTGGCTGGAATGGATCTCGTCTTAGAAGTGCATGTCTCCTGAGAGCTGGGCTGGTCTGAGCTTCCTAAAAGTTGGGAGAAAACCTGCAACTGGTTTCGGATCAGATGAAGCTGCATGGCCTGAGCGTAATGTTTCTGCCTGCATGGTGGGTACTGCCTTTTGAACTTGCTGTTGGGGATAACACATCATTGCAAGTTGGCATTACTAAGTGAGAACCTCCCTAGAATATTAAAAAGTGATGACAATCTGCTGTTGTGTTTGAGGTGTTTGGATGGGCTGTGCTGCCGCACAATTATGAACAGCCTGATGACTACAGGGGCTTGTATACAACCGTTGGAAGAGTCTGGGGCTGTTAGCATCTATAGTACAGGAATTCCTAGCTACCGTTTTGGAAACGTGCTTCATCACCTCTGTCATGGAGGGACTTTACACAAGTCTGAAGTGTGACTTTTGCATTAGCTTTGAACTGCAAAGTCCCTGTAGAGAGAGACAGTTTGATTCTAGGCTGTATAGAACGTAGTTTTATAGCACATATGGCACAGAGAGCCTGTCCTTGACTGAGGCTTGTACCACAGAACTGAAGACAGATGTTCTGGCACTATGAAGAGGCGTAGGGCAGTGGGCATCTTATTCTTGTGTTACCCTCTTTCAATGAAGTTGAAGGTTCTTGGAATGTTTGTTGCTAATGATATGTATATAGGTTGTCTATGCTCAAAAGAAAGTGTGGTGACGAGAGGAACATGCAACTAATGATGTATGTGCTTTTCCTGTTATCTCAAACTGTAATGTCCAAACAAAATTGTCTTAAATGGACGGAATGTTGTGTTTTGGAAAAATAGGTAGCATATACTCAGTCACAGCAGTATGGAACAGCTTTCCTGGAACAGAGGAGTTGGAACTGCATCAAAGACTAGATGAGGCTCCTATGCTCTAAGGCTTTGTTGAGAGGGGCAATTATTTTGAAAACACAGAAAGCAATTCAAGCTTCATGGGCCAACAGTAACTTTTCAAAGAAACAAACAGCTGCTATTCCTGTTTTACAAATTAGAAAATACTTATTTTCCAGAGTGCTTTGAGACTTTGTTGATGGAAAGAAAAAAATCTGAGTATTTCTCTTTTTGGGAGTCTTTTATGACTACATCTGTAAAATGAGTAATTTTATCTGTTCACTAAGTGAAGTACTAGAGGTGTGACTTGTGAGACTACAAGATTGCTCTTTCCACACTTTGTAGGTCTCTTGTCTGAGGTGTGTTTATGCTTTCTTTTAGATGCAGGACTACTTTGTTTTGGGATCCTGCTGTTTTGCTCCTACTGAACACCAAAGACCTCACAAAGATTTTAGGAGAAAACAGGGAGTACTTTATCAGGATAATCTCTTTTGAAGGGATGTATCCCCAGCAAAGTGCTTATGATGATGCTTCATTCGCTGAATGCTCCAAGCTCTTTAGCGCTGCGTGCGAAATTCTCTGTTATCTGTGTTTGGCAGTCATAAGAGCAATTCAGATTTCTTTAGCACTATGGGTTTGCTTCTACAAGATCATTATCTTTTTGTTGATCATCTCATGAGCTGTCTTTCCATGAAAACAAGCTTGTCTAGCCATTGGGTCTACATCAGAGCTTGTGCTTACATGACCTCCATGCAAGACTATGTGAGTTGTGTACAGACTTGTCTTTAAATTCTACATATGTCTCTTGTCCATAGTGATTCTGCCAGTACTTCAGGAAGTTCTGGACTCTGCAGATGCCTGGTGTGAGATAATGTGTATGGTAATATATACTTTGGCCTTCTAATTTCAGTAACAGCAGATGCCTATCGCTTTGACTTGAGGAAGCTCATTAAAGGCCCAGCACTGCCAACTTGCTTGGTTGTACAATACTCTGTTTTCCTCCAGCTCCATATCAGTGTGAGCTCAGAGAGATCTCTCCTACACTGAGTTCACCACAGTCAGGGAATGATGGATGCTTTCTCCTCTGCTTTTTGATACTGCTAAGCAAGGAGGGGCATCAGTCCCTGTCAAGCTGAAAAACTGTGGATTTGGTGCACTGAAGTCAGATGTGCATATTCCCCCTGGAACTCTTACTCCAGTGACTACTGGCCTGGCATTTGACTGGTTGCTCATGAGAATGAGACCAGTGTCTCAAGTGATCTGTCTTGGACTGGGATCATTTAGAAGTGTTGTGCTCTCAGCCTTGGATGTTGACAGCTACCACTTTTGTGGTTCCAGAGATCTCCCTGGGAACCATTCCTGTTTTCTAGGTTTAAGATACTGAGACATACTTTTCTTTCTCTTTTGCCCTAACCCAGGGTAAGGAAAGGGAAAGCAAACATAGGTTTGATTTTATATTTTTTTTTATTTAGTTAGTTTTCTTTCATGGCTCCCATGTGACCAAAGAAACTTTGGTTCCAGGGCTTGTTTTGTAGTTTCCTGTAGCTGCACAATTCTGTTTCTCCTCCCAGACTTCTCAGCTGTTCGAGCCTTAGATGACAAAGCACTCCCAGTTTGCAGTTTTGATAGCTCTTGTGTCTAAACCAGTACTGCTCAGCTTCAGTGAGGGCTGTTCTGCAGCAGGGGAATCTGAAAAAAACCTGCAACTTTCCTGGAGATACAAACCACATTTTATGCTTGCTTTGCAGCAAGGCAAACTACTGGTTTTTATTGCTAGTTAATCTCTAATCTCAGTTAAGTTTAACTGAAGTGATGCTTACTTTTGTAGGATCAGACTTCTTCTGGGAATCAGGACTTTGTGGGACCAGAGCATACACATTTACACATCCCTGATGATCAGAGTATTTCTGAACCTGTAACAGCTTGCTTGTTCCCCAGCTCTTTGGGGAATTTTCTATAGAAGCTGTTCTTTGGGTAGGGGTTATGGCCTCTGTAGATTAGAGCTTCTGTTCCCTTCCCCAGTGCTCTTCCTAAGCAGCTACTGTTGCTGAAGCTTAATTTCAGCTGAATGAGATTATTCTACCTTTTCCTTCCCTGTCTTTATAAGGTACGTGCTTTCTTGAATGAGTTGTGCTGTCTTCAATATTGACATGACTAAATTCATAGGACCAGCAACTCCCCATCTTTATGACAAATGGCCAAAGGTTTGATAATCCTCTAGCTGTGTTAAGACCCATTGTGGTCTCTCTTGTGTTGAGATGACTGAACCATTCCTAAAGAATGGTTCAGCTCCTGAGATTGGCCTTAGTTACATATCACTGGCGTAACGTAACACTACAGCTGAAATATCTAGATGCTGTACTTAGAAGAAAAAACTGTCCTTCAGTCCTTGGCTTAAGTGTGGACTCTGGGAGGCTTTTTTGCACAGCTGGGTCTTTGGGTAGTTCTGCTTGGAGTCCCTCACTGTATGGGGTGGACATAAGCTGATCACACAGATAACCAGCCAACCTCTCTCTTTGAAGCTCTTTCCTTCACAGTATTTTGACTATGCATCTGTTTAACGTGCAGTCTCTTCCTGAGTCCAGAATTCCAGAAGAGGTGATTAAGGAGATCATGTGGTTGAAAGAAGGTGAGGGAGAGGTGTGGTTTTGTGCTTGAGGTTTTGGAGTGCTTGGTGAGTGTTATTAAAGCAAAACTTTTTTCCTGTACTGCATGGATGCAAAAAAAGTGCATGAATGGTCAAAAAAAGTCTTTAACAATTATGGGCTGATTTCTCTAATTTGCACATTTGATGGCACTGTACTTTATATATCCAAACCTTACTAGTCTTGAATTTTCTACAAAGCAGGTTTGGAGGAAATATTGAATAGGACAGTGACTGCAAACCCACAAAAACTGGAAGGAGCTCTGGGGGGGCTTTGTGGATTACTTTTGACTGCTAGCCTTCATATAATGACATTTACTATTACAAACTTCAGACAATAGACTACTGTGTAAGACACGCAGAAATTTTTCCTCCTCTCTGTTTTCTTTTGCTAGCATTTGTTTTTCCACACCGTATTCTATTTGCTTCAGCCCACCAAAGAATCTTCCACTGCTGAAGGTCAGCAATAAGGCAGTGCCTTGGTGGTCCAGGTGGGAGGCAGGCAGGAACAAAGCTGACCTCGCTTCAGCATGGGCAGCTGCTCTTATTTTTTTCCAAATGAAAAGCTGGCCTTGAAAAGCTGGATTGTGAAACTTCTAATAGCTCATAAAGTGTTCTTCCTAACTCATCCCTCTCCCTCAAAGCTTTCTCAAATCTTACTGTTTGGTGTTTTGTCACAACAAATGGCTCCATTGCTGCTTGAGTGTAATAAATAAACTGTAAGTCAAAACAAAATGTTGGCAATTTTGTGCAAGAGACAGACCATGTTAAATATCTTAAAATATCACTCTCTTATGATCTTGACTGTTACTGGGAAGGTCTAACACTAGTTTCCTTGGTTAAAAATATCTTGATTATTTAATGTTGTATCTTAGTATCTTTGTACTATAGTAGCAGATACTGCTGGAGTTGAGCGTATTACTGTCATTATGTGATGCACGTGAGAAACAGGACTCTTCCTGAGGAACTTTTTTTTCCTGGAAATAATATAAGAGGATTTCATAAAGGAAAAGTTGCATATCTGTTAAGTTCTTTTAGATGTGTAAATTTACCCAGAGTCTCAAGTAGATTGTGAAAAGATCAGGCTATTGAGTTAAGGTAGTCCCATTCATTACTCTTAGTTCAAAACTTTTCCAGAACTGTTTTTGTCAAATACCTATGTAATGTACATGTTTAGATGATGCAACGTATGTTTTACAGCTGTTTTTCTAAACTGGTTTTATGGCTTTTGCCATGGAAATATTTTAAGGATTGGGAAAAGAGAAAGCATTCCAATCATTATTTAAAGAATATTGGATTTTTTTTTTTGAGAGAAAGAATTTGTAGCTTTAGTGGATATAAAACTTTGTACCCAAATTTTACAAATGTAATGAGTTAATTCAATAATTCTAAACAGGAGTATATGTTCTGTACCTTGTAGTTTGTTCCAATATTGGATGTTGGACAACAACTGCTTCTTTACAATCCATTATTAAAACCCCTTGGCAGAATGCTTTTCTTGCTGTTGGCTGTGGGGTTTAATTCCAGCCCTTCAAGTTCAGAAGGCTTTTTTCCTGGGGAGTTGGTGTGAGGAACATTCCCACATCCTGACAGATTAGCCTGCACCTCCCCTGCAAACCTCTGTAAAATCCAAGTTCATTTCTAATCCTTAGTGCTCTAGGATTAATCTCCCTCTATACCAGTATCTGCATACTTCTGCTGCCCTGTCTGCTATTGCCTTAGATCCAGTTTTCGTCATTTTGTAAACTCTTGATGTGTAACACTGTCTAATGCTTTGGAAAGTCGACATTTGTGAGATGATGGTGGTGAAGCAGTGGTATTGCATCACTTGATTCCATCACCTTCAGGAGGGATTTCCCTTCCTGCAACCCCTTTTTCTCTCTAGATGAAGATGTACTTGCTAAGATGAAAAAGTAGGGCCCTGACTTTGTGACTGTGTGAGTAAACACTCAGGAATCCTGTGTAGAAAATACTCTGATTAAACTTTAGCCATACTGATAAATAAAAATACATATATGCATACCAAATACAGATGACAAGAGGGAACACCGTCATATAGTGTGGCAGTATGAATGTACTGAGGTTTTTTTCAGACTGAAGTAGTAATTTGTTTTACTTGGTGGCAGTGAAGGTAACCACATTTAGCCTTAAAAGCACTAAACCCACTTTGAAACAGGAGTGTAGAGGCACCCTCCTAGGTCAGAGAGTTGGATGGCTTCAAACAAATCTCTGAAAAGGATTAGACTTTGGAACGTAACAAACAGTACCTCTGCTTCAGGTAGGATGGCGGGCTATGCAAATGCTGAGAGATGATAGTTCTGTCTCAACAACCAAACGTTACAGCTTTCACAAAGCAGTAATCCTTTCTGTTCTAGCGTTTGCCATGTAATGCTTAGCTGCAGTGTTGATGGCAGAGCATTAATGTGAATTAGATGATCTCTGATACCCAAATAGTCTTGCTCCCAGCTGTAACAGTCCTGCCTAGAATGCCCTGAATAAGCCACTTTGCACTAGATAAAAACAAAACCCCACAACAGTGCTCAAAGCTAGATACAGTGGAGATAGTCCATCACTTTGGCAGCATAGCTGTTTCAGCAGCTCTTACTTGTGGAGGTCATTGAAAGGAGTGTCAGGGCCATTAAGGCTGGGCTTGAGTCTGAGAGTGACACCTCAGTAGACATGCTTGCTGTATGTGTGAAGATGCTGAAGCCTTGTCTGTGCAGGTTTAGTCTACATCCTGGTGGAGTCTAGAAGGTGGCTCAGCTGAGCAGCACATGACCGTTCTAAAGCAAACTGATTTGGTCAAGGCTGCATTGACTAAGTAGCAGCTTAGACATCTGATGTGTAATGGTAGGTCATACCAATTTAGGTATCTTAATTGCTGATTTAACCCCAGCTGAAAATGACTCCAGAAGGAACTCGAGCAAGTTTGGGTATAGTGGATGTTTGACATTTTGGGAGCCTCATGTAATCTGTTGTCCTTCAGTAGTTTTTCTGCCAAACACTGAAGGAGTGTCTGCAGAGTCTTTCTTTTTCTGTACTCCTGCCAAGATTCAGATACTCTTTGTTATGAAGTCAAGGAAGTCGTCTTCAAGGAAATGTCATACCCAGAATCGTTTGTTAGTTGTGCATAGCTCTGCTTATACTTAGGGCTGGCTTTATTAGCCCTGAATGTTCTGTCTTAAAGGCGGTACTTTCTTGGCTTTCACTTGCCAACTTGTGAATTGAGTTATTAGTACTAGTAAAAGTTCGTAAGTCACAGATACCTTGATTCTATCTAAAGCAGTATGTTTAGTGTTCCAGGATTGTCTCAGTCTCGTGTTTCTCAGGCTTGATCAACAGAAAGGAAACAGAACACTTAGGATACTTGTTGCAAGTACCTAATGTCTCTTCTGTATCACTTGTATAACTTTTCCCATTCTGTGTCAATATGTATTTGAAGGACAATGAAGATAAAAAGTAGGTTTTCTTTAAAATGGAAAACCTCTTCCGAATATTAAGGACTCACAGTCTCATTTCAATGACTGGCCTAAGTCTTCACATTAATTTGACATGATGGTTTGCTACTTATGCACTTTATTTTGGGGTTTGTTTTTTTTGCTTATGTATTGGTCCAGATACCACGCTCTTTTTGTTAACTAAAATAGATGACTAGTATTAAAGGAAACTTGCAACCTATTGTGGGGGGGACATGCAGTTTACAGTTGCGGCCCTTTTTCATGAAGCATCTCGGATATATTTAAATCTATTTACTTGGTGCCTGCTAACTGTAGCCAGTATGATGTTTGAATGCTCTTTCATGCAGAGTAATGGAAGACTTGGAGTGGAATAAGAGTCACCTTTGATGGAATTTGCTAACATAACTTTGTCAACAGCAGGCAATTGTATACAGAACAGACAGGCCAAAAAGGTACTAAATGTCTTGGCATTGTCAGTGCCATATTAATCTGACTTATGATTGTGCCTTGCTGTAGTAGTTCTGTATTAATAGTTTGTTACACTGAGTGTATGTTTTGCTCCACATTGAGGGGGGAAACACCTTGCCTTTAAAATAGGGATTGTGGCTATATTAAAGTGCTTTTGGCAGAAACTGAGATTAATACGTTTCTGGGGCAGGTCGTCTTCTCATCAAGTATGCAGTTTGGTTGTATGTGTGTGTAAACAGAGTGAAAACTTGCTCTCTGATGTGGTGTTTCAGATGAATTGCTGCAAAGTTGTTAGGTTGGGAGTTAGTTCCTAACTTTGCCAAGATTTTAAAGCATTAAAAATTAGGGCAGAGGGGGTTGCATTAAACTCTTAAACAATTGACATACAGGATCGGGCTGTGACATAGTTTTGGAAGAATGTATTGTAACAACATTCTATGAGAAGGTGACATAATGTAGAAATAAGCTGATGAAGAAGCTTGCGGTTTGTCTTTTTTCCATTATACATGATCTCCTGCACATTTTATGAGAATAGATATCATACATAGCTTGAAGAAGTGGGCTTTTGATTTAATGAATTGGTTTTAAAGGATGGGTTAAAGCCCTTCTGCAATTACTCTCCTTCCAAATGCACCACCCCTCTCCCATGCCCTGCCAATTACCCATCTTGTGCTGCTCTCTACTCAGTGTTCTTTTGTCACTGGTTTTTGGGGTGGAGTTTTTTTTTTTTCCTAATTGGCCTATGATAGGTATTGTTGAGATGTTTTTGGTAAGCTTTTTAGAGAAACATTGCTGAACACTTTCTTTTTGGAAAGAAAAATGTTAAAACTGTACTCATGGGGTTTCTAAAAGAGAATTTTCCTTCTCATTTTGCATTTAATATATAAAACATATATGCACTGTGCTTAGCACTCTTTACTGTTGTAGAGCCTTGTTCCTACTGGAATACATAAAGTAAAAATAGTCCAGTATGCTCAGGAATTGTGAGACGTGATGTGTCCCAGTTTTTATTTGTACCACTAACACTTGCATGGTGTCGATCCATTGCTCCACAGTGGTAGCATTTGATTTTTATTTTTCTTCCTCTTGAGCTGGCAAAATGTGAAACTTGTTTTTGCCATAGCAAGTTTCTTTCCTTGT
Source organism: Buteo buteo (assembly GCF_964188355.1). Classification (NCBI taxonomy): domain Eukaryota; kingdom Metazoa; phylum Chordata; class Aves; order Accipitriformes; family Accipitridae; genus Buteo; species Buteo buteo. The sequence goes on from NC_134176.1 coordinate 5,288,794, forward strand.
CTCTGAACACAAATTGTGGCAGTGTAGCAACAGAAAGGGAGGGGGTGTGTTGACAGAATATTCACATGTAACATTAGATCTGGAAAAGATACTTTAATCTAAAATGTGGAACTACAAACTGTTCTGTTAATCATTTGTTTTCAATGCCTGTGTTCATGAAGGTAGTTCAGAACATTGCTGATTCTGGCTTAAATCCTAAAATCTTCATTGAATCCTAGTTTTGAATCTTCATGAATAAATAGGTCTTAACTTTGTAAAGCAAGAAATTGTAGGATTTTATTGCACTGCTGTTTGTTCATGTTTCTGTGAAGGGTGAAGGGGAATCTTGGAGTAATAAACATGCTTCTGTAATTAGAATATTAGTTACACTAGATTATCTCTTCATTTTACTATTTCGTACTGAAAATCAGTACTTTATATGCTTTGCTAAGTGGGATGCACAGAGGCAAGCATTAAAAATGACATGTTACAGTTGACTTCAAACTCTGCTGCTGTTTTTGTATTTTCCTTGGTACTGAGGCCTTCTGCTACTGAAGGGAAAAAATGTGGGATACATGCTGTTCTTTCGTAGCTATCGTTCCCTCAGAACTATTATTTTGCTTGGATGCTAGTCTGCGCAGAAAGTGTCAGTCATCTATCTGTGTGTCTAGCAGCAGAACACTGATTTGTGATCTTCTAGTGTCACAAATAAAATGAGTCTGTCCAGATCTGGACAGAATTTCAGCTCGTTTTTCCGGTAGCGTTTGCACTGGAGAAGCTTCACAGCAACAACTCAGCTTTTTTCCTCCAGTAGGAATGCCTGTCTGTTGTTCTTACAACTTAAGCACATTGTTCTTTTATGAATTCCTTTTCCATAAGTGCTGTGTGGGTTTTTTGTTTGTTTATAACTAAAAAAAAAAAGTAAAATTTTGCATTAATTTGTGAAATTGTGTTTGAACTTCCTAACAGAAGTTAGGTTGATGTGCAGTGATACACAGCTGCAATTATCTCTGTCTTTGTACTCCCGTGGGGCTTCATTAAAGTGGCTCCTCTTTAGCTGCTTCTGTTTCTCAGCATGGTGAAGTTCAGGATTCAGCAGACCCAACAAGTATTTGCGTGTAGTTCCTGCAGATGGAACGTTTAACCACCCTTTTTTGCTGTTCTGGTAGCAACAGGAGAGTCTGTGTGAGTTCTGACAGACCTTTAGTGTTTAAACCTACTTGTTTGATGGTGATGCAGCAAAAGTATCGACTGTGTTGCTGCATCAGCTTGTTCACTGCTATCAGCTAAAAACAGGGACAATTGCATCTCTGAAATGGCTTTAAACTAGTTTATTTCTAATATTGCTTAATACAAATTGACAGGCACTTAATACTTTAACTCTTAAAACCTTATGCTATAACAATAATTTCATTATGGGATAGTCTGTGTTTCAGCAGGATCTCCTGAAGTTTTAGATTTGATAATCAACCCTGAGGGCAAGTATTTAATACTGCAGACCTTCCAGGCTGTCAGTTATGCATCGTAGTAACGTTGTCCGCTTCAGGTAGTGCTTTGTCTTTTCATAACACTTAAACCTTCCTTCATTTGACAACTTTGGCTATCAAATCAAAGTTTCAGCCTCAGCACAAGACTGTAATAAAGATGCATTGGATTGTGGACACAAAAACTGTCTGATGCTTATACTTTCCACTGTGTAAGAATGTGTCAATTGGGCACCTGATATCAAGACCCTTTAAATGATTAAACTCCATATAATTAATATTAGAATTTTTTTATTTAGAACTAAATGCTCTTTTTCTGCATGTGTATTTTAGTGGGGTGTAGTTCTTTTCCCACAGTGTATATGGTGATATCTTTGCCAGCATTTAAGTGTTGAGTGCAAGTCGGAGGAAACAAGTAGTTTATACATGTGTTTGTATCTCCTTGTTAAGGGAATTTCTATAATTTTTTGAAAAGAATGTGTGTAAGTTGGTATTTACAATTCACAATACTCTGTCTATGCCTGGAAAATGAATGTTAACTATTGTTCAATGTTTATTTTTACAAATAGACATGATATGGGGTGGTCTATCCAAAATATTATTCTTGAAAGAGAATGTGTCAATATATAGATTTGGCACCATGCAAATCCTGGCTTTCTCAGACTCTGTCAGCAAGGAGGAGGGGGAAAAATGTACCATGACCAGTGGGAATTAAATGTTCTACTGTTGTGCATTATTTTGTTCCATTTCAACGGAAGACAGGACTGTATGAAGGATGAGACTAGTTTTTTTGCAAGTGAGATTGTCATCTGTGTTGAAGACAAATTAGAGCATCCAGGAGCACAGTCTTTGGTAAGTGTGTTAAACAGCATATGTGAGAAACTCATTCAGCAGGTTCTAGTCGAAAGAAATTCCATGCTTGCCTACATAATAATGCAAGGAATCTCTAAGTCATCACTTGAGAAGAAACTTTTCTCTGGCATTTTTGTAACTTGCTGAGGATTTGCATAAATGAAGTGCTGATATAATAAAGGACACTTTCAGAAAGCGTATGGCGAAGTAGGAAGGGAGAATGTGGTATTCTAAACTACTTAGTTTCCCGCTCACGGTGGAAGGGGGCAGGAACATAGCATGAATGCCATGATCTAGTTCCTCATCCATTTCAGTTGGATTAGGTCCTTTACAGTATCTTTTGTATAGTTAAAGTAATGAGGCATACTTTAAGTTTGTTAGGAATATGAGAGAGCCTGGCTGTGTTTCCTTCCCAAAGGTAGGTGGGCAAGATAAAGCTTGGACAGCACCTCTTCAGTGCTTTTTCATCCCTGTTCACACATTTGTTGCCTGTATTTGGGGAAAAAAGCAGAACAGTGCGTGTCTATTCACTGGAGGGTTGTAAGGTGAGTCCTGGTTTGTTGAGTACATACTAGAAGAAACGCTTTTTAAAAGAGTGCATTTCCAAGAATCCTAAGTGGCCAAAGAGAGCACACACTAGCTTGGTAATTGATTACTGGTATTAGAGCGGTGGGGGAATTCCTGAAGAGTTTTATTGGTCCGATAAGAGTGTGAAAAAGTAAACTACGTGATTAGGGACCAGAGTTGAATTTCTTATAACTCTACGTACAGGATGAGAATCCAGCGCTAGTGAACACAATTCTGTGGATAATGTGCTTTTGTCAATAATCTACTGATTTATATGGGACCTTGGCATGCAACTTGTCTGATTAACTGTATCAATACCCTGTTGCGTATAATCCTAAACAAGTTCTTGTAGTTCAGCTGCCTGGTGATAACAGTCTAACTGTGCTGTTACTGTGGTGAATGTGAGGAAGCTTAGTTGTGTTTAACTGGGAGCGATAAAATAACTGCTAGCGTCCCACAGTATTGTGTGATGCTGTGAAGTGAGAATTGTATACAAGGATGGTAGAACAACTGATTGATGATAACTTGTGTATTGTATTTTCCTTTTTCTTTAAGTTTTTTTTTTTTTTTTTTAGTTAATGATATTCTGGTATCAAAAGTCAAGAGGAGAGAAATGTGAAGGAGCTTTATGTGATATCATCTTAACCATTATCAGCTGGTCACTAGTTAATTTAAATCCCAATAAATTAATTGTGAACTTTAAATTCCTGAGTTGATTACTAATGGGATTCCATAGTGGTAAGCAATTTACAGCATTAAATGCATTATAGGAAAGAAAATTAAAAAAAAACAACAAAGAAAATCCTAAAAAAACCCCCACGAACTTCTTTTGACAAAATTGGTAGCAGTTCAGCTGTCAGAAGGGTAAATAAAATAAAGGTGGCTGCATAGAGTAATCTAGATGGCTTGGTGATACATGTTTTTTAAAAAAGGCATGTTATTTGTCATCTAACTATAACCAAAATACTAGCAAAGCTAAATACTTGGAGGGTTTCAGTAGTGTCTATAGCTATTACAACAGGGGCTGTATCTTGGAAACAGAGGTTTTTTTCTACAATCGGTAAGGAGTAACAGATTTGTTGGCTTGGATGAAAAGGGAAGTAGTAGGAGTAAGCGAATGGTAGCATTGTACAGTCTATGTTGATGAGGCTGCTTAATGAAATACTGTCTGCAATTCTGCTGTCAAGTTTTCAGAAGCATTTTGAAAAACTGGAGAGGAGGCAAGCAGGAGTTGCAAAAATGATTTGAAGGAGGGAATAGAGAGACTCTGACTTGTATAGCATCAAGTGAAAACTGGCAGCTTAAACTAGCTATTCTACAAGTTTTATTCACCACAGCAACTCAAGAAACTGCCATTTCCATGGCAGAAAGTGGCTCACAAATTTGCTTCTGAACTGCAGCAACTGCCTAGCTCCTTGAAGAACAGTCTGGTTTGCTTCTCAAAGACTATTGAGCTCTGTTAGTGTGCATCCTGCAGCCATGAAAATACAGGATACTAAAAGGCATTCTGTTCTAGCAGGAGAATCAATAGTGAGAGCTAGAAGCTGAAGCCAAACCAACTGAGATGGGAAGATTTTTAAGAGAATGGTTAACTACTGGAGCAAGCTAGTAAGAAAGATGACTTAATATCTTGATGAAATCAGGTTGGTGTGGAGCAGATTGAAAGATCTTAGCAAAACATGTACTTAAAAAGCTATATGGGGACAACTGGATGAAATGGGGGGATATCTGATATGGAGAAAATTTGAGCTGATTAAAGAAATTATAATTAAGATTTTTAAACTCTGAATTAGCTAAAGTGCTCTTTGGGAGAAATTAATATTAAGTGCACAAAGGTATTTGGTTATTCTGCAGCAGGTGTTCACTGTTTTCTTTGAAGTTGGGGTGGGAGGTGAGATAACTTGTGTTGCAGTAACTATGGTGGTGTCTTGAGGATGGTAGAAAACATTCTTGTGTTATAGTAGCCACTGTTTGCAATGCATGAAACTGGATGTGGAGGGTAACAGATCTTGTAAAAACAAAATAGGGCTGTTTTTGAGTAAATGCCAAGATTGAGACTCCTTTTTTTCTTTTTTTTTTTTGTGTAGAAAATGATAGTGCATATTGAGAGAGAGTAGTATCTGTGTATACAGTGTGGATAGAAAACCTCGGAAGCATTAGTCTTGGAAGATTAAAGGAAGATACCAGCTTTATTGCCCGTATGTGATTTGTAGCCTCAGCTCTGTCTGCAGAGGCATCATATTGCAGGGAAGGAGGTAAAAACCATGCCTTCATGGATGTGGAGAAACCCTCTCAGCTGTTGAGGCTTTTTGTTTCTGGTTCTTCATTACACAAAGCAGATGCCATCCATCTTTAACAGAGTAGAGATTTAAGAGATTGTTACTCTTATAGAGGCTCAATAACAAAATCCGATACCAAAAAAACCCTCAAACTGAAGTTTGTATTTAATCTGCAGAATTATAAATTTGGAATTATGCTGTATGCAGTGTAAAGAAGTGGTTTATAATCGACAGTAAATTTTGGGTTATAGCTTCTGCCATCATTTTAAATCCCTGTGTTATCCCTACTCGCTGACTTAACTTAATAGTCAGAGGGCAAATATCTTGAGTGAAAATAATTTTAAATCAGTTGGCATGTACAGAAACAAAAAATGCCAAAATGAGATACTTCAATAAAAGGTCTTCTAAATTACTTATTATATATAATAGCTATAATAATAATATTAGTGGTTGATACAGCAGGATAGACTAATGTAGTTGGGGAAAAAAAAAAAAAAACCAACCAAAAACGTTTTAGTTGTGAAATCTTTCCTACTTAATAGGCTTTCTGTTAGTGAATGAATGCCATTATCCCAGAGATTAAGTAAAGCATGGGAGAGTCAATACAAAAATTAATGTTTTGATAGGACAAGACATGCTGAGACAGTAAGTTGTTCAAAGTCATGTTGCAGGTGGGGGATTGCATTCTGTTATTGAGATAGACTCAAACCCTTCCTTACATGTTTATAGAAGAACTGAATAGGGGTTCCTCTACAGTTTTCTGAAAGTAATTCTTTAAATAAAGCAAACTATTTGTGTACAATCTGTACATAAAAAGAATTCTTGTGTTGGTATTGCACTCCATGTGGTCTGCATTTCTCCAACAGTACTACGTTATTAAGTTCTTGCTTTTAAGGACCAGTGAATCTGTCCTAGCTTGTTGGGTGGTTGTTATGAAAACTGTTAAAGCTTTTTTCCAGTTATAATTATATTAAATACGAATTTGAATACATTCTTCAGTTATATTGACTTTGAAGATACTATATTTTTCTTTGGATTTCCATTTATTATAGTTTCTCTAAAAATATGTAAGTTCTTAACTATTTTACTATTTGGCATTTGATCTGGATTGCCGTTTTCATCTACTGTCATTAATTACTTTTCCTGCCATTTTTGTAGATTTACAGTTCATACTTTGTGAAAGAATCAATTGGTTTCAGTGCAGATTCCCACATTAGCTATTCTTAAATTACTTTTTTAGCTTGGCAGAGTGGTGGCTGATCAGTTTTTGCAATTTGATCTTCATGGTCACTGCTGTTTTAGTTTATAAAAACAACAACAAAAAGGCCTATTCACAATTTTTCTACTGCTGCCTGCATTAGATAATCTGATAATTTATTTGTAGATAGGTTTTGCTCCAAGGATTCCCTATAGCTGCTGCTTCATTTACCCATACGCTGTTGACTTCACCTGCCATTCCTACATTCAGTGTTCTGAGGATTCCTTTGGATACTGTCCAGATATGCCAAGTGTACTGGAATTTGACTAACGTTTGACCCAAAGCCATGTGACTTCAGTGTTTTTAATTATATACTATATATATGTATATAAAATATATACAATTTTCCAAATCATGCAACAGCTGTCATTAGATATTTGGTCAAGAGAATATAAAGGGCAGGTAAGTCGGGAGGTGAAGGTGGGTGCAGAAAAAAGGGACAATGCAAACTATTTAGATGATTCTGGGAATGCTTTCATGCAGCAGCTTTCTAGAAGGTGGTAATGGCAGAGGGCTTGCAGGAGGGAATCTTTTGTTCTTACCTGCAGCATAATTTTTATGCTGGAGTCATCAAAGCTCAAACTTTTATGAATGTTGGTCTGTAATACACAGCAGTTAGTATGTATTCATTTCATGTGCCAAATAAGCTTAAAAACCTGTGTAATGTGAATAGTCAACAGACTAAGCTTCAGGCCTAGTTGTGTGGATGGAAGAGGTTGTCCTTCAAACTGCTTAGTTTGTCAAAAACGCATTAAATAGTGGGTATTGGCTAGCTCAGCTCACAGATTCAAACAGGTTCGGGAACTTCTACACGAGCTGCTCCATTGGCAAGAGCTGTGGTCACAGGCTGCAAAGAGTGAGTAAGCAGTAATGTCTTCAGCTGTATGCAAAATGTGTAGGTGTCTGTACCAATGCTTTTTAACTGGCAACATCCAGCTCGCGTGCTGCCTGGAAGGGAGAACAATGAATGTCTAGCCAGCAATCAAAAAACATTAAACTTGGGGCAAAGTCTTTTGGAAGTTGAGAGCTGTAACTTCAACGCAGCGTGGTATCATACAAGGGAGTCTTGCAGGCTGCTCACACTGCGTGTTTGTTGTGCTGCAGTGTAAAAGAGGTGAAAAAATAAAATATTGGGGGGTGGTTTTGGTTTTTTACTTCCTTCTCGGTAAACTTGTAAAATTGTGGATGGTGAGGTGGTTTGACTCAAACAGGTCAAATATGCTTCTGAGAGTTTTAATCGCAATATATCTAAATTTATGAATTCTTAAATGTAAGCAATAATCTTGAACTCGTTTATCATCTTTATTGTAGGCAGCCTAATAGTTCTGACTGCTAAATACTCTTAACTGTCACAAGACTGAGATTCAAAGCTCTACCAGAAGAGTTCAATGCAGTGAAGACTTGCCAACTTGTTAGAAGCTGCTTTAAACAACTGATTTAAGAAATCAAGTAGTTTAAGATACCAAATTAAAAACATGATTTAAATCAGTTAATACTGGGAAACATGATTTATGTAAAGAACTTGTACCCAGGCATGCTGGAGGGGCGGGGGGGAAGGTGCTTAAAGTGCTTTTTGCTGTCTGTAGTTTCATAAGCCTTCTATATTCTCTGCATAAATGTAGGCTGCTTAACCCTCAGAAGCACTTGATATTCTATAGCCCTAATTAAAACTGTGCCTTATGTATGCTGTGGGCCTACTAAATGCCTTGTGTCATTGTTTAATACTTGTTTCTTGCCATTTGTTTTGTTCAATATAAACCCCCAAATCCCATACATCACTGGGTTCTAGTCTCTTTTTCATAGAAATAGTGATGTATCCCATAATTTTGCTACTGCAACTCTAGTCTTGTGCTGTACCTTTAAAAAAACAAAAAGTCCTTTTGACCATATGTTCAGATAACTTGGGCCTTATTACTAAAGGTACATGTGGAAAAAATGTGTTAATACATGATGGAGTTCTGCCTTGCTTATTTCTGAGAGAGCCTGTATGTGTTTGGGGGAGGGAGGCAAACGGGTCATATCAGTGGTAAAATCATGTTGCATGAAGTGCATAGCTTTTGATGAGCCATTCTCTTATCTAACATTACATGTGAATATAAAGCAAGTTGCCTGTAAAGCTTGCTTTAAATTTTAATAAACTGCAGAAGAGGTAAGTGGTAACTTCTGAATATAAGTGCATCTAGCACAGCCTGCTAAAACCAAATTCCAGTATTACGAATTTTAAAGCAGATCTTTGTGGCTTGAATTTTTAAGCTGGAATGATAGATTTAAATTTTAGGGACATAACTTTTCCTTCCTTGCCTCTGTCTGAACCAATCTTACTGAAAAATGACAGAAGATTTGAATTTGAGAACACAATGAAAATAACAGGAACTGAGACCTATAGAAGCGACTAATCCTCTAATTACTTTCTCTGAACACTGGGAATTGTGCTGCAGAATATCCTTCAGTACAATCTAGAGTAAGCTAAATTTATTCCGTTCCAAAGCTATAGAGGGAGGGATTTTGCTGCCAACTCAGAATAGTAATGGACTGTGGTGGTCTTTATCTGACAGAACTGAAACAGATGTGGCTACTCTGTCAAATGTCTGTCTACGGGCTTGAATTTTCCTGGGTGTTAATTGCCCTGTGCTCACCCTTTCACACCCTGGATTTTGAAATTTAACTAAATGATCAGGTAGGCAGAGCATTTCACTCTGAGGGGCAGGGGCTGAGGATGTGGCATATATGGAGTGGTGACTGTTTGTGCTGGACTGACTATAAAAGTTCTACTTGACTCCACTCTGATATCAAAGCTATTTAGCCATATTTTGACTGAAGTGCTCTTAGACAGTTCTTTTGTACTTGCTTTACTCTGTAGTGTACTGTTGATAATGAAACTTTCCCCAATCTGGTATTCCACACTGAAGTTGCTAAATAGGCAAAGTTAAATACCTGGCTTTCAGTTGAACCTCCCTGTACTAGTATTGAATGTATTTCATGAACCTAGCTGTTAGCTTGGACTGTAAAGTTTTTGGAATGACAGCCAGGGACAAAACAGTCTGATAAATGAATCCTGAATTTGCTTGTTAACACTTTGTTACAGTTAAGGAGGGTGACTGAGAGTGGAATATGTACTTGTTGCTTTTTCACTGTCCTTCTCAATTTGCAAGATGGAGAGGTAGTGCTAGTTACTGCATACTCCCAGAGCTGTGCCATCTCCTGCGTGAAGAGATGGTCTTTTTTTTTAAACTTGATAATTCAAAAAACCCACCCCCAAACCCCCCCAAAACCCCAAAACCTCCAAACTTCTGGTTCTGGCAATCAGAGCCAGACTTGTTTTCAGTTCTGTTCAGATTCAGAGACAGCACTGGAGGGGCTTACAGTCAGTTATGTTTTGAAATGAGCTTGGCAATAGCACATATAGCGAAGAAAGCTCCTTGTTTCCCACTTGTTTGCAAGTTGATTTTTCCACTCCTGTGCAGCAGCATAAATCAGGATTGCATTTTGTCTGCTTAGTGTGTTATCTTGTTGACTTAAATCACTTAAGTAGCTCAGTCAAACAGAGTTCAAACAAAGAGTGTGTGTGTGGGTTTTTTAAATACACTAAGTTGTGTACAAGGAATGTGAGTAAGTTCTGATCTTTACACAGGAAGATGCTTGGTGATACGTATACATGATAACTGGAAAGAATAGAAATACTTTTGTTTACTGTAGATTCGTAGGACTTTAAAAAAACTGAAAGTGATCATTTCCCACATGCGAGGTACGTGCTATTAACTGGCATGCATTTCCTCTACTTGAGTATTGGCGTACCGAGAGCCTGCTGGTCAGCCCTATCGCCTGCATCCATATAGGAGACAGATCCCACAGATGTACCCTTTTGTGCCTTCTGTACCCAAACTGTCTTGCAGTAAGGATGCTTTGTTTGAAAGAGGGGCTTAACTTGCTTTTCCTCTGAGAGCTACTGTCAGTAATATTTGTCCAACTTGGTTCAAGTAACAGTTGAACTATTCTGCAGGAATTTTTTTGTTGGCAGTCTCCAAGAAGGAAAATGCTACAAAGTCCAGTTTGTTGTGATGACTTGTTGCAATTTCTATAGGAATCTCAGACCAATAGAAAAGAATCTGATTGCTTTTGGGTTTGTTCTATTGAAGCGTGCTTTCTATCAGGACAATGCTTTAGCTATAGTGTGAAGTCTAGAAAGCAACTTCTGTCCCTTGTTGGGCTTTCTAAAATGTAACTGCTTTCTATAATTACTAAATGGCTTTTTGGTAAAAGTAAGTTCACTCCCCCCCCCACCCCAAGATTATTTTTTTTTTTGTGCAGCTGCTTAACAGGTCTATTAAGGTAACTGTCTGGAGAGTCTTTGGCTGTCTTAATGTAAAATTGATTTGTGTCAGATTGAATTTATGGTTTCTGGAAGGTACAGAATGATATGCAGCTTCTCATCTTGTTATGTGCTCTCCTTTGGCAGGCAGGCTTAGATTGGTGCTCATGGGTGCTTTGATTCACAGAAGCATTCACTGCTGATGCGCTGAGTGTACAAATCTTTCAGTCTATGTATTGATAGAAGCCCTTGAGGGGACTTTATCACTATATTTTTTTGTCTGGCTTTTAGTTAAGGATTCTAATTTGTGGCTATTTTGTGTGCTTGGCATATCCAAGTACATAAGTGTAGCCAGGCATCTGCTGCTTTTGTTCCTGATGTATATAAATGAATTGTAGACTGTTGGCACCAGAATGTTCAGCTACAAACACTGTTGCATCCTTCTCTAATTACTGATATTTTTGTGGGTGTATCAAGAGTTTTGGGGGATGTGCTCCAGCTGCAGTGGAAAAATCACGTTTATGCCTTCATGTTTAAATTTATAGGCTTGTAGTCTTCCAGAAGAAATCCTACTCTTAGTGAACTAATGCCAGGAGTTTTGGGGTCAGAAGTTTTGCTTTCAGAAGGTCACACATCAGGGAGGGTCTTACTGGTCTTCAGTATGTGATCTTAGTACAGTGAACTTCATATTCAACACAGCTCTTGGCATAGTAGGCTTTTTTCCAGTCAACCATTTAGTCTCTTCCTCCCTAAAGTGGCTGTAGCTGAACTGTCTCTTGTGCAAAGTCTCTTTTAGTAGACTGCAAATCTCTTCAGCTTCTCTTGCTTTTAAACAAGATTTCTTAGGCTTCTTTACTGTAGAAATGAGGAGAACTAGCTCCATGTTACAAAGGTAGTAAGCCTTAGTACTACCAAAGTCCTAGCAGCGTGACCAGGAACAGTAGCTCTCAGCAGAGCTCAGCTGGTTATCTCTTCTTCCATGTTTATTGCAGATAGGGGACCTCGAATGCTCAGTATATTGTAAGAGGTCTTGTTTCAAATCAGTATCCTGTAAGAATAGGTTCCAACTTTTTGGTCCTACTTTTCTGGGCTGTTTTGCTTCCATTTCACAAATGGCAGTAAAATACTCTGCAAAACGGCTTTGCAAATTCATGCCCATATGCATTTTTCTTTTAGATAATGATATGACTGCACGGTGGGTTGAAGCTGAAACAGGAACAGATGTGTCTTCCAAAAGTATCTTAATCATTCGTTTGTAATCTGTATTGACAGGTACATGGAAATCTAAGCTGTAACACAGTGGGTAGATCTCTATATACTCTGTAGTGATCAGCTGAGATAATGAAAAGAGAATACCTGGTGGAGTAAATGAGAATTTATAGTATGACTTTTTTTTTTAAATATGAATAAATTATTGTTGGCTACCAGTATATGAACTGCAAAATTTAGAGGAGTTTGCATGTACTGACAGTCTGAAACAGTTGTTTAAAACCAGTTAAGGTCACATATCAAATAGATGAAACTCAGTACAGGGCAGTGATAAACATGTATATCTCCTGGGTTTCCAAAGCAGGTGGAATGTGTCCGCAACACAGGACTACAGCAGGCAACTCCAGAGCAGTTGCAATAGGAAGTTTAGCAGCAATGTGCAGGCTGTAATTTGCCTAGAGGAGCATTCTGGAGTTTGGGGTAAATGATTTATGCTGTGAGTAGTCGATGTATCTGACATTGCCATAGCTTTGTGTTATGCCTCAGAGCGGTCTCTAGCTCTAGTCTGCTTGGGGGAGGAAATCTAGCAAGCTGACTCAAGGAGGAAGACTACAGACTTGATTTCAAAGATGGATGAAAGATCACTTGCAACGTAATGTTACTGAACATGGATGGAAGAAAATGGAAAGGGAAAAGAAAGGGGTTTTTAAGGGTTAGGAAGAGCTAAAAGGTAAGATTGGGAGGAAAATGATTCACAGGTTGGTTAGGTAAAGTGTTGATTCACAACCACTAAAAGTTTGTAATTTACAAAACAATTCCTGAGCCACTGTGTCATATAGCTATGCCTGTATAAACTGGCACCTACTTTGAGCTGCTTTTAATACTTTGAATTAAGTGGAACAACTTGGCTTCTTTTACCAGAGCTGGTCAGGAGTCCTAGGTATGAGGTAGGACTTGGGTCTAGTAAGTGGCTGCAACAGTGATTGATGGTTTTGGCTACCTAACTTTAATCTGTGCAGTTTAGTCAACACCCACTATGTGTTTTGAAGATGTGTTTTGAATACTCACTTCTGTCTGAGGAGTAGCCTACTCTACGTTATTCCCTGGAATAACGTAGCATGCAATCAAGTGTCTGTCAAGCCCAACCTAGTTTTACAGTAGCTTATCTAGAAATACTTTTAGATTGTTGCCTCCTTACTTGTTACAGTACCCAAAATAGAGAATTATGGAAATGACATATTTTGATGCCTCTTCTGGAGAAAGGGTGGTATGCACTGTTGTCCTGCTTTTGGCTGGGATAGAGTTAATTTTCTTTCTAGTAGCTGGTGTAGTGTTATGTTTTGGGTTCAGTATGAGAAGAATGTTGATAACACACTGATTTTTCAGTTATTGCTAAGTAGTGTTCATACTAAGTCAAGGATTTTTCAGCTTCTCATGCCCAGCCAGCAAGAAGGCTGGAGGGGCACAAGAAGTTGGGAGGGGACACAGCCAGGGCAGCTGACCCAAACTGGCTAAAGGGGTATTGCATACTGTGTGAGGTCATGCCCAGTATATAAACTGGGGGGTGTTGGCCTGGGGGGATCGCTGCTCGGGAACTGACCGGGCATTGGTCAGCGAGTGGCGAGCAATTGCATTGTGCATCACTTGCTTTGTATATTCCAATCCTTTTATTATTACTGTCATTTTATTATTGTTACTATTATCCTTATTATTTTCTTCCTTTCTGTTCTATTAAACTGTTCTTATCTCAACCCATGAGTTTCACTTTTTTTTTCCTGATTCTCTCCCCCATCCCACAGGGAGGGTGTGTGTGTGTGAGTGAGTGGCTGTGTAGTGCTTAGTTACCGGCTGGATTTAAACCACAACTATATTGGCTGGTTGTCTAAAATTGCACACAAACACAAATTCAGCAAATGGAGAAAATCATTTAACATCTGCCTATTGAGTTGATGAATGGTAAATTGCTTGAGTAGTAGTGCACAACCTCACATGTGCACTGGTAGCAGGTGGCTTTGATGTATGCTACAGACAAATGTGTTGTCCCTTCTGCCCCCTCCCTCTCAAATCTCCAAGCTTAGCATGAAAGGTTACGTAGAGCAAACTTGTGAATGCTTTGAAAGCTGTAAATGCTTGAAGTGTAAATAAACTGGACTATTTGCTGGAGTTGTTTCTGCATAGGCACTGAGCCTGTGGACCATGAGTTTGAGGGGTTTGATTTGCAGTCAGTGGATTGAAGAGAGGTGGCCTGCAAGTTACATGCATCAGCTCGTTTATTATGACTGGGATTGCAGACAGTGCCACACATATGTAGTTTTAAACTTTTTCTTTAAATGTCAAGTATCTGTTGTCCAATTACTTCCTACATGTGCATTTTTAACTTTCCCCCAGTCTATTTGTTAGTGTTTGGATCACTTCACAAATGAAGAAGACTGTCTGAAACTAATAAGGAATTTGTAATGTTTTTACAGTTAATTGGTGTTTTTCAGAAGGCAAGAAGCATTGCTGTATTCAGCTTTCCACGTACTGAAGAAAAAGAAATAATTTGCCAGTAGGTAGTTGCATCATCAGAATATGTATTAAAAATTTTTGTCATAAATGCTCATTAAGTGCTGCGTACAAAATTTAATTTCTTTACGGTGGCATATTCTCTTAAATTACCTGTATTTGCTGACTCTTGGTCTTTTTTGACCATTTCCTAACACTCATTTAGTTGTCAAGAGAATATTGACAGCTGAAATACTAGAAAGAGACAAGGTATTTGGCATTGGTATTCAAAAAATGTGTGCATAGATGCTGTTGCAGTTCTAACGTAGATATTTATAAGGAAAGGAAGGAAGAACATTGAAGGATAGGCTTGTATGGAGCTGTGCAGGAAGCAGATGCAGATTTGTTAAACAGCTGGGCCTGTGATGATGGTTGGTACGGTAGGCACATAAAACCTGAAAGGTTTCCATGATAATGTCTCTTATTTTCTTTGCAAAAGGCTAAGGGAAAATTATATAATAGCTCTATCAGTAGCCAGAGGTCAGTGTAAATTTTCAGTGTTACTGAAATCTAGTGTTACAGAAGCAGTAATTCTGGTCAATTACTGTTGGGTTTAAGTTGAGACAGTAAAACTGCAAACAGTTTTAATGTTATATGAATTGACGTTTGTTATAATTTGCCAGGAAACTTCTGAAGTGGACACGCTTCTGATGCGGGGAAAAATATCAGTGTGTCATGATCATGAGCTTTTGTTGTGTTTTCTTGTGGTAACCTAAAGTCTGCTGGCGCTGGCAGTCAGCCTGTCCAAAAATCCAGTGGATGTGTTCTTCACTTTAAAAGGATTCCTTCCTTGCTAGCTAAAGCTGCCTTTTAAGTTGCAAGATCTTTTGTCTGACGTCCCTGAGTGTTTCTTGTGTTCTCTTTTTATAAAAGAAATTGAAGGCCAGCAGCCAAGTAAGAAAGCATTTAACTCGTGAAGGCACTGCTGTCATTAATTTTAAACACGTCAGTGTGGTGTCGGTCAGCTTGACTACCAACAAAGAAAACTAAAGTGTTGCCATAAATCATTTTATTGTCCTAATCCAACCTAATTAACTAAACTAAAACTCCTATTCTAATGGAGCAGCCCTTCCTGTGAGACATCTGCCTCTTTTCTTAATGGGTTTTAGCCCTCACTTCTGCTATAGTGCAGAAGTGTTGGTAACCATAATAATGTTAAGTCACTCCCATGATCTTTGGGGAGCTAGCTAGGCACAAGTGAACTGTGAAATTTAAATTTCCAAATGTAGAGGGGTTTTTTTTGTTGGTTTGTTGTTTTTTTTTCTTGGAAACACTGTCAACAGACCAGAAGAAAGCGGCAAAATCCCAATTTCTAGAAGTGGATTAGACCTGCTCCCTGCAAGCTTGTAAGCAGCAGCTTAACAGCTGTGTGGATTTTGGGATCTGCTTCTCTAGTTTATTGACATACCCCTTAACACAGAAGGTTTGACCTGATAGTGTTAAGTTAATGCAGTCATGTGTGAGCTCCTGACCTGTCCTTGAACTCCTGGGGTGAAGATGACTAAGGGAAATAAGCAACTTCAGTGTCAGTGTGTGGGAGAGCGCTGTGGCACACCAGAAGATGTTCCTGTATAGAATGTATGTAGATGTAAAGTGTGTGTGGTAGACAAATGTAGAATCTCATGCTAAAGCAGTTAGTATAATTTTTAGGGAAGGAAAAAAAAAACCACCCACATGTACATTGCAAGCCTTTCTTCAGGTTTGATCCTGAAGCCAGAATGTTTGCTACACCCTTATGTCTGTTGTTGGTCCAAACAGTGGCATGCTTATTACAGAAGACAAATTTTAAGAATATACACTAGTTCGTAACTATGTGCAAAATAGGGGCTTTCGGAGCTCTCAGAATAGCTCATAAAGGAGTGTAAGGAAAATGTGGGTTTTCTCGTTGCACTTGGAGAAATCCAACACTGGTATAGTTAACCTCTTGAAAAAGAATTGCATCGTAGGTCAAATTATTTTACAGGCTTTTTGTATGCTCTCGCAGAAGGGGTGGTCTGCTGCCATTTTGCCTCCTTGTAGCTTGCTGGTCGATAAGAGCATTTCTGGAGATGTGTTTGACACTAATCTGTCATTGTGCAACAGGAAACAGCTGAAGTTTTTTCAGAAGTACTGACCTTTCTGCTCATTTCCAGGACAGTAGCCACCTATGCTGTGTCTCTGTGGTTCGGAGGAAGGTGGCACTCAGTAGAGTGGTGGCACTCAGTGCTGTGCATGCTCCTGGGTAACACTATGTCTGCAAATACGATGGTGTGTGTTGCTGCCAGTCGGTTGGGCCTATGTCCAATCTGCTGAAGACTTATTTTTTTAAGTTTTGTGTTCCTTCCTTTTTCTGTATCTTTGCTAAAAAAGCAGAATACTTAAGAAATACTGGTTTTGAAATGAAACCTTTGTGTATTCTTATTCCCCTTACCTGCAAGGTGTGTTTATATGTAGGGTGAGGGAATTCTACTTTCTCACTTCTTGAAAAGGTGGTAAAACTGATAGCAGCTACTTTTCCAGGGGAATGAGTGGAGAGCAAAGAATTCAGGTGGGCTGGGATGTTCCAGGGGCTGGCTGAGTTGCAGCCTTGCTGCTGGGAAAGCAATCTCTGTTTGATCTTAGTTCCTCTGAGACCTGACAGATTTGTAAGCCGTAGCCTTTAGCTGCTGCTTTGATTGTGAGTGCAGAGTGCTGGAATGAGGTTTTGCTCTCAAAACTGAGAAAAAAGAACAAGAATGAAAAGTGTGTGTAAGGAGGCAGGGGAAAAACCAAGGCCAAGTGTAATTCCAGCCAGTGGGAAGGATGTAACTGAAAACTTAGGCCATGTTAGTGTGGGGGTGAGACAGTGGCCTTCTCAGATGCAGCTCCTTTTCAGTCTCTGATAACATATGGCAGTTTTGATGACCCTAAATCACTGGAGTGCAAATCTCAAGGCAGTGGGAGTGCTACGCAGCGGGGGTAGCTGCAACGTTTATGTTGAGCGATGCGGAGGAGAGGAGCCTTCCTGTTAAGGTAAACTGTCTCAACATATAGTGAGGCTTGCAGCTGCTGCATACTGTCCTCCAACTTGAATACCCTATGGAGATGGATGGATTACTGTGCGAACATGGGTTCTGTCTTGGAAAGATGCTGGGGAAATCTGTCCCTTCATGCCAAGTGTAATATGGCACTTCAGGTTTCCCTCGTTGCTTTCATTTGGCATTTGGACTTTTTAAAATCCCTCGGCCCCAATGTGGACATAGAGTCACTATCAGTGGAATTATTGTGGAAAAATCTTTTGCTGCTGTTATTTGTTCCCTCTGTTCCTCCACAGGATTTTTGTCAGTTAGTCTCCACTTTGCTATCTGTTTCCTCCAAAGGGAATTACTTGAATTCAGTGGCTTGAGACAGCTAATCATATAAAACAAACTGTTGTGTAGGCGGCTGAATTAATCTAGCCTGTATCTCCCCACCAGCATTCCTACTGGACAAGAGATGGCACATGCTATGGCCAGTCTGGAGCCACATGTTTCCAACTTGTTTGGCAGGCTCAGGTTGTATATGTTAGCGAGGTTTTTCCAGCATTTTTTTCTTTTGGGAGCTAAGTTAGGTGGTTTGGGTTTTTTTTTTTTCCCCTGTGCTCAATTGATGATTTTCATTAAACTTTTAAGAACCTGAATGATAGGAGAACACTGCTCTCAAATTGAGCTGATGTTGGCCTACACACTGAAAAGTTTGGTGGACTCTTGAGTACAATCTTTGAAGATACGCACTGTTGCTCTGGTGGATCTTGGCAGCCTTGGGGTGGAGGTGAAGAGATACAGGTAAGGTTTAGTGCCCCGTTTTTGTTCTTTCATGTTTTAGTTCCTGCCTGGAAGGTGGACATGGTGGTGTCCAGGCTGAAACTTTGAAGTCATCTGCTAGAAGATGTGATGAAGCTGTATGGCTTGTGAGAGTCAGGGCTCTTCTCACAGCTTCAGTTACCACAGCACTGCAATTATGTGACAACATCAAGGTTTTTTGAGGAGGGGAAATCCTCCTGGCAGAAGAGTGTAGAAATTTGAATGTTAAAAGCGGTAAAAAGGCAACCTCACTATTTTGGTTACCACAAACCGATTTTAAGGGGGTTGGGGCAATCAATCTCCAGACTTTATTGGGACGTGTAGTAGTGTGGTTCTGTAGCGCCTCACACTGTCAAAATCCTTCATGATTTTGCCTGTGGCTGCATTCCACTTACAGTACTGTTTTATTAAGATGTTTACCTTTCACTTGTTATAGTCATTGTAAATAGTTCATAGTTCTTCTGTTTTGTGTAGTTCCTGAAATACTGTTACTTTTTTTTTTTTACTTGGAAGTGTCCAATTTTTGAGACCAGCATTTAAAATGCTTGTAAAATGTCTTTGAATCGGAGCAACTGTTGGTGATGAGTAGACTGTGAAAGCACACAAGTTGAAACATTTCTCATAATGTTCTTAGCTTTTTGAAAAACGATTACCCAATTCCAGGAAATGAAATGCAGCATTTCACACTGAAAATAACTGGGTTTAAGTAGTGGAAGACAAAGAGGAAGGGAAATAAGATGAGGAAGAAGAGTTGTGAGGGGAAAGGAACACACACAGAAAAAGAAAAGATTATGTCCTACCCTATTATTTCAGAGGAGATACTGACCCTGGTCAGCCTAATGGGAATTATTAACGTATCTAAGCCCCAAGTTCTGTAGGAGTGGTACATGACCTTACTAAGTAATTCTGGAAGTTGTTATATTTCACCTCTTGGTTTTTCCATCGGACCTTAAAACTTCCAGTTTTGTGTCTCGCTGAAGTTTCCATTTGATCCAGTATCTTGTCTGACAAGAGCATAAGCTTAGGGCACGCATCCACGCCCTGGAGTTTTACCTGGTTGCTGGTTGTCAGTGCTGCACAGACTAGCTGGAGCCGAAGCCAGGACCATCATGTTAACAGTTGCCAATGGGCCCTCTATTGTATCCGCAGCTGCAACACAGTTTTGTGGAAATGAATGAAAATTTTGTGTGTGAAAGCTATTCTTTCTGATGTTTGAAATGATGATATGTGATAATATGAATATAAATTGATTATTGACATATTATGCTTAAAATGCAAGGCGTAGGCGTGTCTCATTCATCACTTTATTTCATTTATATTCTAGGAACACCTGAGACCTTCTCAGGGCTCGAGATCCCCTTGTTAGTTGTCAAACATGCATAGAGGAAAAGCTCTTCATAGATGCTTCAGACCTACAGTTCAGTGTCCTAGCGGGTCACAGAGTGTTAATGACTTCATTAAAATTGCATCTCAAGACGCTGTTTATTCTTGCAACATACTGTGTGCCAGCGTAATGGTTATTACAAAACACTATAAATTTAAACTGGGAAATTTAGATTCTGTGTACTGCTGATTACCAAATATGTTTACTTCACTTTTCAGCTGTTGTTACAACTGTTGGAACAAAATCAGGGAAACAAGACTTTATAGGTTGAAGTTTTGTTAAAAGCTTCATTGCAGAAAAAAAGTACTGAAAGGGACTGGGAAAGGTCATCTTGCCTAATCCTTTGCCTCCAGGTATTATCACCTAAGCCTAAATCTTTAGCAAGTGTTGGAGCTGCTAAGAGCTTTCAGCAAGAGGCTTGTTGTAAAAGTAGTCTCTAATCTGTTGCTGTAAATGCACAAGGTTTACAAGAAAGAATTCTTCCCTTATGTTTTTTCAATAATTCTGTGTCAATTACTTTTGCTAACCCTTAGAAGGTTTTTAGTATTGCACATAGATGTTTCTAATACCTCCAACATTCAGCAAGACTTTTAATGATTTGTTTAATAATTGATCTGCAGCATTGGGATAATTTAGACTTTTGAGAGATGACAGACAGACGAGTAGAATATATTCAATTGCTTAGTTTAATCATCCCTGTCTGTGAATTTTGTAGGTGAAGAGCAGCATGAAAGAATGGAGCTAGTGAGAGAACCTCTTCTAGAAAATTACCCCCCTTAGCAGAAAACTGGAGAAAGCTTTAATTAACTTATTAATTCAATACTTAAGTGTCTGCAAAGTGTTTTCTAAGCAGTAACAGTCATTACCTTTCATAATTGTGTGCAGTTATATGGACCTTATATTTACATATATTTCGCCATTAGCCAATGGATTTAGTTTCTCAGCTTGTTTCCCTCTGTCCTGAAGCTTTTACTAGTGCCTTTACATCGTACAGCTAGTGCAATTACGCTTTGACACTGCTTAATCATTTGAAGTGAGTGTTAGTCTTTAAGCTTGAGAAACGATCATCAGTGCCACAGATTTTGTATGCTGAGTCTCAGAGGTTCTGAAAGTATTGCTGGGCCTTGCCCCTTCTTATGGCTCTCTGCTGTGGCAGCTATGCTCTGTGTTTATTCATCAAGGAAAACTGTTTCTCACTGTTTCTTTCCGAGTTGGGATTGCTCCTGTGCTGCGGTGATGTCTCTGTTCTGTTCTCTGAAGTAGTTGCTGGACTAGTAAAAACGCAACCTAGAGATGTGAACCTTGGAAGTCTTGACAAGTAAGGAATTCAATCTTAGTAAGATACGGCAGAATGACAGGAGTTGTTCTCTTCTAGTCTTGTTTTAAATACTGAAATACTATTTAGTCTTTGATGCTGTATCCGTACCTGTAGAGATCAGTTTCCTTTGACAGGTAGTAAGAAGTATCCTTTAATGAGGAAAAACAGGTTGAAAGTACTCAGTCTTTGTCACAATTTATAGAAAACAGCTAGACTTTTTCCGATGTAACTAGAAAACTTCTTAAATGTAATGATATCCCTGAAATCCTGGCACTTTTAACTGGAAATCAATTTTATTGCTCACTTGCTTTAAAAACAGTCAAATAAACAAAAGAACCCTAAACCTCAAGTCTTTGCTGGGATAGAAGTTCCTGTAAGGGTTAGGAACTCAATATAATTTCAGAGAGAAAACCATGTGTTTGGAGTCTAAACTGTGAAAATGGTAGGTATTGGGTACTTCTGAACTAGAAACAAACAAGTCCAGCTTGGGGTTTTCCATTAAAAAACAAAACAAAAATTCCTACTGTGATGCGTTTACCCAGCCTTGTAATAAAATGTTACGATACACTGCTTTTCCTGATCATAGTAAAGGTGTTTATATAGTGAAATGAATTTGATTATATTATTATTGTGGAAGCTGTGTATAATAGACATTTTTTTATCCAACAGGCAATCAGCTGTAAAGGTCAGCACAGTATTTCTTACACGTTATCCAGAAACCAGACTGTCGTAGTGGAATACACTCATGATAAAGATACAGACATGTTTCAGGTAAGACTCTATGCAATACATGCATTGGTTTTTTAAAAGCAACATATGGAATCGCAGTTCTGCATTGTATTCTTCTGGGTATTCTCTATGAGCTGTGGAATTTCCGTGGTTGAACTGAGTTTCATTAATATGGGAGCACTTTGAAATTTTGTGTTGTCTGCTTTTCTCAAATCAGCATCAGCATCTGTTAATATCCTTACTACCTTACTGCTTTCGCTACCTTACTGCTTTTCACTGTACTCTGCTTTTTCTGCAAGGACCGTGTAGGAACTGTACAAATAGTACTAGAAAGAAATGTGTGCTCTGTTCTGGATTCATCAATAAGCACAAGAATATACCCCGCACCCTCCAGTTAATCAAGTAGCTGGAGTAAAAAGGAAGTAGATAGGAGTAGGTGTCACATCCCGATTTCTCAGGATGATGACTCAGGTTTCCTGATTCTCAGGTGAGGATTAAGGCGAAACAACACCAGGGATCCTTTAACTCACAAAATTCAGCTTTTATTCACTCACAACAAGAATTGGCATGAAACTATGTCAGTAAACTGTGTAATGTGCTAACTGTACATCACCAAACATGTACTACTAAGCCTTGCTTATTTGGGGATCAGTTCAGGGAAGAAAATAAGGAGATCCCTTCCGTTGAGTCACGAGGTTCAGAGTGGACCCCCTTGCTTTTTAAACTCCTTCTCAGAGAGGAGCCTAGGGGTGGCTGGATCCACTCCTAGTCCCAGACTTGGTCAATGGTTTATGTCTAAAGGGATGAGGTGCAGGGATTATGGGCGAAAAAAAGAGAGAGTCAGAGAGAAGATAAAGATTTCACCAGTCCTGGGTCCAGTGTTGGTCCAGCCAGCTGAGAGGTCCAGTTCTGGAGGATGCATGCACATGGGGCTTCCATTTGTGTCATTTTATCATCTCCCCCCGTCTTGTTCTGCTGTGTTGGGTGTGTGTTTTCTTTCTTTTTTTTTTCCTTAATGTAATTCTGTGGTGAAATTTGTGTACAAATGCTACTATATAGCTTTGTCTTAGTGACATAGAGATCAGATTTCTTCATGTAATAAAAAAAAGACTGTACTAACAGTTTCCATCTGGCATCTCCCGAAGTCTATACGCTGCAGCATCTATATGCTGCTAAAAATGAAGATTTTCTTCAGAGTTTAGTAACCATTCTGTGCATGATGCATCAGTTGGAGTAGAGCCTTGTAGTTCATACCACTACAAGGACCCACAACGTGTAGCCTGCACCCTAAATAACTACAAGTTTATGCAAGAAGCAGGCACATCCAATATGAAGAACTGATTTTTTTCTGAAGAGCAGCCCTTCAGAAGATGCATGGTCCAATTCTCCCTATCATCAGAGTGAAATTCTGTTGGAAGTCCAGGAATCTACAGCTGTTAAATTATCTGCTGGCAGGTTGTCTGGCTTTGCCTTGTCTCAGGAGTGAGTGTTTTTAATAGCACTTCTTTGATTGACGGTAGACGCTAGCAAATTGATTGACTGCCTGGTTTTTAGGCAGCTTTTAACAATAACCTGTAGTGTAGACAACAGCAGCTGTCTTATGCATCAGTTGGAAGATTTATGGTTTGTTATTGGAAGTAACTTAGTGAAATAATACATAGTATGACACAGTTAACAAGAAGAGTCCCAAAATATAGCCAAAAATTACTAGAAAGAAGGAAGTCTTCTGTGCTATAGAGGAAAATGGAAGAAAAATGAGTAATAAAGTCTGTAAAGAGTAGCTTTGAATAATAGAACTAGGTCTGTAGTGACTGTAGTTTGACTACAGCATCAGATCAGTTAAAATTTTTGCTGGGTAAATGTTGATAGTGTCAAGTTCTTACTTTGTTTCTGAGGGCTTTCTTTTCAGGTGATGTCAGTCCCAAAATTTTGACTTGATATGGATCATGAGGAAATTGCCATGTTTTAAAGGCCACTTCTTAAAATAATTTCTAGTGTTGAAATGTAGCACAATACGTGAGACTGATCCTCTAGAGGCTTTTTCAACAGAAAAAAACCAACCCAAACAACAAAAGAAACCCAAATACAATATTTGATGTTGTATAGACATACTTGTGACACAAATGAAATATATAAAGTAATTACTTTGCTTAAAACATTACATGTAATTTCAGAGATTTTTAAAAACTGCATAAAAGCTTTGTATATAGATTGTAATGCTTGTATCCAAACATTCAGATTTCATGTTGACGATTAGTTTGATGTGAGGAAGACTGGGAGCAAACACTTGTGTGTTTTGTCATCCTTTAAGGGAAAATAAGGCAAGCTTTTCTTTAATTGCATCTAAAAGCTTTGAGAGTGTGGTCTAATTGAGAGACTGCAACAGGCAAAAACTTTTTACGAACAAATTTATTTCATGTTCGTTATTGATGATCCTTTAAGAGGCTTCACATACAGATGGAGAATAGTCAAGAATGATGAATAAGCTTCCTGCTGCTGGTCAGTGGTGACTCCTAGCAGGAATTGCATTGGATGGGAAATAGAAGCCTGTTAAAAATAATACTGTAAAAGGAAGAAGAACATAGCTTTATAAGTTTTAGCTTCAACTTGTCAAGTTATATAAATCAGAAATGTCCCATATTAAACAGTTTCTAAAAAACTCTGTCTCTTGGGTATTCTAGTAGTCACTTTCTGTGAAAAATTGAAGTGCATACTTCTGATTAGGCTTTTTTTAGTATTTCCTCGGTGCTTTATCTGCAGCAAGCTCATCACATTTTATACTTGGGTTGAGACCCGTGGTATGGAGAAAGTAACTGGATGTGTCAAGATATGAATTTCGACATGTGTTCAAGTTTAACACTGCAAAGTAGAACTGAAAGCAAAAGAGAGGTATGGGAGAGATCCCTGTACTGTTGCTATCAGTTCAGTTGTAACGGGTTAAGTATTAATAATATCACTCTCCTTGACTCTTGAATAATGTTTCTTTACAGCAAATCTGGTTTGCAGAGATGTCTGTTAATGATAGAACCATGCATGTCTTCCCATAGCTGGCTTTGAAGAGCAAGAAGCTAAGCAGAATGTAACTGCTTGGGGGACAATGAGATCATGTTTAGTGAGGAGGTTATATAAACGTAGATGCCTGATATTGAAGGTAGTTTCATGTGAAGAATATTCTTAATTTTCTTCAGTTAGATCACAAGGTGCCTGTAAAATTAATACTCTGTTCTACTCCTTGTTCCTCAGCTCTACTTCCCAGTTATGCTCAAAGTTGGTGTAATGCTAATTTGCCTGTAGAAGTATTGATAAAGTCTCACTGTATGTTTGGTTGGCAGTCAGATTCCTCCATCCATTTTGTCATGAAGTTTTCTGTTACAGTTGCCAAGATGTTTCCAGTTATAGAATTAAAATTTATAGATGGCAAGATAGAAAAATATTCTTGTCTAGTGATCAGCTGTGTTCTATTTCTGCTGAAGAAAGTTTTTTAATTTCTTTAGTCATGCATGTGCATGATTAGGAATAAATTTAATCATATGGTGGGTTTTACCTGAAAACTCTCCTACTCTGGAACTACAAATTCTGAAAACATGAAGGTGGGTAGCTTTTTGTTATGATGTATCAAAATAACTGAGTTCTGGGTCTAAAAAAAAATGCTTTCTTTTTATGGCAAAATAAGTTGGCATTAGGAATGTGAATAAAACTTGTCATTTCAAGCTAATGTTTTCTTAATTGACAGAATATAGTGGTAAGTAATTTGCTGTGGTTGGATTGTGAAATACCAAGGTGATAATACTTTCATGTTGTTGACAATATAAGTGCAGCTGTGTTGGGCAAGCATGTACATCACTTGTAGTAAGTGAAAATTTGTCGTGCCATGTCAGTGATGTATTTCTGCCTAGGACAAATGTGAAAATACAGGTTAGTCTCAGATTGGATCTTGCCATCCAAAAATGCAGAAGACAATAGTTTACTGATGTCATCAACATTAACTTGGCAAAACTGTGTCCTTAATGCCTGATGTTTCTATGGTTCTTTCTAATTATGCCATTAACTTCATTTTTTTTCAGGTTGGGAGGTCAACAGAAAGCCCCATAGACTTTGTAGTAACAGATACTATTTCTGGAAGTCAAAATAATGATGAAACACAGATTACGCAAAGCACCATATCCCGTTTTGCATGCAGGATTGTTTGTGACAGGAGCCCACCATATACAGCAAGGATTTTTGCAGCTGGATTCGACTCATCTAAAAATATATTTCTTGGTGTAAGTACTACTAATAATTGTTATGTACGAGCAAACTCTGGTTGTTACTCTCTGTTATTTTCAAGCCCCAAAATTTCCTTGTTCTAGTTGATAACTTATACTGTCGTTAGACTTTTATTACTCCAGTGTACCAGCTGCAGTGTTAAGTAGAAACTGCAGTTTTATGTGCCTGATTTATTACCAGCATGGACTCACGGTCATAATTGTCTTTAACAATGAAGCGCTACTTTAGTAACCGTTAGTGGATTTTGTTTAGGTTGGTTTGATATATTCTTGGTAGTCATTGTGAATAAGCCGCTGTTGCAGTTCTGAGTGCTGAAGACCAAGGAGCACATCAGCTGCATTATGGAAAAGGATGTGCCTGTTGCAGTGGTGTTCCATTAAGGTAGTTAAGAGCATGCTGCTGACCTTTGAGGCCTTAACTCTTACCTGAACTGCAGTCAGAGGCACTCAACTGAGTAAAAAAAACCCTAATATTTAAGATAGAATAGTAATTGAAGATGCATAAGCAAAAGATGTTACCACTCTGGCATAAGGTATTCTTAAAAATGCTTTTTTTTTTTGTAAATCTATGTCTAATTGCTGCCAGCTGGTGAGGAAATGTTGTGTTTTAGACAGGGCTAGTAAAACTTCAGTGTGTAAAACTTTAGTCTATAAGCTTTTAGACAAAGTCTTTCTTTCCTGGGGTGGTTGTCACATGCAGGAAAAAGCGGCAAAGTGGAAAAATCCTGATGGCCACATGGATGGATTGACAACTAATGGGGTGCTGGTCATGCATCCAAAAGGAGGGTTCACGGAGGAGTCTAAACCTGGAGTTTGGCGGGAAATCTCAGTCTGTGGTGATGTGTACACTCTCCGGGAAACCAGATCGGCTCAACAAAGGGGGAAACTGGTAAGTTGAAACTAACTGGTAATTAAAAGAAAACAAGGGATACTTGTTTTCCTGGCATTGAATGGAGGCAGTCATAGGGTGACTGCAGAGTAGCAGCATTGTCCTGGGGTAGTGGGCACTGAAATAATCTAAGTAGATGTGTATTACAGTAGATTCTGTACTGCTGTTCTGTTTCGGTTTATACAGGCGAACAGTCTTCAAGTTTTCTGCTAATGTCACTTTTCAAACTGAAATAACACAGAGTGTAAAAGCTAAATAAACTTTGCTCTTGAGTCTCCATCTCTGAAATGTTCTCCTGGGACATGGGGGACATCTGCAAGTTACTGCGTGGGGAGCTGTCTTTTGCAGTACTATCTTAAAAGGAAGAGTCTGCTTGCATGCAAAACAAGTTTGGATCATGCCGCTTCTGTTTGATTTACCTGCCAATAGGAAGATAAGAGAAGCCCTGCTAAGTATATTCCTGTTTTATCCTGTGAAGCAGTATGGGCTTTACCTTTAGCAAAAGTGAGATGTTTCAGCTGCTGTAGAGACTTGTGGCATACATAACCAGGAGAGAGGTTCCCGTGAAAGCACGTGTCCACTTCTACATAGACGATGGGAGTGAATTCCCATAGTGCTCTTGTTCTTTCCCCTTCCCAAGATCTGTGGGGCCTATGAAGGTGAATGCTATCATCACTCATCCCTTTTCCCCTTGCCCTCAAAGGGGAAGGGAAAGGGAGGGTGGAATCAAACACCACCATATAGAAGTACCCCAGCAAAATACACAGACAACCATATTTCCACTCAGGCAGATGAGCTTCCCCAGAAGTCCTCTTTGTTTCTGGGTGGGTTAGAATGCTGTCCTGCCTGCAGACCTGGAAAAGCCCATTCTGTTCTTTGTTAGGGTTCAGGAAGTGAGAGGATGTTCAAGGGGCATCTTCACAGCAGCTGAAAATGCCCCTTTTCTTTTGTAACTTTATGATCCAGCTGTTGGACTTGAAAGACTAAGAAAGTGTGCATGGTGGGGGAAATATTCTTCTCCATGCCAAAGCTGCTTTTGTGCTGCTACCTTGAGTTCCCATTAGCTTGATGATGATAGGAGGTATCCCACATACTTGCGCTGAACTGACTTTCCAACTTTGCCATTGGCTTTGCAGCAAACTGACTGCTTAAAGGAGTTAGGAAAATGGAGTTTGACTATTTTGTTCTGCTTTCAGTAGACAGCCTGCAGTACATAAATTGCTTTGTCACTTTAATGGTGGCAGGCAAACATTGCCTCCGGGACTGGGACAGATGATGTTGCAATTGCGCCCTTTGTATGTGGTTAGCAAAACACCTTTTTAGTGCTGCTGAAGAAAGGCATACTAAAACAAATAAATTCCCTTCCCTGCATCCAAAATGACTTGAATTCTCATTTAAATAAAATTACATGGCACACTGGTATTGATGTGATCAGTATTCGTTGATTGGGTTCATAAAACCAAATGTACACTGTATAATGAATTGAACACATTGCATACGAGAGAGCTTTTTGCTTTGCTGTTTGTGAAGGAATTATCTTAAAAGTGCATCAAATCAAGGCTTCTCTCATCTCTGCTTGAACTGCCAAATTTTTCTGCTAGAAGAACTTTACACTGGTGACCTCTTATCTGTAGTCTATTGTACCATCTAGGTGTTTTGTGCAAGTATGATCCACAGTTAATCTGTGAATTTAAACTGGATTAAAATGTAAATGCCAAATTGATTGTCATTCATGGTATTCATAGGCAGACATCATGATTTAATGTGACCTACTTAATGTATTTGTTTGTATTTGGGTATTTGTTTTGCCTTAGTGGTTAAAGCCAGGCAGTAGGTCTGTTATGCTCTTTAATTTCATAAAGAACCTTTTTAATATATATTCATCATTACTGAACTGGTAGCAATAGCACAAATTGCTTATATGTTTGTGACATTAAAATAAATTAAAGAATATATCAGTAAAGTACAACGTGTGTTTGGCATAATCCCTTGAAAATGTTTTAAGTACCTGCTTTTAGTCAGATGAGAGAAGCCTTTAGGCAATGCACATTGGGGCTGTATTTGCATGGAATACCTCATTAAATAAAGGGCCTAACTAGTTGGGGTGGTTAATTGTTCAGAAGTTGAGCCTGTGTGGCTTCAGTTGCAGAACTTGTCACTTGAGAAATTCAGCTGATAATTCACTCTGCTGTAACGATAATCCATGCAAGTACCTGTAGCTAGTATTGCATTTGTCATTTATCCCTAATCTATCTGTGGAAGAGTTTCACTGTTGATGAGGTATGCTGTGGGAGCTCATGCTTCTGCAAAATGCTTTACACTTACCACAAGCCAAAAAAAATGGTATCTGAGTAGCAGGACAGCTGGTCTGTCTTGGGTAGCAGTTTTTAGTCCAAAAAGGATCTTTTGCTGCATAAGCAGCCTCTGCCAGTCTACATGAGCAAAGAATTCCAGGGGAGCAATATGCTAATACAGCCCGTAGGGAATGGCAAGTTTCTTCTTCTGTCTATCATGACTCACCTTAAATGTGACAAAGGCATACAGAGAATCAATATTAGAGAGAAAAAGTAGTGTGCTCAGAGGTAGGGGGTATTTGTGCAGAAGTTAGTGATTACTAATGTAATACCTTTCCCAAAGAATTAGGGGCAGGAAGACTGTATAATAATTAGTACTGCCCTAGCATGTAACAGCTGCAAATTTAGGACCTCCTGTGCAAGCACAGAATAAGACACCAATGCTCATTATAATCTTAAATATAGGATAAGAAACAAGAGATGAATTCAGACAAATGAGGGGCCACAATAAGACAAAATTAGGTAGCATGCTAGGGAGTGTAACGACTTGGTGAGAAAGATGACATGTTTACAGAACTCAGTTATCTGTTGTCCTGGTTTCAGCTGGGATAGAGTTAATTTTCTTTCTAGTAGCTGGTACAGTGTTATGTTTTGGATTCAGTATGAGAAGAATGTTGATAACACACTGATGTTTCCAGTTGTTGCTAAGCAGTGTTCATACTAAGTCAAGGATTTTTCAGCTTCTCATGCCCAGCCAGTAAGAAGGCTGGAGGGGCACAAGAAGTTGGGAGGGGACACAGCCAGGGCAGCTGACCCAAACTGGCTAAAGGGGTATTGCATACTGTGTGATGTCATGTCCAGTATACAAACTGAGAGGGGCTGGCTGGGGGTGGGCAGATCGCTTCCTGGGGACTGACAGGGCATTGGTCAGCGAGTGGCGAGCAATTGCATTGTGCATCACTTGCTTTGTATATTCCAATCCTTTTATTATTATCATTGTCACTTTATTATTGTTATTATTATCCTTATTATTTCCTTCCTTTCTAGTCTATTAAACTGTTCTTAACTCATGAGTTTTACTTTTTTTCCCCAATTCTCTCCCCCATCCCACTGGGTTGGGGGGGCGAGTGAGTGAGCAGCTGTGTGGTGCTTAGTTGCTGGCTGGGGTTAAACCATGGCATCTGTATAAGCTCTCAGGTTTAACTACTTACCCTTGTGTTCCACCACTAGGTAGAAAATGAGACCAACATCCTACAAGATGGCTCTCTCATTGACCTGTGTGGAGCCACCCTTCTGTGGAGAACGGCAGATGGACTGTTTCACACTCCAACTCAGAAACACATTGAAGCTCTGCGACAGGAGATAAACGCTGCCAGACCACAGTGTCCTGTTGGGTTAAACACTTTAGCATTTCCCAGTATCAACCGTAAAGATGTGGTAGAAGAGAAGCAGCCTTGGGCATACCTCAGCTGTGGTCATGTTCATGGCTATCACAACTGGGGACATCGCAGTGACACAGAAGCCAATGAGCGAGAATGTCCTATGTGCAGAACCATTGGCCCCTATGTGCCTCTTTGGCTTGGTTGTGAAGCAGGCTTTTATGTGGATGCTGGTCCTCCAACTCATGCTTTCACCCCTTGTGGACATGTGTGCTCTGAGAAGTCTGCAAAATACTGGTCTCAAATCCCACTGCCTCATGGTACTCATGCATTTCATGCTGCCTGCCCTTTTTGTGCAACACAACTGTCTGGGGAACACAACTGCATCAAGCTAATTTTTCAGGGTCCAATTGACTGATATTATTTTGCAATGACCACAATAACATTTTCTTTAACAATTTACTGTGAAGATTTTGCCACTAACTCTAGATTTTACCTTTTTTTATAATGTTATTAATAGGGTGGTAGGGTGGGGATGGGGAACTGACAAGGAAATTCTGAGGGACTGTGGTGGAATTGGGATACATTGATACCTGGAACTTGACAGATATCAGTGGTGTTGCATGCTCAAAAGCAGCATATTCATGAAGTCTTCTTGGTCAAATTGTAGTATATTTGTAATCTTTTTATTAGTACCCTGGATCAGAAGAAGGTGTCTTAATAATGATTTTTTTAAGCTAAGATTTTTTAATGGAAAGGTTTTTTCTTCTAAACTTTGACAGGCCTTTAAAACCTATTTTTCAAATCTAGAAGGAACATACAAAATGTAACTGTCTTTAAATTTGCAGTATAATTTAACTTGAATAGTTTCTGAAGGAGCTAATACAGAATGTGTGGACAACCATAGGTGAATGTTCACTAGAGATAATTGGATATGTAAGAGAAAAATTAGCTGCCTAAATTGTAGAGTATAAAAGCTATTAAAATATCTGTTATGGTATAACACAGCTGGCCAAAAAGGCATCAAGGATTACTTGAAACTGAGGAAATCTTGTTTGCATTGATTTCCTTTCAATGTAATAGATATCCACTGTTCATTACGTATGATATCTGGCTGATTCCCCCCCCCCCCCTTTAACCTGCATCTGGTGAAACTGCTTTACTTTTTTACATACTTAGTTCTATTTTTTAAGCCAATATTCTGTATATGCGTAGTCTGGCCTTTTTATTTCTGCTTAACTTAGGTTGCCCTAACTGCTCCTTGCATGCCCAGGATCATTGGGTTAATTGAGGTGTAGCGAGCCTTTAAAACTGCATTAATGAAGGGGTGGTGCCGCAGCAAGACAGAAGGTTTAGGTACAACTTATACAGAACTTATTTACATAGACCTGAATTCAGGAAAGCACTTAGTTTGTGTTTAAATATAAGCCCACGGATGGGACTGTTTAGGTTCTCAAGTGCTTCAATGGATTGTGGTTATATGTTGCTATGTTTTGAAATGAAAAAAGCAGTTAATAAGTTATTTTTTTAAGCTCACTTACTAGCCAAAATGCTGTAAGGAGAGCATCGTTTCTAGTTCAGCTGAGTATTTTTGTTCACTTTTCAACTTGCTGCCATCTGTCACCTTTTTTTGCAGATTGAGATCTGTTTGTATCCATTTTTTTTTCGAATGTTTGCAAATTAAACAACATTCAAATGTAATCAAAATATATGCACCAGGGTGGTACGTCTGAAGTGGATCACTTGAAATTCCTGACTTTCTAAGAGAGCTGATAAATGTTTATTATGGAAATAATTAAATCAGAATTTCATATGAGATGTACCCCGCCCACTGTTAGTTTCATTTCATACAGAATGATAACTCTTTGATTTGTGTTTTTTTGTTGTTGATTTTTTTTTTTTCCTTTTGCTTTCTGTATTCTTGGTATCTGAGGTATCAATCTATCCAGGTTTAAAAAAGAAAAAAAGAATTTGGGAGAAAAATTATAACATCTCTAGATGAAATTGATCATTCAAGCTCAGTTCTGTTTAATCAACTATAGCTTTTTGCTATATTTGTGCCCTTTGTATAAATATATAATTTATATGATTTTAATATATTCTGTATATATATACTTGAATTGGCCTGTTCATATTTTGGTTGTAAAATTGTTTTATAGTTAACCTTATAAACATTTTACATGTCCCTTGCCAATGGTGATGGGACGTACTTTGTCTGCTGCTGTTTTTAATATAATTTTGCTGTATAAATGTTCAGCATTCTAATAATTTGAAAATAGCTTTACTTTTCTTCTATGCTTTTGCTGTTCAAAAAAAATCTGCAGCATTTTCTCTAAAAATCCCAAACTGTACAGTTTTTGTCCCACTCAGTGATTGAAAATAGGATGAATCTTGTTGACCTAAAACTCTATATGCTTCTTCCTAGTGCCTTTTCAATGAGATCCTCTTGTGATTCTGTATTCTGAGTCCTTACGCCCACAAGTCAACCTTGTGGCTAATCTTCATCAAGAGTGGCAGCCCAACCAGATTGGGACGAAACGCCTTTGGCCTTCAATTCCTTGTCATGGTTTCTGTTGTAAATGTGAAGGTGCCTCTCCCTTGTTTATATTCAGTACAAGTTCCTCAGGTCCCATATGCATACTGCAGCATTATTTCTATTTAGCATATACCTCATCTGTGAGAGGCAGTCTCACCTCCACCTCGTTCTTACTGGACTCTGTGAAATACTTAACTTTGTTTCCCACAAGAGATGCTATGAAAACACACTTTCAGGAAATGTTCCTTATTGAATTAAGGCCATGAGCTGTGTGTTAAGGCTGGTGACCGGAGGTCTTGAGCTCTGTGTACGACAGCTTCACAGGTCTGGGGTGGCAACTGTATTACTGAGCTGAGCTGATCAGGACTTGCACGCGTAGTGTCCCTCTGAGCATAAATGGATTGTAAACACGCAGGTTCCCAGGCATCTCTGTTATCGAGCTTTTTTTACTTTCTTCCTTTGCAGTTCCAGTTTAATGGCTGCTTCACGCCTTCATATAGCTGCTATACCCTGTGCAAGGTGAATGTACAGTGTTAGAAGAATCCTCACTGGAAACACTAGTACACCATCTGGTTGTGGTGCGTTTGGCTTGCATGAAGCAGAAGACTGGCTAATGGTTTGTATCTGAGGGAAGTGTCAGTTTGAAAAGACTGTGTTTTAAGCGAGATATTTTCTTTCACTGTTGGCAGTTCTGTATAATGCAAGAAGTACTGCAGGAAGGAAAATTCTCCTCTTATCTGGGAAACAAACTTCACAGTTCCTTTGCATGAATCCAGGTACTTTGCCATTTACCAGTATTCAAAGCTAGGGCAAGTCCTGCAGAGCTGGATTTACTGGGAAGGCAGAAGAGTTTGTGGCATTATTTTTCTCATCACTACTGCCACATATGCTGCTCTAATGAAATGATGGACCATTTGGCTGCTTAGCCCTTTTCTCTTTCCCTCATCTCAGTAAACACACACCTTTGGTGCTCTGGTAGCTGAATAGGAGAAAGTAGTTTCTGGATAAATAAGACTGGTTCTGTTTGGAGTGAGTAAACTTGAGAACCACCCTCAAACTTTGTTTTGAAAGTTTATTTCATGATTTCAGTGTTATGATATTTCTTGCATACCATTTCAAATGCTGGCAATGTATTCTGTAAGGATTTTTTTCACCTGTTACTGTTGATTCTATTTGAATGCTTCAAAACCAGCTTTGACTGCATAACTTATAGCTAAAAGTATTTTTCTAGTCTGATCTTAAAAAAAAACAAAAAACAAACAAACAAAAAAACGAAAATCTGTCATATCCATGCACACTGGAGCTGTAACACTTTCCTTTTTCCTGGCAGCTTTTTGATAGAGTGCTGAAGTCTAAATAGACGACTGAGTGGTAAGCGTTGTTCTTATTTTGAATCGTGGTCCAAGTTGTACAAAAGAGTTAGCATGATACTGCATTTTAATCACAAATTTTTTTCAAGTGTGGTCACTTTGTGCCTCAGGGTACAGTAATAGTACTGTACTGGCAGAATAATTAAAGGAGGATTTTTTTTCTTCTTTGCGAGGGTGGGAATGGGGCTCAGAAGAGACGAAAGCCATTGTTGGGCTGGTTCCAGCAGGGACAGACCCACCTTGAAGCAAAAGCATGCCAGGAACCGATCAGAAATGTGATTGTAGCTGTTCCTGCTTTCAGACCTGGTTCATGCTCTGAAAAGGATTCTCCTCAGTTTGTTAGGAAGCTCTGGGATGATGTGGAAAGGCTTCCTAACAAAACACTCTTCGATGTTTTAATGGCAGTTCCTGGAATTTGAAGGTTCTACTTCAGAGCCTGAGCGAGGAGCAGAGGTGCTGAGTGTATCATAGTGAGAAACTGCAATAGCCTCTGAATAGAACTTTGATTATTTTTTTTTTCTAACTCCACACAGCACCCAAAAGAAACTTGGTTTCAACTGTGGTAACTCTCCCTTCAGTGCTGTTGCACTGGAAGTGGAAGGAAGCTTCTCCAAGACCATCATGTTTCTGTTCATCCAGCTTATAGTCTTGATGCTTTTCTGGGGTCAGAGAAGTTTTGGTAGTGATCTGGCCATCATGAGAACTGATAGACGCATTTAAATGCATTTTTAGTGTGGTAGGAAAGCTGACCTGGCTTGACTCCTGCTCTTGCTTAAAGTTGAGCTGCAAATATGCCTTGGAAATGAGCTGTGCTTGTAAAGGAATGCTCTGTCACGGGTGGTTAGGTCTTGTTTTCCCCGAGACTGTTGTTAACATGCTGCATTGGATGCGAAGTGGAATCGACAGGTAGAGCTGTTGATGGGAACAGGTAGGAGCAGAAGTCTGCTGGGCACTTGAGCTGAATAAGTGTGGACAGCCCACTGTTCTGCAGTATTCTGGACAAGGATTCCTCCTCCTTCTGTTTGCTCAGTTTTCAGCCTCTTGTGAGTTCTTGGCTCCTTTCATTTTCTGTTTATCCATGTAGTCACAGGTAAACAAGTAAATAATAGCTTGGAAAGAAACAAGGAAGAGAATTAAAAAGATACCTTCAGGCTTGGTTATCTCTTCAAGGAAAATAATAATTGGAGTTGCAAATGTCTTTTACAGATTTTTCTCATTCTGATTTTTATAAGCACTCTTCACAAGTCTTCGCACTTGGTGTTGTGAATTAAAAGGAAAAACTTAGAAGGTAAGGCTGTTTTTTGGGGGGGAGGGGGGTGGAATGGGGGTAGTTTCTAGGATAAAGTCGCAGCAGTTCTGCAAGCCCTGTGAAAACCATGTCCCATTGACTGCAGCAGACACTTTGGTCTTGAAAGAACAGTAGTTAGCCTCGACAGGTAGTAAAGATAGAGCTTTACTTTCTGTGTTGATCAGAGTTTTCATTTATTGGCAGTGGAACAAAAATGAGTTGCTTGGACAACCAAACTACAGACGAAACTGGTGGCTGTCAAATTTCCTTTTAATGGGGCATATTTATACCTTCCTGGTGGGCAAGCCAGTCTTTGAGTCACCTGGAAGTCCCTTCTGTTTGTGTCATGATGATTAGGGATGGATATCGCTTTCCTCTTGGATCAAATACATGATGGAGAGCCCCTGGAAGGCTCCTTCTTGTGGCACAACCGTAGGAGAAGTCTCGTTCACACAGCGAGCCCTGTACGATAGAGAAGTGATGTTTACCTTTAAACAGTGTTAGCAGCTGTTAAAACTTCTGGGTATATTTGTGAAATTGGTCTTTTATACACCATGTGAAATGGACTGAAATAACTTCTTTGCTGTTGTACCTGTGGAAGTACAAGCCATTTTACAGGAGAAAAAAAAAAAACTTTAAAAAAAATTAAAATATTATCTCAGTATTGTCACTGACTCCTTCAGTTTTTTCCCTGCTGTTTGGTTGTCAGGGTTTAACTTTGATTTGCAAAACCATATAAGTAACTTCAAAAATAAACAATTCCTCTTACCCTTTTATCCCCTTTCTACTCCTCAACAAACAAAAACCTAAGCCTTTGATTGACGATTCTTAAGTATTCAAGGTAGTGGAGTGTATTCAGGTGTGAGTGCCCTGAAATTTCAGTTAATTCACTTCCCTGATTTTAAATTGAACTGTTTGTTTTCAATGCCAACTGCCTTCTTGCGGTGTTAACATAATTGCTAAATAAAAGCAATTTCCAGGAATAATATGCTTTGTGACTCTTAAAATTAATTTCCATAATGGTAATTCACTGTTTTGTTTGCATCTGTGTATTCATCCCCTTTTGTATGCAGTCCCTGTGAGTACATAAGCTTAATTTTTTTTTTTTTTTAAATGAGCTAAAATGAATTGTCAGCCTTTTTTGGTAAGTAGAAAAAAAAAATGTTGGCGCAAGCATAGGAAAGGGAAACAAGGATATCTGCAACTTTCTCTAGATGCAGTTGTCTGCCAGCTGGCTATCAGGCTTCCTTGTAATTGAAGAGCGCTAAATACTTTCCAGGGAAGATGTTCCCAGGCGAACGGGAAAGGGGGAAGCTCTGGGTTATTTGTGTCCTCTGGGACCATCGTTGTCTGTATAGGGACCAGCTTCATTTCAGGACATCTTAAATATGCTCAAAGTGCTGCTGGACGGGCGCTGTGTAGATGGGGTCTCTGACACGGTGGGTTTCTGAATAGGGCTTCTGTGCTTGAAGAAATGCAGTGCACGGGTGAAGAACAGCTGGTCATACCTGACCAAAGATAGGGATGATCCTATTTTGTTTAAAACTGTTGGAGGCAACCTAAGAGGAGAAGTTCTGCTGGGGATGTTGGGGGGGGGGAGGTTTCTGCTAATCCTTAGAGGGGATGAGCATCAAGGCAGGAACAGGGGCTGAGAGGGAGGAACAAGGAGTGTTCAGAGCTGAGGTGGTTGGCGGTGTCACCTGAAGGCCTGGGAAGAGAAGTGTCACCGCTCGGATCCTGAAGCAACACTGTAGTACCCCTCAGCAGTAACCTTTTGTGGGCTTTTTATGCAAATGGTGGATTTTTGTATCAGTTCTATCAGGCAACACCACAATTTTGGGTTTTGATTTAAACCTACAGCTTTAAGTCTGTTCTCACTTCATTTTGTGCAAGACAACGGGACCAAATGTCATCCTAATGATCCTATTCCCTTGATTCTTCCAGCTACTTGATTAAAGATGCTGTGGTCTTTTTTTCACTCCCTGCTGAAGAAAGCGTGTACTCCTGCCTCTGTGTTAACCTGGCTGTAAAACTTCACTTCTTACTGCAGCTGGTGCTGCTGGGAAATGATCTTTGTGAGAGGTTTCCAGAGAATTTGTGATTACTGCTTTTCTTTCCCTTTCAAGGTGTTGCTGTATGGATGCATATTTTTAGGAGGAACTTCAGAAATCTCTTTCATGTAAAACTAAGGCAGACAGAAGTTTGACATAGGAGTCTGAGCCTGATACTTTTCTTTTTAACTCACTGAAAACTCATGTCTGAAGAAAGCCTCAAGATGAGGGAGTACTTAACAGCAGAAAGGAATTCAGTAGAACTCCAATTACATCAGTGTTTAATATTATAAACATGCATGTATATAATTACATATGTAAAGAAATACATTTTGTGGAGTGTTTGCCTTAAATGCTGTATTCTTAAAAGCTCTAGCTGAAGCAGACTGCAGAGACAGGGGCCCTGGCCTTTGAACTGAGCAGGAATTTGGTACTTCTGGTAGAAATTGCCCTCTGCGAGAGCAGCAGAGGGAAGAAGGCTGTACTTAAATCTAAAACTAAACTTGGGCTCCCTTGCTCTATGGTGAGTCATTGGGGGCTGTTGCTGCCCTTTCCAAAGAAGCGACTCTGAACCCCCTTCTCAGTCTGGGGTTAAATTGCAGAGGGCGGACGGAGCTGTGCTGGCCGTGGGGCAGGCTGAGCCCACAGACCAGAAGAGGGATGCTGCTGCCTATGCTGGTGGCTTTCCTCACGGATGGTTTCTCTGTTGTCCTCCTGCGCATCACCTTGCGTAGGCGAGGGAGGTGTGCCACAGGCAGCTCCTGAGCTGCTGAAATCCAGCTGTGGATCTGCGGAGCAGCTGCACAGCCAGGTGTTAGCAACGAGAGGAGCTGGGGCTTGGCCTCAGCCTCAAGGGCGATGTGGGATTTGGGCCAAATTGCCTGTCAAGCTAAGACCACAAATCCTGCTCAGCAGGCTGGGGAGAGCAACGAATAACATCTGGCTAATCTCAGGTCTGTGATGCATCCCCTCCCCTCTTTATTTCTCTCTGATTAAATCAAAGTGAGGAGCCAGGGAAGGGGTGGGGGAAGGGAGAATGGGCCAGAGTACTTCTCCTGATGAGAAGGTCCGGACGAGGGCTGGGCTCAGCTTCGTCCAAGCAGTGTCTGTAAAAAGTGGAATCTGTTCTCATGTCAGATGTCATGCAGCAAACCCTACCTGTGTGTGTATCAGGAGGCTGGTGTGTTCCCCAGTCCTGGGCTCACCTCTGTCCTGCTTCATACTCCTGCGAAAACTACTTTGCCTTTTCTCTCCCGTGTATTTTCTTGTCCCCTTTGGAAATCTTGACCTCCTGAAATCTGCAGGTCCATGCAGAAAGGCACTTGAGAGTGCTGCCATAGCCACCCTACGCTATGGGGGCTGTATGGGCACCTAAAGCCAAAAAATTAGTGGAGCACAGGAGGAGGCAGCAAGTCAACAGAGAGGGCAGGTCTGACTTCTGGCTTTTCCCTGCTCTACCCTTGGGTTGGATGTTTTTCATTTCCTCTTTCCTATCTAAAGAATAGGAACTACAGGTCTACCCAGCCCTGCTTGGAGGGCTGAAACAACAATTTGAGGGTTTTCTGAAAGAAATCTGGCCTTTGACTAAAGGGTTTTACCCCCCCTCCCTGCAAGCAGAAAATAAACGTTTTCCCTTTTTTTAATGGAAATGTTCCCTGCAGAAACCAGCGTCTTCCTTCATGTGTCTGTTCTTCCTTCACCCTCTGTGGGCTCCGAGGAGTGCTGTCCCTTCGTAAGATCCATTTTCTCCCTCCTGTCCCTTCCCATCAGGATATACCACGCCAGTCCCAGAGCCGTCTGGCCGGGTCCTACATATCAAGATCCTCCTGCCTTTCCCTTGGCTGGGGAGAGCTGTACTGGCGGGGAGAGTCAGCCTCTCCTTGGGAGAAGAGCCAGGAGGGTCACTTCAAGCCAAATGAGGAGCGGCTGGGGATTTGAGTGCATGTAACCGAACATGTCTAGACAGCCAGGAGCCTCCAGCGGAGAGAACAGTGAGTTTTTACAGGCGGTCCCTGACGTACAAGGAGAAATCTTTCATCCCCAACACACGTGTGGGCCAGATGTTCTGCCTTGCTGTTGCTGCGGTGATCTGCAGGCTCCTGAGCTGCATGGACAGCAAGCAGTGAAGGTGGGCTCCTGCTCTCCTACCCAAGATGAGGTTCCCCAGGCAGGGGCATGCATGTGTGCAGCAAATGCAGAAAGGACTCAAACACATGGTGCAGCAGGGACCTGGGCAGACAGGCAAGGAACATGCAGGGAATCTGAGAATCATCGAATTACAGAATGGTTTGGGTTGGAAGGGACCTTAAAGACCATCTAGTTCCAACCCCTCTGCCATGGGCAGGGACACCTTCCACTAGACCAGGTTGCTCAAAGCCCCATCCAACCTGGCCTTGAACACTCCCAGGGATGGGGCATCCACAGCTTCTCTGGGCAACCTGTTTCAGTGTCTCATCACCCTCACAGCGAAGAACTTCTTCCTTACATCTAATCTAAATCTGCCCTCTTTCAGTTTAAAGCCATTACCCCGTGTCCTATTCCTATATGCCCTTGTAAAAAGTCCCTCCCCATCTTTCCTGTCGGCCCCCTTTAGGTACTGGAAGGCTGCTATAAGGTCTCCCCTGAGCCTTCTCTTCCCCAGGCTGAACAACCCCAACTCTCTCAGCCTGTCCTTATAGGAGAGGTGCTCCAGCCCTCTCATCATCTTCATGGCCCTCCTCTGGACTTGCTCCAACAGGTCCATGTCCTTCTTATGTTGGGGACCCCAGAGCTGAACGCAGTACTGCAGGGGGGGTCTCACCAGAGCGGAGCAGAGGGGCAGAATAACCTCCTTTGACCTCCTGGTCATGTTTCTTTTGATGCAGCCCAGGATATGGTTGGCTTTCTGGGTTGTAAACACACATTGCTGGCCCATACTCAGTTTTTCATCCACTAATAACCCCAAGTCCTTCTCTGCAGGGCTGCTCTCAATCCACTCATCACCCAGCCTGTGTTTGTGCTTCGGATTGCCCTGACCCATGTGCAGGACCTTGCACTTGGCCTTGTTGACCTTCATAAGGTTCGCCCAGTCCCATGTCTCCAGCCTGTCAAGGTCCCTCTGGACGGCATCCCTTCCCTCCAGTGTGTTGACCGCACCACGCAGCTTGGTGTTGTCGGCAAACTTGCCGAGGGTGCACTCGATCCCACCGTCTGTGTTGCTGACAAAGATGTTAAACAGTGCTGGTCCCAATACTGACCTCTGAGGAACACCAGTTGTCACTGGTCTTCACAGGTTTGGGCTGTCCACGCGTGGTTCAACTTGGCAGCAGTAGGTCTGGCGTGTCCTGGGCAGGGAGGACTTGCTGCAAGCCAGCAGGCTAGAAAGTGGACGCCAAGCAGCTCTCTGTGTGGGACTTCCAGCACGTGGAAGCACACAAATATGCAAATCTCTTTATTTCACTTGGACAGAATTTGCAGGGAAGAATTATATTAAAATTGAAATAATTCACAGCCCTACAGTCAAGAAGCAGTATCTATAGCCTCAGTGGAAGGGTGTCATATTTAAGGCAAAGGAGTAACTTGCTTGTCTTCATCCTAAGCATTGTCTCATCCAGTTTCCAGGGAAGGTTTTTTTTTTTTGTTGTTGGTCTTTGCTCACAAATACAAAGCTGCACTGCTGTAGATTGCTTTAAATAGAAAAATTTCTGATTTGGATAGTTTCCCCCACCCAGAAAACTTCAACCAGTTTGGTCCGAGTAAGCTCTGCAAGGAGTATCATCACTCCTCCATCAGCTTCCAAACAGACTTGTTGGGAATGGCTTGTTCTATAGAAACTCTCAGCATTTTAAATTCTTATCGTGAACAACCAAATAAATTAAAATACTGAAAACATCTCTAAGAGGACATTTCCAGAAAGATTCAGAGCTTCAAGTCAATGACTCCACAGTGGTTGCTGTTACTGGAAACACCACGTGTGCCAGTAAATATACTAGAAATTTCCTCGAAAGCCCAAAGTCTTTTCAAGTGATTCATGATACCAGGCAGGCTAGGAAAAGAACCCAGACGTTGTTTGCAGATTTGAAGGACTTGGCATATTTCGTATTCAAGGTCTGCAATTAATAAACACAGAGCCTGCTAGGAGATAGGGCCCTGGCCCCTCGTCTTGGCAAATGTAAGTCAATGCCCTGCTGCAGGGGCTGCTGAAACTACTGCGCTACGCTTCTCTGGATCTGGCTTTTTTTAAGGGAAGTTTTTGGAAACAGATCTGGGGGGGTTGGCAGGGGTTCTCCGAAGCACGGCTGTGTTTAGCCTGGGAGGATAAAGCACCATTAGTGTCACTCCATGTACAGCAGCCCCGTTTGTCCCCCTGCATCTCTTGTGCTTTACCAGCAAGGATCAAAGCAGCCAGGTCCTGCCCTTCTGAACTGAAGACATGCTCGCACTAATGGATTTCTCTGAAAAAACAAATGTCTTGGTTTTGAAGCAAAGAATAAATTTGCAATGGGAAACCAAAGCGTCTGACTGATGCTGTAGCCCAGGGTTTGCTCTGGCAGCCCTGTCCGATGCACAGATTTCCTTCGGGACCCTGATCTGCAGAGCATCAAGCGGCACTAACTGATAGCTTCCAGCCCCGGGGCTTGTATAAACTCTTCTTTTAAGAAGAATGTGACAAGGGTTGAACTCTCACGTCTTCACCTGCTGAAGAGCTGTACCGGGGTGTAACAGGGGTGGCTTATGTGTCTCAAAGGTTGACGTTTCAGTGTTTTGGGGTTTTTTTGTTTGTTTTGGTTTGGGTTTTTTTTACTAGTATCAGCAGGTTTTGCTGTCGTTTTGTTCCTGTTGATAGAGTATCACTGTAGAATTATGCACCGATGTTGAGTTGCCTCCTGCTTTGCTTGTGAGCTGTCCTGAGCCCCTCCAT
Organism: Buteo buteo; assembly: GCF_964188355.1. Taxonomy (NCBI): domain Eukaryota; kingdom Metazoa; phylum Chordata; class Aves; order Accipitriformes; family Accipitridae; genus Buteo; species Buteo buteo. The sequence goes on from NC_134176.1 coordinate 5,331,478, forward strand.
GGTGAAAACCCAAAGCACCATCACCCTCAAGCAATTGCTCTACAGGTTTCTGGTGATCTGTCGGTTTCCCCCAAAAACAGCCTGCAGGCTGTGTTGAAGGGCTCTATGGAAAGGAAAGGGCAGTAACTGTCCCAGCACCAGTGGCCAGGCACAGTGGGATGCTGTGGGCAGAGGGAATGAGGGGAGATGGACACATAGACGGGACCCCAAGTGGGATGAGCCATTGTCATCAGGTTTTTGCCAGGGTTTTGGTGGCTCTAGAGGCTTGTGGGGCAAAGCACGCTTAGACAATGCCTTGCTGGTGTGTCCGAAAGCAGATGGATGAGGAGATGGCTGCTGAGAGCCTGTGCCACCTATGATAGTGCTCACTTCTGCTGCGGTGGTGCTCCCCAAACCTTCCTCCTCAGGGTACCGCGTGGGAGCTCAGCCCAGGAGGGCTCAGGGACCACCTTCGATCCACAGGTCTGAGACACGAGGAATCAAAAACCCAGCCCAGGTTGCTGGATGCCAACCTAATTTGAGCTTGCATCCGACCCAATGCATCTCTCCCAAGATCACGTCTCATCATCATTTTTGAGCCATTTGGAGAGGAATATCCCTGACTTCCCTTGGAAGCTGTCCTGCTCTTACTCACCCTCCCCATGAATGAGGTGTACCTCGTTATTTTGTCAAGTCTGGCCCTGCTTTTTAGCCATTCTTTTTCAAAACAGGCTACAAGCCCTTTAGTTCTCAGGTTTTCCTTCCTGTTCAGGTGCAGAGACCTATAGAGTCAAGCCACTGTCAATCTTCTTTCCCATAAGCTTAAGCAGGATGAGATCCTTATGACCCTTTCTACATGGTATTTTCTCTGCCCTTAAAACCTTTTTTGTGCTTTTTCCATGCTTTTTCAAGTTTCTCTACTAGATCTGTGCACGCGCTTTCCTGCTGAGCTCCTCAGCGGGATACAGAGATGTAAGATCATATCCCATCCTTGCAACCGCCCTGTTCATACCCGCAAGGCTCTGGGCAGCTGGTAAGTAATGGGGCTTGCTGGTTTTGTCGAGCGGAACTGGGTGGGATTGGGGGTCCCCTGGTTGCGGACCCCCACCCTGTGGGGCTGACAGCCTCCCCCCACCCTGAAGCCCCCCCCCCCCCGCTGCCATCAGCCCCATTCCCGGGGCTGCGCTCAGCCTGGCGAACGAGCCCGTTTGCTCTAATAACCGTCCTGCCTTCCTCGTTACTTTGACACTCTGCATGCGCTCAGCAGAGACGTTCGGATGGATTTTCAGCTCATTAATAGCAAGGTCCCCAGGCAGCTGCTGAGCACTGATCCCTGCTGCACCCCAGGGAGCTCCCCCGGGCCGGAGTGCGGTATTGACCACACCGTAAGCCACTTAGCCTGTGTTTATTGATATTTCGCAGTCCTGCTTTCAAATGTCAGGGTTTTTGAAGTCAAAAGCCTCCTGGAAGTCTCTCTGCATTCCCTACAGTGCTGGGCTGTTAGTAAACCTGAGCATTAACTCATTAAGAATGAGAGCACGTGTGTTTGATGCTTATTTCCTACGCAACCATGCAGTGGAACCAGTTGGTTTTGCATTTCTTTATTCTTTGAGTTGAATCTTGCACAAATGCATGCGGTTTTCCACCTGGGACAGCCGTCTGGTGGGAAGCAGCCTGGGTTACCCCCCCTTGCCTTATTTGATCCTGGATCCACGCTAAACCACCTTTCTATTTTTCTAGTAATTCCTTGGTATCCACAATTATTTAGATATTAGCACCATGTTGGCTGCCGTGAGGTTTCTCGCCTGCAGTTTTTACAGGAGAGGAGCCGTGATGTGCAGCGATGACTGACTGCTGCTTCCACTAGTACCAGTGAGAAATGCCCCTCTTCACCCAGTCTGCTAATGCACAAGCACTCTGCACCCAGGCATTTGCTTTTCACTTCCCTATTTTTCTCTTTTCTCCCCCCCCCCCCACCCCGGTGATAGCATCAGACTATGTACTCCAGGATTTACAAGGTAAAGCTGCTCCTCGGAGAATACTACAGCACCGATCAAAGTCCCAGTAGCTTGTATTCCCCGGTGATTAGCTGGGTGCTCCCACCGGCCCCGCGCTGTGCCAAGCAACACATCAATTTTATTTAATCGGATTATGCAAAGCATTTTCCTGTGCAATGGCAGGATGAGGCAGACACCTGGCACGGCGGCTGGGATTATCTCCATCGTCGCTCAGATTTGGGGAGTGCTGCAAAGCGCTTGTTGGGGATGGAGAAGCCCAAAGGCAGGGCTGGGTGCTGCGGGGGGGGCACTGGCACACTCTCCGGGGATGCTCACTGGGTTGCTGAACGGGGTTTTCCTTTAATTCCCTCGGCAGGAACAGGAATCAGAGTGTTTTGTTTTTTTCTTTCTGCTTGGTCCTGGGTGCAGGATGCGGCCGTGGGAAATAGGGATTTGCCCTGTCCCCGTATCCAGCCCCTGTGAGCAGTGCCGACTCATTCAGCAGACATCCCTGTCACCTAAAAAGGTTTTTTTCTAGGATTTTACCTGCAAGTTTATGTCCGTTTCCTTTTTTTCTAGCACATCCAAATCCAGCAGAGCAATAAGGTCCCTGACACACACCCCATTTCTGTCCCTGCCACCGCTCTTGACCATAGGACATGAAGCTCTGAGGTTCCCCAGGTACCAGACGGGATTTTGGGTGCGGAGGCAGTTCCCTGGAGCTTCCCACCAGCTATTGTGGCTTCATCCTGATTCCACCACCCCCCTTTCCCCCCCCATCTGCTTTGTTTTAAGGTTTAACATCTGGAGCTGTGTGAATGTATCAGAATTACAGCTATCTTTTCTTCTTTTTCTTTTTTAAAGCCCATATGGTTGCAGGGAGAAACACAAACCCGAAGAGAAGATACATCAAAAGAAAGCCAAATATAGAACATTAAAAAAAAAAAAATTATGACAATTTTGAATAATAGCAATGTATGAGTGAGTTTCTAAAAAATCTGCCGACTTTGAAGCCAGTCTCATGACTTATGAATATTTAGAGCTGACAGTCCTGGATACAGGCTTTTCCTTGAGCTTATTTGGAAAAGTGGAGCTAAACTCAAGTGCAAAGCTGAGAGTGTGATGAGCTCAAAGCAACCCAGCCTGGCAGCGCATGTTGGAGTTACGTGAACTCAGTTTCTTTAGTTTTGGGGGTTTAGCAGAAGGGTGATGTTTCCCCGAGATGCGCTGGGGTTTTGGGAAGCAGCCCACCCTATTCAACCTGCTCCATCGGTCCTTTGAGCATTTCTGGGTGACAGTTCTGAGCCTGAAAAGGGGATGTTGGGGCTGGTTTACTCTTGGCTGCATCCTTCCCTGTCCCAGGAGATCCATGTGGTCTTCCTAAAGTGCTGTGAGATGTCAGAAAAGAGCGATCCTGGGGTTTATTTCCCCTTTGGAGCATGGGGGAAGGATGCTGCTGCTTTCAAAGGGTTTGTGCTTTGGAGAATTGAGACTGCAGGCAGGTCTTAATAAAAAGGAAAGGCTGGAGGAGACTGCTGATGAACAGGCTGGATTTCCCTGTTTCCCTGCATGTCTCCAGTTTCTGGGTCCGGAATGTGTCCTGGGGCTGGTGTGGGATGCAGTTGTGGGTATCATCTGTGTGTATGATGTTTGTCATGTAAACTCCACCAGAATTAAGCTGCTGGTAGGAATACAGCTAAAAGCATCGCTGGTGAACTTTTAAAATTATTTTTTTTTTCTTTTCAAGGTTGAACACTTACCACGAGCGTAGGAACACGTAGTGTGTGCAGAGGCCAGATGTTGGGGCCACGGGTGGGTGTAAGGGTGCAGGAGGGCTTGTGGCTGTTTGAGTCCACGGGGACTCGTTGGCTCGTGCACGGGATACCCGGTGATTTTGTGCTTCTCCCACCTCGGTGTGCGCTGCTGGTTTGCAAATCTCGTACTGAGCTGCTCGGTGAGCATCCCCAGCTCTGCAGGTCCTCGTCAGCCCGGGCGGAAGAGATGCACCTAATTATTTTCATCAGAGATTTACTGTTTTCCTCCCCTCGCCAAAGCCACTTTGCTTTTACAGCAAGGGCTGCGAGGGCTTTGTCACGGCCGCGCTGTAACTCACGGGAGAGCATCAGCATGATGGAGATGGCAGCCAAAACCACTGAGCTTTCAGCAGATGTTCAGCTCCTGCAATATATAGCGCTGTGCGGGTGCAGGCGATGCTCTTGCTGTCTAGCACCAGCCACCGCGCTGAAAAATAGACCCCCCCCAAAAAAACTCCAGAGGGTTTTTCCCAGTGACTTTGGCAGGAGGAAAAGTAGAGCTCGACAAATAACGAAACGAAGGTGCAGCTCAAGGTCTTGCTGGAGGCTGTTTGATAAAGGTTTTGGGATGCTGCAGGAGGGCTGTATTTGCAAGGAAATGCTTGCTGTAATAAATAAAGTGATTATACATTTTTCCAGATGTATTTAGGGCTAGGAGGCTAAGAGGAAATTCCTAGCTGAATTCCTGTCTGTGGGATAACGCTCTTTCCATCGTCTTCCCTGCCAAGAATCACTTAATTATGAGTAATTAAAAAAACCAACCCCAAAACAGGGCTTTGATTTGGCTTTAAAATGCTGAGGGATTTGGGGACAGGAAAATGGAAGAAAGGAGTAAACAAAAAAATGAACCGAGTGACCTCCTGTGCGGGTGGAATTTGGCAAAGAGGGGGATGCTGGGGGCAAGGGGATGCTGCTTAGCAGGGCTGGGATTTTGTCCCGGTACATCACAATCCCGCACCCATGCTGGAGCCAGGGATGCTTTTTGGTTCCTTAAATAAGCACAGCTCCTTCTCACCAGAAGAGTTGTTAATTGTGTTATTTCCCTCTTTATTCTCCCTGGCAGGCAAAAATCTCTGTTTGCTGCAGGGATTTGGGGGTTACTGCGAAGGACCGGAGGCCGCTGGCTCGCCGGTGCCTGGAAAGATGCAGCTTTCCCAGGGAAAACCTGATGTGTTTGGACAGGGGCTGGCTCTCAGATTAAGGTAAAAAAAACCCAAGCTCTGGAGCGTTTGTGGTCAAAATTTTTGGGGATTCATCTAATTTTCCCTTTCTTGCCAGGGATTTGAGTATGGCCCCCCAAAATGCAACACTTAAAGCAGCAAAATAATACCAGTGTGTAACTGTATCCCTGAGAAATTAAAGGTTTTGCTCAACCCTCATCTTATAGAAAATGGGGGGCTCCCGTTTTGAGATTTCTATCCCCCAGCTACAAGCCACCGAGGAAAGCCCGGTTAGTTTGAAAAGTTGGGTTGAAAATGCCTTTTGCTAACTCTTTTCCCTGGAGACGTGCCATTGCTCTGGGTCATCCTGGCATAAACCAGTTTGATTTTGAAAGTGCTTAAAAACCACACACAGATCTGGGGGCTGTTAAACACCCGTACTAGTTTTTGGGGAGCGATTCCCTTGGCCGGTGGCTCGGGGCAGCCCGACCCTGCCTGCCGCTGCCCACGTGTATTCAGGGATGCTTTAGTGAAGCATAAGCCCAAGTGAGATTTTTGTGTGGTCCCTCCGTGTTATCCCTGTTCCTGTAACTCGGAGACCCGCAGCACCTACGGACCAAGGAGGGTTTGCACGTGTACATTTAACCCTGCCAGGGCTGTGGTTTTCAGGTCCTGGTAATAACTTCTCCTGTTCCGTGTTGGTGCGGGTGCCCTGAACCCCAGACTTGCATTCACAGGGGATGCATGTGTTGCAATGAGATACGCATCGATACCGAGCTTGTCAAAGCCCGTCGGGGGCAACCTCCGTGGCTGATGGCTATGGAAACGCTCTTGGTTTCACGGGAGAAGGGGAGAGAGCTGGAAGCGATGGAGGGAAAATATGATGTTGAGGGAAATGGGTGGGAGAGGATGGAAAAGGAGGGACAGGCTGATCCTTTCGCCTGTTTAGGTTATGATAGCCACGAGGGCAATAAAACAAGTGTGAGGTTGGGATGGAGCCTGCGTCCGTAATCTCTTTCCCCAGGGGTTGGTCCACCCATTTGGGTGTGTGGCCCGGCTCCCGTCCAGCCGAGGGGAAAGGTGGGGAGGGGGTGATGAAAAGTGCTTGCACTTGCTTTGCATCTCTCCAAACTCCGAGTCACAGCTGCGTAAATGAACCCCAGCTCCCAGAATAACGTTGCTATTTTGCTTTGGCTGTCAAGGGCAAAAAACCCAAAAGCTTGGACCACAGAAGGACCAGGGATGCTGAGCAAAGCTCTCCCTGTGCCTCTGCATCCCTGTCCTTGCCCGACACGCGCGTTCATCAGCTGGAGGCGGTAAAGAAAAGGTGATGGGTGTCACCCAACGTCCAGATGGGCGTTTGGGTGTCTTATACAGAGGGAATGGGATAACGTAACATTTATCAAACGAGAAGCTGCAGCACAATGCTACCCTGGGTTCCTCAGTAGCTGCCCAGATGCAGCCGCCGGGCTGGAGAGGAGCCAGCGATGGCGGGGAGCCTCACGGCGAGGGCTGGCTGCCACTCAAGAAGCAAGATTTATAGCAAATACCGAGCTTTGCCTTATCTGCTTGCGCTAAAGCTGCAATCTTATTCAAAAGAGACCGAAATCCAACATAACCGGGATGTTTGTGGTTGATGCAAGGTACTTTACGCTCCCATTTAATTAAAATTTGGGCAGAGGTGGGATTGGAAGCAGCCGGGCTGGGATGTGCTGGGCTTACTGGGTGGGGGCAGATGCACCCGTCTGCCAGGCGCTGGGGGGGACGGGACACCCCCGTACCCACGAAACGCTTCCTTAGCAAAGGCGCTGGGGGGGATTTGCGTAGGATGCCCGAATCCTGGAGATCAGGGAGGGGACGGCCAAATGCCTCCTCTCTGCTCAAACCAGATGTCAAGGCAGAGAAATTTGGGGAAAGCCAAATGTTTGGTGGCTCAGTGGGAGACACTGGTTGAAGTTGGCGCTCTGCTTTTGTTCATACAGCTGTAAGCATCATCTCAGAGGCTGATTCAGTCTCTGCCCATCATCTCTCTAGGAAGACCGAGGATAACAGCTTATATCTTCACTCCCCAGCTGTAAAATTCTTTTAAACCTTTTGCAAAAAGCCTGTAGGTTTTGACAACATGCTCCTTCTGAAAAAAAGTCGCAGCGACCGTCTCGAGCAGCCCTGGCTGTGATCTTTAGCTGCCTGGGAGAGAGCCATCGGCACGGATGCAGGCTGAATAATAAGGACTCCTGCGGTTGCAGAGGACAGGACAATATATTTTTGCAGGGCAGTAAAACCTGCTCGATGCCAGGCTCTGGCAGGAGCTGGGGCTCTGCTCTGTTCCTTCCTCGCCTCCAGGTACGACATTTCACGGTTTCAGCCCCACGCCACGGCTCGGCACAGCACATTCCCGATATCCCATCCTCGCAGCGGTTTTTGAGGCGCGAGTGATGCCGAGCAGGGACTCACCCGGACCCCGCGGTTTTCGGGCAGCTGTTGAAAGAGACTCTATTGCAGAGCACTTAGTTTGTGTTTAATCCCCCTCCCCCCCCATCTATATCACGGGGGAAGGTTTTATATACGGCTCTGACAGCGCCTAACGGCTCTACCGGAGAGGGATGCGGGGAATTTATAGCACACCGACTGCTGCCGGTTAATACGCAGGCGAGGCTCCGAGCGGTGAAGGATTTCTGGGTTTATCGGAAGGGGAGTACAAATGTAAGGCAGGAGCCGGCTGGGGATCTTCCCAGCTGAGGCGGTTTAACCTGCAGGACTGGAGAATTTTAGGGCTGATGCGAGGGTATGGGGATTGCCGTGAGGGATGGCCGGGCACCCTCTCCTCTCCTGGGGACCGGGGTCCACAATTTTATGATGCCAGACAACTGCACCGGGAAGGAGGTGGGAGATGAGCTGGGGTTTGGGAGTGGGATCTGATGCCCAGCGCCCTAAGAGCTGCATCCCGACGCTGAGCAAGGCTGGATGAAGGTGCAGGACAGGAGCAGAGGGTACCTGCATTTCCCTCTTGCCATCCCAGGCTCTTCCCCAGCATCAGCAGCACTTTGGATGCTGCGGTCCATTATCTTAATCCAAAAAAGCAGCCCATTTTTGAGCCCAGCTGGGTTTTTGCAGGTGGAAGGAAAAGTTGATCTTGTCCTGAGCTCAACAGAGGCTGTTCCCTTCCAGGACCAACACTGAAGTACTGGCACGCTGCTTTAGTTAGGCTTGGTGGGGACTTTCCCGCAGCACCCCCTGCTCTGCGCCTCGTCCCCCAACTCTGCCCATGAGTCCCCCACCCAGATACCGCCTTCGTCTCTGCTTTTCCATTTTAAATCTCTTGCACTCTCAGTATCTTTGAGTCTTCACTGGCTTGGAGACATCTTTTCTGGTTTTTTTCCCCCTCTGTCTTACCCTTCACGCTACCATCGGCTTTCTGACATGGGAATTTTATTGGAATAACAGTAGATTTTTATCTCCCAAGCCTGTTTATTAAACTCTCTCCCTTCTTTCACAGTAAGCTACCACCCACCCTGCCGGACGTTTGTCGATTCAAATCAGGTTTAATCAACTCATAATATTGGACACAGTAAAATTGGATTTCTGAGAGCCCAATAAAGTTGTGCCACTGCACTGTACCGTAGCTCGAGGAGCTCAGATTTCATCACACCATGTCGGCAGCCGCAAGAAACAGCCCATAAGAAACTCATCTACTGTGCTCCAGCAAGCTGCTAAAAATGGATGAAGCCTCTCCCGAAGAAATATTGACTATTAGTATTCTTATTAACATTCTGCTGTCAGAAGTGACCAGTGGTAATAAATACGGCTGTATCTTTTCATCGTCCTGCCCATTCGTCACTGTCTGGCTGAGCTTCCCGCGGTGCCAGGCACGCTCCCCATCGCCGCACACGACCCCTCTCTTCGCCCCGTCTCCTTGCCCAAAAGGAGCCGTTTGCCCTCGTGCTGTGACCTTGATTATTTTTTTTATTATTATTATTTGCTTTTTGCTTTTTGCTGAAGCAAACGGCAGAGCAAGAAGGAGAACAGCTCACTCCGCGTCTCCCCTGCCAGAAGGTCCCACAGAGATGGGAAAGGGCAGGATGCGGCCCAGGTGCCCGCGATGCTCCTGCTTGCCTGTAATTGGATTTCCGTAGTTATAACGAGAAATATTGGTAGACTTGGATTATCCTCACGTCTTATTTCTTCCTTAATCTTGGGTGAGCTTTAGCGCTTGGGTAAATCAAGCTTTATTTTTGCAATTGCTTTGAACTAAGCCTAGCGGAGCTGTCCTTGCCCTGTGCCACTGCCCAGCACCAGCCTCCTCGTGCCGCTGCAAACCTTCCCAGAGCTGCACCGTAAACCTGATCCGGGAACCGATCTGAATTAAACCAACCCTTTTTTCTTTTCTTTGCAGGCTGGTTTTAGTCCTGATGAGCTCCCTGATCTGGCTGTGTGCGTCTGCAGGATGGCATCGGTCGTGTACGGGAGAGGAATAAGCGGTGGTGGGAGCGGGAGGAAAATGGCTTTTTTGGGTATTAAAGGGACTGAAATGATGGTGCAAGACAGAAGGTCTGGGCTTGACTCTTTGCCCAGAAGCATTACCTGGATGAGAGCAAATGCCAGCAAAATCCCTGTTTACAAATTCATTTCAGGGCGGGCAAGGACCTTGTGTCTCGTTTAATTCTGGCAAGGACGCAACTTCCCTCGCTCGCTGCAAAACCAGCCGCTGAGGAAGCGTGCAAAAGATAACGATGTAATTAATGCCGAGGGCGAGGCAATTCACGCATTAACGAACGTCTTTTCCCAACGCGGGGCAAAGGGAGGGTGAATTTACCACTGCAGACCTCGCCATTTCCTTCCTCCCAAATTCTTCCCAGTACTCGGTTTCACCGCTCCTTTTTGCTTGGATCGTGGTGTTTAGCTCTGCCCAAGCAGGTTGGAGTGTCGGAGCCTGGGCTGCTCCTGCCTGCACAAGAGGGAGAATCCCAAGGAAGGATTTATATATTTTTAACACCGATCGATCGCTAAGCGGCTGCTGCTCCACGGAGGGATGCCTTTTGGATGTGAGCAGCTTCGGGCAGGCTGTGCTTTTGGCACGATCGATGGTGTGAGCCCCCTGGATGCTTCTCGGTGTAGTGGGTTCGATGGTTGGATGGAGATGGAGGCTGCTTTGAGGGCGAGAGATGGTCCCTGGCTGCAGCACGGCCGTACCTTGTCTCATGGGGTCAGTGTGCAGAAGGGGTCCCTCGACCACGTCCTTCTCCAGGGTCTCTGCTGGCTGCAGTGATGCTTCAGAAATTCATCTGAAGGCAGAAATGCCCCCCCCAAAGTGGGGGGCTCAGCCACCAGCTCCACCCGTGGTCACCGTGGTCTTGGCCCCGCGAGCGTGGGGAGCGGCAGAGGGTGGCCGTGCCCCGACGAGCAACTGGGAGATAACGCAGTCCTTGCCGGTTGCCCAAAATAGCCTCTTCCCAGCTTAAAAAATTTGTATTAGCATCGCTTCCACAGCCCGGTGTGTTCCCACATCCCTGCGCCAGCGCGGCAGGTCCCCGGGGAGGGGGGGACGCGGCGGTTTTCCCGCATGTGTAGTCCCAGGAATAGGCAGCATCCCTCAGCCCCGTGCCCTCCGCCTTCTGCCGGGCTGGGAACGGAGCCTGCGGAGCCAAATACTCGCCTACGGATATAAAGACAAGTGCTTTGGGGGGTCTGTGCCCGTGAAACCAAACCTCAGGGGGGTTTGGGCTGGGGACTTGGCACCCCTCGTGAATTTGGCTGTGGGGGAATGACATCCCTGCCCCAACACACCAGTGTAGCTGTGGCCAACAGGACCAGCTTGGATGGGGCTTTGCTGCTCTGGAGGAATGAAATATTCACTGAGCAGCGAGCGAGCTGTCTCTGCTGCTGAAAAGGAGTGTTTTAATGACTGGGAACCACGGTTTACCAGCCAGCCTGGGGTAAAAAATGCTGCAAAGGCAAAGCAGTTTGTTTTGGTGGGCCGCTTAAAGCCAAGCAGGGGCTTTAGAGCAGGTTTTTCCTCCAAGGCATCGGTGGCCATTAATTATCCAGAGGCATGGGGACATGGTCCAGATTTTCCCCTCGTGGTGTTTCTCAGTGGGGCCCGTGGAGCAATTCTTGCCAGACGTCTCCAGCAAACCTCACTAGTTCCCCTCCCAGGTTTGGAAATTAAATCTGAGCCAATTTCTAGGTGTCCCAACCCACCCGGCGCAGAAACCGGCTGCTCCGAAATAAATCAACCGCGGTGCGGAGGCAAGGTGATACGAGCGGGGAGATTGGATTAAGGAGCGAAGGTGGACAAGACAGATGGTGGGGTGGGAAGGGATGAAATGGGCTGGTGGAAATCGAAAGGGAAAAGATGACAAGGACACGGGGCTCACTAAAAAAGACAAAGTGCTGGGATTTTCCTGCGGGGAGCTGCGAGAAAAACAAAACGCTGAGGAACGTGTTACGTTGCCACTGATGTTGGTCGTTTTGGGCTTTGCTGGGGCAGAACACAGCGGGATGTGGCCCCACCATGGTCCCAGCCCAGCAGGAATAGTTTCAATTTTTAATTAAGAAGAAGTGCTATAACCCATTTATTAAATGTGCTTTGAATGGTTCTGTCGTGAATTAAGGTCAAAATACAATTCCTAAATTCTCAAGCTATGACGTAGGCTTAGCTTTATTATCCATATATTGCATGATTTGTAGGAGCCCCCATCATTATTTTGACAGTTTTATCATATAGTAATAACTTCCTTTTAAATAATTACAGTTACTACATTCAATTTCAATCTTCTGTAGTGCTTTTCCTTAGATAATCACACTTAGATCATGTTTCTTTAGCCATACAATGCAATAAACTTTGGATAACAGCACTAATTATTTTAACACTGTAATTTCAAAGCTTACCAAAACGAGTTCAAGGGTTAATTATACAAGAAAACTTTCATCTTTAACTTCTGTTGCCACAGTCATTTTATAAGTAATGAACATCTACTGTTCATTAGGAACATCAGGAACATTAGTGTTCAAGGAAACAAAAAGCAGAATAGGTAATGTTAATACATAACAAACGTTACTTAAAGTTGGTAAGTTGTATGCATCTCGTTTCACTTTATCCCTGTTTCTCATCCTAGCACATCCCCGGTGGGTCACGGAGGAGTCCCCAAGGGTTGCCAGGGAAAGTGTTGCTGCCTCCTTCTCCCAGCCAAGCACTGTGGGTGTTTGAGACTGTTAATTAGGCTTTGCCATCAGTAACGAAGACAGATTCCCACTCGGGAGCGAGCGTGGGCTTATAGCTGATGCTCTGGCCACCTCCAGGGTCAGAAATATCTTTGCATCGCTCAGACTGGAGCGATCTCTCCCTCCAGTCCCCGGTCATTAAAAGGAAATTAATTTTACTGGGTGCTGAAGTAAGTAAACTCTCTGATTTCTGGTCGGTTATGACTGTTAACCAGCTAGATCTCACTTTAATAGCTTATTTAAAGCACTGGGCCTCTGACAGCCTGGGTGATGGATGGAGCTGTCAGCGTCTGCTTCGTTTGGAGAGGAGAGGAACATCTCTTAAACTAGAAGCTCTATAAATCAAAAGGATGAAAATCAGCAAGTGCATTTTTCTGGACAGGGGCGTCCTTCTCCCTGCGGAGTGTAACAGGCACTAAATTGAGGTTGGATTTATCGGGTCTGAAACCCCTTTCGACAGGCGCTTTCGCAGCTGGAATGGAAGAGAGCGGGCACACAACAGCAAAGCCGGGCAGCAGCCGAACCGAGCGCCGTCTCCTTCGCAAACCCCAACCTCGGAGATGCTGACCGCGCTGGCCAACAGCCCCTCGATAGCAATTTTGGAGCAATTGCTCATAGGTACAGGGTACTGCTACTTTTCCCCATGGTCGATGCTCCCCAAATCCCGTGTGCTCCCTGCAGACGTGGGGATTCATTCTGTCTGCGATGCCTGGAGGTTTGGCAGCACCGGACCCATCGCGCTTGTGTTAACGGGAAAGGAACGGCATAAAGTTTTGCACGGGGAGATGGTTCTGCCTCCTCCTTCGCTGGGGAAAACACAGACCCCTTGTTCAACCCGTGGAGCTCAAACAGAAAGCAAACTCTTGGGTTTTTCCAGCATCGACACAAAACCATCATCATATGGCACGAGGTTGTGCAATATATCAAATATTAGCAGGGCAGATTGTTACTGCTTCGGGCTCTGCCAGGTTTGAGACCCCAGTAGTACTAGAGCCTTTTATCCGTGTTTTTTCAAGGCTGCCTTTCCCACAAAGCTGATGGACAGGCGCAGAACCCTCCCCCCCCCCCCCCCCCCGATGAGTTATTCGCAGCGCCTTAGTTTTGTTTAATATTGAAAGATGTTTAAAACGCAGCTCTGACCTAGATTGGAAGTTCTTTGGGGGAAGGCTGTCGCTGGCACAGGCGGGTTGGGGAGCCCCTGCCTCGCCGAGGATAAAATAATCGCTGCTGTGATAAAATAATCATTTAGGGGTGGGAATTAACCCACTTAATCAGCAGTGCTCTTGGTTTGCTCCTTGGCGAGTGCTCAGAGGTGACTTGAGGTGCGCTCCTCCTGCTCGGCCCCGGCAGTCGCCATGGCTGCTCCCATCCTTGCCTTGCTTCCCTGATTGCAAAATGTTTGGACTTTTTCCTTTCCCCCTTTTCCTTTTTCTTTTCCTTTCCCCTTTTTCCTTTTTCCTTTTTCCTTTTTTTTTCTTTTCCTTTCCCTTTTCCTGTTTTCCTTTTTGTGTTTTCCTTTTCCCTTTTCTCCTCTCTCCCTTTTTCCTTTTCTCCCTTTTCCTTTTCCCTTTTCTCCCTTTTCTCCCTTTTCTCCCTTTTCTCCCTTTTCTCCCTTTTCTCCCTTTTCTCCCTTTTCTCCCTTTTCTCCCTTTTCTCCCTTTTCTCCCTTTTCTCCCTTTTCTCCCTTTTCTCCCTTTTCTCCCTTTTCTCCCTTTTCTCCCTTTTCTCCCTTTTCTCCCTTTCCCTTGCACTGCTGGGGCTCCACCTGAGCAGCCCCCAGCTCCGCTGGAAGCACCCTGCCCTGCCACAGCAGGCAAGCAGAGGGATCTTTTGGACTCAAAGGACAGACATTTTTTGAAAGCACACCCAAGGAACTCTTTTTAGGTTGAAATCTGCATTTTTTTAAACACTTCCCAACATGCAAGTGCACCCTTAAAAAATTCACAAGTGCCGTCACGTCGCCCTGGGATGGGTGTCTGTAATGACCTTTAAAAAAATATGAATTTTAATTTTTCTCCTCCCAAAAATGTAAGCGTGCACCCGGCTGCCGCGGGGCTGCCAGGGCTGTTGCCCCGGGGTACGTGTAAGCTGTACCCCCTTCAATTTGTGCAGAGGATGCATTGAGGATATTTCAGGGGTTCCCCCTAAGGGGAGCCAGCGGTGGGGAAGGGGCACAGGGGTCAGCTGGGGCTTCCCCCCCAAAAAAAACCCCCTTTGCACAGCCCTGGTGTCTCACACCAACGCAGGGCTTCACCTTGGAGGCTCGTGATGTGCAAACCCCGTTCGGCTCCGGGTGCGAATCTCTTGGGTTTGACGCACGAACCCTGCGATGCTCCCACAGCTCTTCCAGGCTCGTCTCAAATCGCTGTGAGCGTTCCTTTTTGGAAGGAGGAGGCATTTTGTGCCATTGCGATGGCAGAGCGCGTCTCCCTGCCCATCAGGTCCAGGGGTTTCACGGCAGAGCCGTTGAAGGGAAAGGGAAAACTAGTGAACCACATAATTAGTTTTTGCTTCAGTGATTAATATCACTTGCAAACAGGTAATCGCAGCCCGAGCAGGCTCCTTCGCAACGCTTTTCCTAATGAATGAATGTAGCTGGCTGGTCCTTTGCCTTTTAATACGAATACAAACGGAGGCAGCTGCCACCAGAATAAATAGAGCTTCTCGCAGCGAGAGCAGACCTCTTCATTCAGGATCAGAAACTCCCTGATATCCCCCAGCAGCTCTTCGCTGCCGCCCCATCTTAAACCATCCCCACGCAAACCCCCAGCCCAGCATCCTCCCGCCGCCATCCGGCGGGGATATTGGCTCTTCCAGCCTTTCCTGCAAATTGATAATTCCAGTTGGCTTTCAACACTCGGCAATCAGCCTGGAGAATCGTATTTGCTGGTAGGAGCAGGGGTAGCAATTGAGCGCGGGAGCGAGCGGGCTGGCTCGCTCGGCATGCGGGAGAGGCAGTTGTACTTAAGTAATTGGATAGCGGCGGTGTATAAAATCGTAATGGCTCTGTAATCTTGTCGTACAATAATCCCGCGTGCGGCTGCAGAACGCGGCTCCCCCCGACCCCCCAGCGGAGCGCTGCCCTCGTTTAAATGTGATTTAACGAGGCTGGAAGAGCAAGCGCTGATTGCTCGGGTTTTTGCAGGCAGGCGGTGTGGCTGCCGCTGTGGAACAATAATAATTTTGGGGAACGTTGCTCCAGCGCTGAGCGGAGGAGCTCGGTGTCAGGATGAGCCCCTGGGTCAGCCCCGGTGTGTGCCCAGACGGGATGGAGGGTGATGCAGCCCGGTGGTCCACATAGTCCCCATGCCAGGAGCCTGGGGCTTCTCTTTTTCTCTTCCCCCCCCCCCCCCTTTCTTTTTTTTACAGCCTAAGCAGTTGTCCAGGCCAGTTGTCCTTGGGGGCTGAAGAACTACCTCTTCCCATTGATATTTTGGGTGCCGAATTTCCATATGCAGGCTGTGCCTCTCTTTACACACCCCAGTCGCTGGTAATGGGGGGGGGGGGGGTCACAACTCAGTGAAGCCGGGGACACAGCTGACCCTATTGCTACAATATCCAGGCACTTCTCGTATATTTAAAAATAGAAACACCAATAACGATCTGTCTCTGTATCAAGCCCGGAGGGGAAGTAGCTTGATTAGCTTATAGATCTCCTCGTTTACGTGCGAGTGACCGCGGTGTCCGGGGAAGGGGGTGGAGGAGGTGGGGGTGTACAGGGAGAAATTGGGGAGCAGCCAGGAGGGGAGATCCACTGGCCACATCTATGGGTCATGGTGTGGGTGTCCGGACGGTGCTGGTGTCTCTGGGTTTGTGTCCCCCAAACGCCCTCTGAGGCTGGTTTTTGGTGGGGCGGCTGGTGCGGAGCTGATGGATGAGGGGGAGCCTTTGGGGCACCGCGCCGGGCTGTGTCACCGTGATCGATAGCGGGGAGACGGAGAAATATGAATAGGGAGAAGGATGAAAAATGCAGGAGTTTGTGAGCTGGGGCTGTTTCGTGTCAGCTTGTGATGTGCGATACGTGGTGTGGGTCCACTTGCAATGCTTTCGCCCTTGCGTCCCTGCACCCAAACCCAAGGTCTCCAGGGAAACCCTGTGGGTTAAGGCTGGGGCTGCTCCCAACGCTCTGCTTTTTGATGCGACCAGGGAAATATCGCTTCATCTCCCTTCCCAAAATCCAAGCCGATAACACAAAGCAGATTATTTTGCAGCCTGCAGTCGCCACCCTCTTCAATCCAAATAAAACCCCAAATCGGTGCAAGTGGGAAAAGAAGAGGGGAAGATGCTTGGGTCCCGTCCAGCCGGTGAGCGGGTCGGTGTGGAGGTCGCAGGCATTCACTGGTGTGGATTGAACGTATGGATTAGCCGCGGCTCGGTGTGTTCTCCTGGTGGGAGTCAATCCTATGGGAAGTGGGAGCAGAACGGGGCAGCGCGTTGTCCGCTGCACCAGTCCGGCAGCTGCCGGGAAGCACGCGGGATACAGCAAATATGTCTCCCGATGGTCGGGGAGGGACCGGTTATGTTTTAAAAAAGTGATTTATGCTCTAATCGGTCTTGAAGCTTCATTATTCCAAGCATTAGCGTGTCTGAGCCAGTGGCCTTATTTGTTAATGCACTGAAAGCAGCAGCAGATGTGCTATTTTTCATTTGTGACCCGATCAGCTCGCTGATTCATCTACTTCCATTTTCATTTCCCTGTCATTGATTTATTAATGATGTCTTACTTATCTGGGGCTCTTTCGGAGGGCTCCTACGGCCCAGCCCCCAGAGAGATGCTGGAGGAGCCCTCTCCCCTCCCTAAATATCCCATTTTTCAAACCATATTCCTCCTCATCGCTCCAGACATTAGATGCTTTAAACATTTAGTAACTGAAACAACCTCTGCGGCTTGTACGATTTGTGGATAATTTGTCTGCTGAGAGAGCAACCTCCCTCTTTTCCACCGCAGGGGGGGTACCCCGTCCTCTGGGATGGATTTGGGTATGGGGGGCCATGGGGGCTCCAGCCAGGAGCTCCACGGGATGCAGAGGGGCGATGTCCAGGCTGAGAAAATTGACTGGGTTTCTTGCTTTTCCATCCTCTCTGGGTCGGTCCAGCCTGGAATAATCCCCAGGGACAGAATTTGTGGGAGAAGCTCCATTTCCCCCTTTCTTTGAAAAGCTGGTGAGGAGTTTGATCAAACTGTGAGGAACTTATATGGATTTTCTTGGACAAGCAAGTCCTTTCTGCGCTGCCTATTTGACATGGGCCATGCTGGATGCACAAGAAATTATTTCTTTTCTGCATCCTATTCCAAAAAATATCTTTATTCCCACAACTTTCCTAACAGTAAGCCTGGAGCAGGTTACTGGTTTGCCTTTGCTGTGTAAGGGGATTCTCCTCCTGCCTCTGTCCCACTGATGAATCTCTTCTGGACAAGCCACCAAGCAGAGGGAGCTGTGGGGACCTGGGAAAAAGCTATGGCCAGCCCTGTCCCACAGTGTCCCCAGGGATGTCTGTCCTTGGCCACTGCCAGGCTTTTGGCATCCAGCATCTCTCGAACTTTTTCCTCCTGAAACCTTTTTTCACTTGGCATCACGCTTTGCTGAGCTGCCCAGAGTAAACCCATGCCCAAAAAGCCCTTCTTACTGAAAAGTGTCTTTTTACAGAGCAGCTCTGACCTAACGCCTTCGGGGCTTTTCAGAAACCAAATTCTGCCATTAAACACACACATGAAGCCGCTGGATTTGGGGAAGGTCATTCCAGTTTTATTCACAGATCCTCTGTGCTTTTATTCAGACAGCCCTAAAGCATCATCCCTTGCCCCTATAAATTGCTCCTTGCTCCCAGCTTTCCTGCTGGGAACGCCTGGGAAATCTTATCTGTTTCCAGCTGCTCGCCTGAATCCCTGGGGGGACCGTCTTTTGCTTCTGGGGATATTTGAGGGATTTACGGTGTTGTTCAAGTAACTGATCCCTGAGCTTCAGATGTGCCAGTGATCTTGCTGCTCCATCTGATCGCTGCTTTGATTTCCAGCTTAGTTAACTCCTTGGCTCTTTGCAGGATAGTTGGCTCGTTATACAGTATGTTGGCCTTTATTGGAAAAGCGGCTTTTTTGCAGAAAAAAAAAGTTTCCTGGGTTTTTTTTCCCTTTGCATCCTTCTCACATGATGAATTTTACATGCTGATAAAGGACTTGCAGGATTAGAGCCAGCAGGTCTGTGTTACATTATTGGCACTATAGACAAGTCCTTGCTGCTTTTATAAATGTAAGTACCTTTCCAAATCAATAAATCATCATTAACATTGCTTTAAATTGGTACAACACATTGAGGGAATTTGCTGGGTAATTCTTTTTCTTCCTGATTAATTTACTTTGCCCGTGTAAAATTCAGACACTTCAGGGGCAGATCCTCATCTCAATGTCCTGGATTTTCACCAACGCCATCTCCGAACTCTCGCTTGGCTGTAGCCCAGCTTCAGCTGGGCACTGCGAGAGGCAGAAAGTGGTCTTGTGGTTTTGTTCTCTTTCAGAAAGGAAAATATCCAGTGCCACAAACAGGGATAAAACCCTTCCCCAAATCCTCTGGGAGCAATAGCTTGGGGGGTGCTATTCTCTTCCCCTGAGCCACACATGCTTGCTTTCTAAGACTGCCCAAATCTGCATTGAAATGGAAGAAAGGAGCTCAGTGTTTCGGTCGGGGCTGGGAATAATACACATTTTGAATCGCCTGGGGAGCGCGATGCACCCCACCTGCTTCTTCCTCACAATTAGGGCCGCTGAGCTAAAGCCACTTGCTTGGAAATGCCCCGAAGACATGTTTGCACGTTGACACAGTCCATTACCCTATCTCCGCCGGTTTTATTGTCGCTATTTATTAAAGACTCTGGAAATGTGCAAAGCTTTCTTTCTGCAAGGAAGGGGCCTGTTATGGGCTGGGGAGAGACCGAAATCCCAGCCACCCGCATGAAAAATCACTGCCCCCCCACTGTGAGGGGCAAGACAGCCGAGACCAGCTCCCGTGGGCACATGAACCTGATTTATGCCCTGGGTAGAAAACTTTCCCAGCTTTTTTTTTTCCCCTAAAACGTTTTGAAAACAAAGCATCTGAGCACCCCAACCCCTGGGAGCACCTCAAGCCCTGGGGCCTTGGCTCATCTTCCCTCGCATGGGATGAAATGCAGTTGTTGCATCAGAGCCCCTCACTTCAGCGTGTGTGTGTCCCCCCTCACGGTCCCTTATTAGTGGGGTGTGGATTAATCTCCCATCTTTTAAAATTTTCTTGCCCACAGGCAGTTTGCAACCTTGTGGCTTTAGCCTCTCTGTCCCTCCAAAGTTGGGGGGTCTCCTTCTGGCTTCCCCCTGTATTTTCTCTCCCAGCATTTTCACATTTGGGATTTGGACTCGAAATGCCTTGTATTACCCCCCCCCCCTTTTTTTTTTTTTTCCTGCTTGCTCACAGCATCCCAATAGCTTGCTGTACAGATTCGGGAAAAGCCAGGTGGCGATGTGGCGGCTTGGGCTGCCCTCTCTTGGCATTGCTGCATGTTGCACAGAGCAAAATCTCCGGACGGAAAAAAAAAAAGCTTGTTTCAAGAGAGCATCTTCCCTGCTACAGCTGCCTCCTTCGCAATGCTTGATGAGAAGGGCTGGTTTAAAGCTCTTCCATCCTCTGCTTTCATTACATGGTGGTCAGGTTCCCTGTTTTAAGGTCAGGGACCATATTGCGACTCCGTGATTCGGGCACATCTGTCTGCCAACTTCCTTAATGAACCTTTTCAATCTCGCTTTTGGCCCTACAGTAGCTCCGAAACAGCCCTTGGGGGAGTAATTAAGGATTTTTTCACAACATTTGTGAATGTGACCTCCTGCTTCCCTCCCCTCCGCCCGCCCCGACGGTGGAAATCACTGCAGTGCACATGTGATAAGGCACGAAATCCCCCTGAGTCATGAGGGCACGCTGCTCGATAGCGCTTGGCAAGTCCTGCGACTCCTTCTTGGCAGGCAGGCTGCTGAATCTCATCAGCGAGACGGAGAAAGGTTACAGCCGAAGGTTACAGGCAATCTTTTCCTTTTTTAAAAAAAATATAAATTTGGATAATATCGATCTGGTTAACTTGCTTATCTGCAGCTTGCTGGTTTTTCACTCTGCAAGGTGCAACGTTGGCTGGGGGCACATCATGCCAGACCTAGGAAAGGGCTGTTTCCCCGGTTTGGAGACCGTGGTCAGCTTATCTGTGGTTTTCTCTGTAATATCTCCAGTCTGTTGTGGTTTTTTTTGCTGTGAGGGCTTTGCATTTGCAGAGAAGAGATCTGGGGGGATGCTGCTTTGCAGGGACCATTTGCGTCTCCCTGTGCACTTTCATGCCGCTAATACGGTAGGCAGTTGGGGGTCAGCATCCGTCCTTGGGCTCTGGAGCAAAACCTGAGGGTTCAGCCAAAAAAAATGCCTTTTTTTTGCTGAAGCAAAGACTTTCTAGAGTCACTCCATGGTCTGGCACCCTCTGGTTTCCAGGGCTTGAACCTGCTGCTCCCCACAGGGTGTGGGTATGGGTGCGCTGGGCATTTGCAGAAGTGGTACCAGGAAAAAAAAAAAAAAAACCAACCCAAAGCCACATCATCTTTTTGATCTGTTTTGTAAAACAGCCCTTTGGTTTCCAGGCAGCCCTATCTCCAAGGGGCCAAAGGACACGCTGCTCTCTGTCCCTGTGTTTGCCACACAGACCCGATAAAATAGCTCTTAATTGCTAATTTCTCTGCTGGGTTTTCCTCTGGGGCTCTTATCGGGATGGTAGATAAGACAATGTGAGACTGAGCGAGTGGATATGTCAGGCAAAAAAATAAATACTGTGCCTTACAAGTCCTCTCGTGCGTCCATGAATTTGGTGCAGCAACAGCCAAGGAGCCTTTTTCCCTTCTCCAATTTATTTTTACAAAGTAATGGTCTGTTCCTGATGGGAACGAAATCAGAAAGCTGGGGCTGAAAACATCATTGTTTATGAAAATACTCATTAAACGGCTGCTCTCTGACTCCTGCCCAGCTGGATCGGGCACGGGGCTGAAGGTTCTCCTTGGCAGAGGACTGCATTGCAGTTTACGGCCGGCTCCCAGCAGTGGGGCCACGCTCCAGTGCTTCGCATGGAGCCGCGGCCGCACATCAGCCCCTTTGCCGCAGGCTGCGCACCCGGCCGTGGGGAAAAGGACCCCCAGCCTCTCCTGAACACCAGCCACGAAGCCAAAAAGCCTTGGGGATTTCTTAACTCACGCCTGCGACTTTGCAGAGCATCCCTCTTTGCCCAGTTGGTTTAAGGGAATTACCTGTTTTGCTGCCATCGTGTCTCTGGGGATGAGGGTACTTGTGGTGTGTCGGTGCTGGTGACACCAGAACACTGTGGGAATCCAGACCGGTTATCCCCAAATCATGTCTGGAGGTAGAGCATCGCTTTTCCTCCTGCACATTGCTTCCAGAAGTTGGGCTTATAGCAGGGTATCCCAATGCCCCCACATCGTGCCCCACCACCCTAAATTGAATGTTGTCCCTAATCTGCCCTATAAAAAGCGACATTTTTCTTCTGTTTTGTTTTTTTTTTTGTTCGGTTGGTTTTTTTTTTCCCCAGAAGATGACTTCTCCGGGTGGAGCAAGGAGGTGACCTTGCATCTCTTTACAGTTCGGTGGAGCCACAACCTGCGGCAGCCGTGCCCAGCTCTCTGCCCCCATCACCCCCACGCTCAGCACCATCTGATGCTCCTGGGTAGCCCCTTCTCTTCCAGCCTCAGCTTGGGATGAGGGTAGAGCTGCTTTGGAATCAATCCCAAAGATGCTCTGGAGGCCACGCTCAGCAACGCATCTGGGATAACGCTCGCAACCCAAAGCTGCTTTCCGAAATACCTTCGTGTTCTCCGCCAATGTCCAATATTCGCTGCCGCCCTGTAATGCACAAGACGAGCGAAACCCTCTGGTCTGCAGAAATGACCCTAAAGCCGGTTGTGAGGTCCTTGGCTGGGAAAGGGGAAGGGGAAGGGAAAGGGGAATGGGAAAGGGAAGGGGAAGGGGAAGAGGAAAGGGAAGGGGAAAGGGAAGGGGAAGGGGAAGGGGAAGGGGAAGGGGAAGGGGAAGGGGAAGGGGAAGGGGAAGGGGAAGGGGAAGGGGAAGGGGAAGGGGGGGGCTGCGGCTGCCCGAGCCCCTCCATCCCTGAGCGCTGCTGCCATCTAATGCCCAAGCCCGGACAGCGCAGGGAGGCTGGGGCACAGCCCGGCCAGATCCTGCTACCCAGGAGAGACAGCATCACCCGGGAAAAAAACCCAGAAAACCCCTTTTGGGTGCTAAGAGAGAAAAAAGAAAACCCCCAAACCAAGCCCTCTTTCTTTAAGGGGTCTTGTTGCTGCAGGTAAGTGATGCTCCTTTTCCACGCGCCAGCCCGAAGAACCTCACGGATAACTGCGAGTAGTGGGAGCATCCGAGCAGGGCTGCAGGGTAGCTCGGGATGTTTTTTAGTTACAGGTTGGTCCTTTTGGCTGAGGACACTCAAAATTTGCAGGGTAACCACCCTCCAGCTCACCACAGCCAGGACTCTGGTCCTTCCGAAACTGGTCCCCCTCAGTCTTTTTCTGCCATGGAAGTGAAGGAATGGATTTCTGGATTAGCTGGGATGGTGGGCTGGCCGGGAGGTCTGCAGAAGGACAGGGGAGTTTCTTCAAGTCAAATATTGAGGGTTCATTAATCTCTTTATTTAAGTGGTGTTGCCGTCTGTAATGACTTTTTATTTATTTAGTAGTCTTCAAAGCACTCAGCAGCAGGCTTCTTACTCTGCATCACTCTGCAGAGGGCTATTTTTTTCCATACGGCTTTATATTCACAATTACCATTCACCCAAATGCATGTCACTGCACGTAAAATGGATTAAAAACTGGCTTCTGTCCTGCCCAAAGAGTAACTCCAGTTCTGGGAACAGGAGGAACAGTGAGACCCTCAAAGCGGTGTCTGTTTAATCTCTTGAGGTTCTTCCAAGGGCTTTTGATGATTCCACCAGTGGTAATTTTATGTTTCCTTCCTGTTGTTGGTAAGGGATGCAGAGGGCAGGAGGTCTACGTGGCTGAACACGAGTAAAGGCAGCATTTGGAGGTCACAATATTTGGGGTTGTCTCTGTCTTTTGGGAAGGTGCTGCTTGGTGCTGGGGGGGGATCCTGGGGGGGTGAGGAGGGCAGAGATGAAGGGTGCTGGTGGATCCGAGGCTGATGGCCCATGGGCTCATGGGACCCAAGCAAGGAGTTTCATAATGACCATGCCAAAAATCAAGGTTTGATTTTATTTAGTTACCACAAAAAGATTTACCTCTGTGTGCGGGTCACGATGCTCCTGATGGGAGCTCCTGGGCCTCCTGTCAGGCAGCATGACCCCCAGTTTGACCGTGAAGCTCATGCAATTGGGCATGGAACTGGTGTGTGGCCTCCAGGCTTTGTGTCAGGTAGGAAAAAGCCTTTTTTTTCCTTTACCACTGGAAAGGCTCCATCTGCGCACACATGTTGGTGGTCACAGGGCATCCATCCCCTGTCTCCGGCACTTCTTTTGTAGCAGTTACCTCCTGCCAGGAAACCATTTCTTGCTGGTTTTAGGCTTTGCCCTTCACTTTGGATTAGCCCAATATTAGAGATTTTTCTCCAAAGTTTGAAGAGCAGATGCTTATGATCTGGGGATGAAGACTCATCGCAAAGGCATGGTCAGCTGGAGACCTCTGTCCTCTGCAAGGACATGGTCACCCCATGGTCTCCAGCAAAGGGGACCTTTGAGAGGGGGCAGCTGTGTTTGCAAAGAGTAGTAGGGATCAAATTGGGAAACTTTCTGCCCTGGTGCTCAATGGGGTCTGGTCAAGGCTCCCTGGTACGCTGTCTTCTCCTACTGTGCTGGCAGGCGCCTGGCCGAAGCCATTGCTATGTGCAAAGAGATTAGGTAATACCGGTTCTGTGTTTGGGGTCTGAGTGTTTCTTTCAATTTAGCTTAACTCGGTGAGGAATTGACTTAAACTAGATTGATATAAGCCACTCTTAAAAGATTTAAGCCCCATCGTAAGAGGATGTGCTCATGGTTTTACACTGTATTAACACAGGCATTTGAATAACTGCTTCAGGCTAGGTCTATACTTGGGTTTTATACCAAATTATTGCATTTCAGGCCTGCCTGGTTTTTTAATTAAATCCATGAAAAATGTTAATGTGGATTCACTTACACTGGTGGGAAATTATCTTACAGTGGGTTAACTTTGGGAGTCACCTAGCTTTCCCAAGAGCGGGGACGAGGAGGGTTGCATGCTTGAAGGGAAGAAAGTTTGTAAACCCAGGTAGCTCTTAATCTATTTTAATCAGTGGGGAGAAGAGAGGAACCAAAATGTCAATTAAAAAAAAAAAAAGAAACTCCTTCACATTATCCTGGGGCCAGCAGTTTCTGAAAAGTGAGGGCAGAGATGGCCCCATCCACGGGGCAGAACCAGGACATTTGGCTGGGTTGGAGCAGTAAATCCCAGGGTGGTGGTTTCCCTGTGGCTTCCCACTCTAAACCCAGTGACTTTGGCTAACTTTTTGGTTTTTAACAACGTGCCCATCACTGTGCCAGCACCTTACCCCGCTCACAGCTCTGGCTGATGTAAGATGCCAGTCTCATGTCGGGCCAGAGACCCGTGAAAGCAGCGCTCAGCTGCAAAACAGCAAGTTTTGACTAATCCCTCTCCTAGCACAGTATATCCCTTGCACGTATACGCTGCTGCTCTCTAATAGTATTAATAATTCTCCCTTTATTTCTCACTCAAACACTCTTGGAAGGATCATCCAATTTAAATCACAGCTTCTCTAGTTAGCGTGTGTCACCACGAGAGGGCAATAAATCATCTAATTACAATGATGGAGCCGGTGTCCTTTCACAAAGCCACCCATGATGAACTTAAATGGATTTTAAACATTAATATAATAGGCATTTAGTAAAGAATGGGAAGGAAAAAGAACATTTTAAACAAGCCAGCAGGTTCCCCTGAATGTATTTGGGATGCGGGGCTTGGATTGGCCACCAAAACCATCCTGATGTGCAGCGCGACGCTGGAATTAAAACCGGGGAAGGGAGTCCTGCCTCTTTGAGATGCTAATTCAGGTAAAAGCTCATTTTGAAGAGTGCAAACGTACTGACCCTAATGATTCAGAGCTATTTGGAGAGCTAATGGAGGGTTACTAATTTCAAAGCATATCAATCTCATAAAAAATGAAAGAAGATGGTTCCTTACTTGACTGTCCTGAAGGATGTCTAGGGGTTAACCGGCCCCTTCCCGAGCCGGCCACTGGCTCCGTGTGCCAAAATGCTCTGCCACCCCCATCGCTGAGGCTTGGCCCTATGAAAACCAAGGAAAAGCCACTTTATCCCCCAGGCCGATGCTGTCTGGAATGGGGATGGAAAGTCTTGTGCTCTAACCTATGGCCACTCTAACCCAAGGGGGTATTTTTGCTGTAAAATGGTCCTACTCTTTGGTTTTTTCCTCCAGGGTGATGCAGCAGGGTCCTGGTGGGCGTTTTGTGGCTCCTGTTGGTAAGTCCCCAAATGGGACCACTGGTGGTGGCATGAGCAGATAGTTCCTACCTCTTGTGGGATGGGTGCTTGGGCTGACCTTGGCTGGTTGCTGCTCATGAGCTGCTGGAGGAGTGAGGGTGGAAGATGGTCCTCAATCACCCAACTTCAGCGAAATCTTGTCTTGGCATTCCTTGGTCTCTGACGGGAGTCCCACATCCTCAATGTCCTCATGTCCTCAGTCTTCCCAGCTCCTAAAAGGTGTCTCTTTAGTGACACTGAGTCTGGTTACAACTCATTACTTAACTGGGACCCCAGCAGGTAGACAGGTCTCCCTTTTATCCCCTCTCATGGGGAAGTCCCAAATTATGTCTTGGCCTCGTCTCAGCCGTGCCCTGGGTCAAAAGGGCACCTACCCATGGCTGTTCAAGAGCTTTGAGGGTTTTCAAGTGCTGCAATACAAGATGTCCCTGGCATATTCAGGTCTTCCATTTGCCTTCTCATGCTTGGTAGGCTGAGATGCCGAACTGGTACACCTGCCCACTGTGAAGCTTGGAGATGGGGAGAGACCAGAGGTTTTGTACAGGAATCCAAAATGACCCTGATGAGCCAAGGTCAGAAATGAGCGAATACAAGTCCTCAAGGCCCAGGGCTTCTGGGTACAGTTAGGAGGGAAAAATTAGACACACAAGTATGAAATGGAGACGAGATGGGGAAGCAGCTCATTGGGGGACAGGTTGTGAACGCAGAGAAAACTGCAGCCTAAGGCCAATGTGGCACTAAAGAAAAACTTAATTTTGGGGATTTATTATAAAGAGAGTCACATGTGAACCCTGGTAGGGAGTTATCCTGCTTTGTGTGCTCCTACCAGGCATGAGGGAAAGCACCGTGTCCAGACTGGGGCTTCAAAACATTGTAAGCAACTTGGACAGAGTCCAGAGGGGAGGAACAGAAGTGATCCTGGGCCGTGGCTGGTGAGGGGTAGATGGGCTACGAGCCTCCTGGAGCAGGAGTTGGCCCCCCTGTTCCTTGGGGAAAGGTCAAAGCAGCAGCCACTGCACTTGAGGCAAAACTGGTTTGAGTTGGAAGAGCAATGACATGATGAAGGGACCGTGTGGAGCTTCTGTCTTGGAGCTTTCCAGGACAGAGAACTCCTGGAAAGGGACTGGGTCATTCAGACCTTCCCCAGCACTGACTTTGTGGCCACCAGGAGCAAAGCAAGGCTGACGGGAGCGTTATTAGCTCCATCCTGGTGCCGGAGCTGGGGAGGACTGGGAAATGCTGCTTGCCATCAGCTCTGGAGGTCCCCTGCAGCCCTGCGTGTGCCTGAGCCCTGTTGCTTTGTATTGCTTCAAGAACAAGGCTGGTGATTAGACTTAAACCACAAGAAAAAACAAGGAAGCCAGTGTTAATCTGCCAACGAGACCTACAGCACAGCCAATGCTGCAATGCTATCAAGAAGCGAGATGCCACAGGCTTTGGGAGGAAGGAGGAGGCTTTGGGACAGGACATATGTGCTATAAATAGTTATTAGAGAGCAAAAGAAGCCCATGCTACAGGTTCTTCTGCAAAATAAGGGGCTGGCAAGAACCGAAGTCACCTCTTTTTACAGCAAGTCCTAATGTAAGGTTTAATGAGATGGACGTTACAGACTCAGGTATAGATTTAAACTCTGTGCAGCATCATGAACGTCTGGGTCCTCCTGGTAGCAGTTTTCAGCATCTTCCACTTGTACGAGCAATGGGATGGAGGACAGTGCAGTGGCGTGGGTGCTGGACACCCTGACAATTTGTTTGCAGCAGTCCTGGACTAGTATTTCCCAGGCTTTCCCCCAGACCAGCCCTGGGAAGGCCGCAAGGGTGAGTGAGTTCAGTCCCGAATGGAGCATGAAACGGAGGAGGACACAGAGCCCAGCCAAGTTCTGCACTGATTTTCATAACTAATAAAGATCCGGTATGAATATGAGATTGAAAGACCTCAAAGCTGATTAAATCTGTTTGATATTTGAGGGTTTCCTCCCCCTCCCTCCCCTTTGTTAAAGGACAGTCTCCTCCTTCAAAGTGAGTGATGGTCTAAAGTCGTAATGCCGATTACTGCTGAGATTCTCACACCAATGTGGCGGGGATGGGGGGGGGAAATAAAAATCCCTGTAGGGTAGTTTAAAGTCGGCGTGAGTAGTGTGTAATCTACCCAACAGGATTGATCCAGGTCAGGCATTAAAGGCTAAAATGGATTAAACAAAAGACATTCCCCTTGTAACAAGAAGGAAAAACTTCAAAGGTGGGATTTGTTCTTGTTATGACAAAGGAAGTGGATTTACCAAGTGCCTGGGGGCACACCCCTCCGCGGCTTTCAATTTGCTCAAGTTGCTATGAAGAAACAGGACAAAATGCGTGGGGGTTTTCGCCGCGCGCTTCGGCGCTGCCGGAGCCCTCCCCGGGGTAAGGACGTTGGGTTAAGAGGATCGGCTTGGCACTGCTTTTTCTTGTTTTGTTTTGTTCGCTCTTTAAGGGGAAAAAAGAAGAAAAAAGGAAAGGCGGGGGGGCGGGGAGCAACAAAGGGAGGGGAGAAAGGGAGGGTTGGTGGCATGTCAGAGAGAAACGTGATGGTTGAGGGTGGCAGGAATGGGTGGGACAAGCGTGGCAGAGATGAGATGGGATGGGAAACGGGACCTTCAAAGAGCAGGTTGTCCCAGACAGGGGTGAACAGCAGTGTGAGGGCTGGAAAAGGGGCCGGTCCTGCCTTAAATACCAGTCACCAGCTGTATGGAAATGCCTTTTTCCTCCTGCTCCTCACTGGTCACACCACGGCCAATTGTTGGTGCAGGTTGTCCCTGGTCAGTGGAAATGCAGCTGTAGGCACGTTCCCAGTTCTGCACATCCGGGGAGGAAAGAGGACCTTCAGGCCAACAAATCTCACCAGGTCTCCAGGTGAGCGTTACAGCCGCTGGTTTTTATGAGACTTGCACCCTGCCGTGGGGGGATTATTGGTTTCTGCTTGTTCTTGAACCCACTCCAGAGCAAAGCTAATTCTCCTCCCTGGCTGAGAAAAAGGCACAGTGGCGGTAGGCATGGCGGCAGCAGGGCATGGTGGCGACAAGTCACGGTGGCAGGAGCCCTGCTGCCTACAACACTGCTCCCTCCGTCTTTTCTAGGTCCTGCTACCACCACAGAGGACCTGCTGTGACTCTGGCACCAAAAACCCACGTCACTCGCCGAGGAAACCCGTAACACCCCAAAGTTTTCCCAGCACTGTGCTTCCACAAAGCCCAAAATGCACCTTTGCGGCTGGTGCATCCAGGTCTGGAGCATCTCAAGGTGGCCTGGGCTGAGCTCCTGGGCAATCCTGCAAAGGTGCTGCGTGGTGGGACCGTGGTGGCTCCCATGGTCTCTGATACCTCTCGTTGCTGGGATCCAAACTACAGCATGAAGGAGGCTCTTTGAAACCAAACTTCTATCATTTTTAACTATTTCTTTAAGGGAACAAGACCTTGGGTCTAGTCTGTGAGATTACAGCTGGGTTAAGTTATATGTGTCCATGTGCCTCTGTGTGTGTACAAGTTTTCCACATTCAATTAGGCAATTAGGCAATTGGGTCCAAGCTGACATCAAGAGAAGAGGTCCCCAGGTTTGCACAGTGACAGGCCTATGGCAATTAAATGTGACATGCTCAATTATCGAAATGTGAAAGCGTCTTTGGGAAACTCCATCTCCATCCATGCACGTTCTCTATATCAACCTACAGAGCTGAGCTACAGCTCATTTATTTGTGGACAGAGAGGAAGGACTTCTTATCTTTCAATGCCTGATGGCCGTAATTAGGCTCATTATCGTACACAGGCCTTGGAAGCACATTGCAAAAGGCTGTCTCTGAACATGAGCTGCTTTTCACCAAGTGTCAAGCTGAGGAGCTGGGAGTGAGCTGACTTGTCTCTGCAGGGCCTTCTGCTTGGGCTCAGCATCCTCCTGATGAGACCTTCTTGGGCTGAGAGTGGGAGGGACCGTCTCACCACTAGCTGGGAAGGACACTGGAGAACGAATTAGGACTCCTAAATGGCAAATAAGGATGCTGACAGTTACCACAGAGCATCTTTCCCTTTTTTGCAGTACAGTTATTTGCACAGACCATGCCCAAATCCCTTTAAACACAAGTGTAAATGGTTTCTGCTGAGATCCTGTCCCAGCAAGTGCCCCATCACACACCTGTCAGTAGAAGAGGGAGGTGGCAGAGGTCTGCAGAGCCCTGAGCGGTGGGGATGGTGGAGAAGGGTACAGTGTTTCGTTTTTGCTTCATAAAGCCAAGACTAGCAGGTTAGTGCATCATTTCCAAGAAGCTGTAGGAAGCCCTTCATCGCAGGACACATGATGAAATCGTGGACCTCTTCGCTGCAGGAACCCCTGCAGATCCATAGGACCACCTCTGGCTGGAAGCAGTTGTGTGGCAGAGCAGTGGAGGTGAGGAAAAGATGTGAAGGTACCACTCCATGCTTAACTTCTTCTGACTCGGGCAGCAGTGACTGTCAGGGCTGTAGAAGGGCTGTGGGGTGAGGTGGGCTCTGGGGCAGGGCAGTGAGGCTGCTCTGGTCCTTCTCTGACACCGCTGCCCGGACAGCTTTGGCTTATTGCACCCGTAGTTGATAATGTCTGTGCAAAGCTTTAAAGACAGTCCCATTTAATGGTAAATAATTGATTTCTATTTGAATGAGTTGTTGAGTCGTTCCCGCTGCAGGTTGTCCAGCTCTGTCACTCTCATCACTTTTTTTCGTTTCCTGATATCTAGATATTTTCCTAATATCTAACCTAAACCTCCTTTGCCTCAACTTGAGGCCATTTCCTCTTGTCCTATCTCCAGCCACCTGACAGAAGAGACCAAGATGGGCTGTTCCAGGCTGCTCTGTGCCTCAGTTTCCCCTCTCTAAAGCGGGGATTCTGCCGCGTGGTTCTCCTCCCTGTCTTCTCTGAGCAGAGGGGCAAGGACTGGCACCCCACAGCCCATTAACCTCCTCCCATGCCCTCTCTCTGCAACACCTTATATTTTGGGGTCTTTTTATGGGGGGTCTCAATTTTATGGTAAGGTCCTGGAAGTGTTTTGCATCTCGTGGCAGGGCAGTGGGCATGTAGACAACCACATCAGCCCCAAAGACGTCCCAGATGGTCCCTCCTCATTCCCAGCCCACTTGGTCATTAAAAATCTCCACTTAAAGCACATATTGCACAACCTCTTTTTTTGCTTTATCTCAGCACCCATCAACATACTGGCATCCCCATGGGTGTCCCTGAGGGCTGGCAACTCCTCCATCCTCCGTGGCTCTCCCACCTCCTGCTCCCTCTTGGGCTTCAAAATGCCGCTGGGTTTTGTTCGGGTTTTAGCAAATACCTTCTCACCTTGATTTGTTTCTTTTTTGCCTTCTTATTTTCTGCTCCCTTGGAATGGGCTTATGCACTCCGCGAACTTGGCAAGCTTGAAAAAGATAAGCACAAGTTTGCTGGCTCCGCAGGTGAGCTTTCTGCGCGGGGTTCAGCAAGGACCCCTTGCACGCAGGGAAAAAAAATGCGCCTGATTATGCTCTACCACCGCCAAAGCTCTTGTTTGCACCAGGTATTCAGTGCAGTCAACTTTAAAAAGGGGGGAAAAAAAATACAAAAAAATCGAGCAAAGCAAAGGAGGCATGGAGTTCGTATGACATGGGGCAGTGGGGGAAGCATGGTGGTATTGGTGGTGGTGCTAAAGGAGCAGTAAGACAGGGATGCTGGGCACCACGGGGCAGAGGGTGGGGAGATAATTCCCTGTGGCAGGAATATGCCATCTGTAGAAACCCATTTGTGTTGCTTTTATAGGAACTGAGGTGCTATAACTACATTCGCTAGCAAATAATTTAAATATTGCCAGTCACGTCACATTGTGGTTGTTTGGAAATAATTATATCCATATCACAGACAGTAAATAATAGATGTGCTTTCACTAACATTTTATTCATGTTCTGTTTTAATATGGCAAACTTAGAAGTAATTTAATCTCCCAGTAAATTGAACTGGTAGGGGGTTCTTCACACAGAAGATTGCAAGTTATTAATTCCAGGCAGTCTTCATCTTGTACAATTAGTCACTGTTTGCAGCTGGAAATGTTTTATTAATTTTCCATAGCAGTTGATTTTCCACAGTTTTCTCAGTTTAAATTAAGCAGTAAGAGCCGCTGTTTCTTCTTAAATAAATTTCCTTTCCACAAAAATACATGCCTCTGGCTATGTCAATTTTCCCGTTTGATTAAAGTGCCAGCAGGCAATTAATAACTTAATGCATTTTAAAGTACTTTTGGAAAAGTAATTTGAATAGCCAAACTTGTATATTTGAATTGATTGTTGCAGAAGATTTAACACACGTTCTTAAATCACAGAACCTTGTAAAGGACAAATGAAGAGTTGCAGAAGACGAAGGCACTGTCCGACACCGTTTCCTAAATACAGAGGGATCCTCTGAAGCTCGTCCTCTTCTGGGATTGTCACCCTGATCCTGGGAGAGGGGTTCAGCCTTGGTTTGTCTGGATTCCAGGGACAGAGTTGCAAGAGAAGGGGCTTGCTGTGTTGGCTGAACTCTCTGGAGATGAGGTCCTTGGGAAGCCCTGAGGAAGGCAACTGCTCTGGTGAATAATTGTCACGTCTTCACTGTGTGGCCTGGGACATTCCCGGTCCCAGCACGGGCTCCCTCTGCCACCAGGCACCTGCTATCAGGTGGGTCCCAGAGGGCCCTTATGGTGATTCAGACCTAACGTCATCGCTCGTGTCCATGTTCATCCCCACGTCCGTGTCGATGCCCATGCCCATGCTCATGCTCATACCCATACCCATTCTCATGTCTACCCATGGTCAGTGCAGCACAGAGGCAGGGCTCAGCAGGACCACTTAGTTTGGTTTAGAACCCAAAACTAAGGCTAGCAGGGACCTCAAAAAGCCACCTAATCCATCCCTGGCCCTCAGGTGGGATCAGCAATCTCTAAACCAGACAGACGTTTGCCTAACTGACTCCTAAAGACCTCCCGTGAGACCCCACCACCTCCCCCGGCCATCTACTCAGGCTTTGCTGCCCTCATCATTAACTCTGTCGCAGCCGTACCTTCCTTCGGGTGCGTCTCCCCACGAAGCTTGTGAGCGGCTCACGCCAGCGTGGTCGTGTGTGCCGAGGTCACTACAGGCGGGCGAGCGGGGTGTTTCGGTTCTCACACCTGACACCGTGATCCAGCAAAGCACTTAAGCACCCTCATAAATATAACCAGATAAACAAGCCCTTTGAGTCGATGGCTTGCCTTAAAGCATGCGCTTAAGGACTTTGTTGGATTGGATTTGAAATGCTTTAGCCCTCGTCTTTATCGGCCTTAAAATCAGTCTTGGAACAGGACTGCCTTATATTCGGTTGTTATTTCTTTTAAGACATCAGCAATTCTATCACGTTTCTTCCTTTTGCAGAAGTTGACGAATGTTCTCGTACCGCCCAGCTGTGGGGAGCCGTGGGCACCACAAAAGATAACCAGGGATTTCATCTGATGCATCCACTATCTGGAAAGAGATTATTTTTCTTGATGCTGAGCTGACTTTTCTGACCATCTCAGTGTAGATTTGGAGTCAAGTGTGGGGTCCCAGGAGGGAAAAGGAGGGGTGATTCATGTTGCGGCTATCAGCGTTTCACACATCTGAGAGCGTGGCGTGCCCCAGCTGAGAACTTCAATTCACTTAGTGCAAGATGAAATGGCAGCTGTGTTGGATTGATAAAACAATAATAATCGTGATGAAATAATAGGCTTAATGCCAGCTATTGCTGTTTAGCCAAAAGGTCATTTTGACAGATGTAACTTTTATCAGGAAGCATCAAAATATCAGATTCATTTTTGATTTTTTGAGGAGAGGGCACTGAGAAGACAAAGTGGGGATGTTGAACATGCCAGGACTTTTCTGGGCTCTGGCATTTGGCTGGAAGCAGCTTATGGTCTGCAAACGGCAGGGGACATCGTGGCCAGAGCTCTGCCGTGACCAGCACCAGGCTCTGCTGCCCTGGCTGAGAAACTCACCCACAAATCATGTCCTTTTGGCTGAACTCTTAGGGTTTTTAGTTTTCTCATCTCCTGAAACCGTGGGCAGGTTTCTGATTCCTGCACCAGAAAATACCTTCCTGCCTTGTCTTGGAAACCCGATGCAACATTGCTTTGGTTCCTACCTGCCCTTGGTGGTCTGTCTGGTCCCCACATGCTGCCTCAGCTCTCCAGGGACTGCACAAGTTACGCCAACACAGACTGTTCTGCTTTTCCTCCCTGGACCAGCTTAGTGCCCATCCTAAGGATGATGGGGCTAAACTATACATACATACATGAAAAAAATGGTTGTATAGCTCTGCTCCTTGCCCAGGGCTGTGTCAGAAGAAATGTTGATTGGGAAGACTAAGTCTTTGTGTGTCTCCCTTCTGCTGGTGGCTTTGCTGGATCTCCACCTCTCTGCTTTCCCACCAGAGCCTGTCCTTGCCCTCTGCTGCAACCCTCAATTTGCCCAGAGGGTCTCACATCCCTCCCGGAGGAGGGACCCTGCTCATCCCGCTGCCGGGGGACTCTGTCTGGGCTCTCTATCCTTCCTTGCTGCCCCATGGGTTGTGCTTTTTCCCTCCTCTGAAGGTCAGAGCGGTGTCCTTGAACCTGCCGTTGCACGCGCATCCTCACTGCCATGGGTACCGTGTCCAGGGATGTCACCGTTGGCTTCTCCACATCATGACAGCCTGCACCCAGACACGCTCCGTCAGCCTCAAGCTCCACATTTCGGAAGCTCCCGGGTCCCCCAGCATCCCAGGGCCAGAGTTTGGGGTCTCCCCCCTCCTGCTTGCTCAAACCGCCGCCTCCCTGCCACTGCGGGTGGTTTCTAGCTTGCTGGGTGCGCACCTGCAAGCAGAGCCCAGTTAAAAACCAGCGCACCCCAGTTCAGCGAGGGGAAAAGCGGACTTGCTTTATTTTTTGTTTTGCGAGCGAGAGGCGCTTTCCAGCGCAAGCCAAAAGCGGGTCTTCTCTCGGCTTTGCCAGCTGAAGTGCGGGACTGCGCTACTTGCAGCCGAGAAGCTGCTCTCCCACCGCTCCTGGATCAAATGCAGGCAGGAGCCGTGGGAGGCCAGCCCACCTCTAACCGCGTGAATCAATCCCAAGGAAAGAGACAAAATCCCCAAATCTCAAAATAATGAAAACAAAGGTATCCGAGTAATAAAATCTGCAAGAAGCACAAAGACAACGTAACTCAGATCTCAGCTGGCTCAAAGAAAGTGTCTATTAACAAGGGATTAGCGGGAGGGAAGTACACAACCAGTCAATAGGAAGTGAAAATACACCGCACAGTCGCCTAATATCACAGGCCAACGCAGGGTTAGGATGAAGGCTGTGTTGGGCGACTTAGAATAAGAGCTACTCCAGAAATCTAGCAAATAAAAAACCAAGCACTGCAAAGCCTGCCTTTGCTGTGGCGCCTGGTTTTTAAGAAACCTTGAAGACTCGTAGCTCTCAGTCAAAGAAAAAGCATCTTGTTCTTTCACTCTGCATACTTATGTGCATCCCTTACGTGCTGCACTTCACCACTACACCTGAGAAATAGAGATTTTTTTCTTGTCTTGGGGCTTGTGTATCTTCTTTCACTGCCAGGTCTGGTCTGGACTCAGATCTTCCAGATGCCCTGGTATTTACCTCCCTGGTAACACAAATAGGAATAAAAAATGAGTGAGATTGATTATGTTCTCCCCACGGCCATTTTCCAGCTAGTCTGAACAGGTCCAAAACTCTTCTTTACCTAAATTTCAAGAAAATCAGTTATTCTATGAAAAGCACTGATGGATTGTGGAGTATTTCTTAAAAAGGAGGGCAGGAGAAAGCGCTATGTAATTAAATATGCAGAGAGCGTAGCATGTGTGGGTGATACATTCATTTGGAGTAATACACACACTTGCACTTCCATCATTATTTAGAGATTAAACCTGTGCAGCTCCTCAGTGCTCACGTCTGCCCGAAGCCCCCGTGGACTGCAGCAGGCGTTGGGGTCCCTTCTGAAGCCACAAAGCATTAAACCCCATCCCAAAAGCCATGTGTGGCTCTACTCTTAAATGAGTTTTCACAAGCCAAGCCTCGTTTTAGTAACTCGATGTTTTAACTGGTGTGTGCTAAGAGGATGGGGGGGAGAGGCTGGGTGGTACCCAACACCCGTCCGTGGTGATTCACAGCCCCTCGGGGGGGGGGTTAGCCCAGCTGCATCGGAAACAGGGCCAGGTTCTAAATAGGGGCTTAATCTGAGTTAAAATTAAATGGGCTTAATCTGGGCTTAATCTGAAATAATACCTCCGGTGTTTTGGATGTATCGGCGTTGCCTCAAATGGTCGGCGGTACCAGCCGCCGTCCTTCACAAGCCCTGGGTGGTGCAAGCAGCATCCCGCTGCCTCCTGCAAACATCTCTGGGTCTCCGTGGCCACCAGCGGTAGGAGGTGATCTTGCTCTCAACCTGGCCGTGATCTGCAGACTGGAGACCTCTGAGTGCAATACATAGAAATTTGTGAATTTGCAAGTTTGTGAACGCCCTCCCAGGCCTGCCCACGACTCTGCTATTTCCAAGCGGAGTCAGTGGAAGTCCTAGAGCAGTGCAGACGCAGCTGTAGGTACCACATGGCTGTGGGTCCAGCACCCGGAGGTGTGCTGGACGTGGCACACACTGACTGTCAGGGTCCCCCTCCGGGCAGCGGTCCCCATTGCTGTCACAGGCAAATGCAGCCCTGGGGCAAAGGCTGAGGTCCAGTAGCCCATCCTGCTGGATGCAGGCGAAACCCTCTGCCCAAGTCTGGAAGAAAAGAAAAATGCAATGGGTACAACAGGGAGAATAGAAAGGATGTGTGACAGACCTCAGTGGCAGGGTCACACCAGTGACCCAAGCTAAACAGGACCCTGGCGATGCTCAGCCAGGCACTGGGATCGGATACACGCACTTGAAATATGAGTAGTAAAAGTAGCAGAAGGATGTTTCAGGAGCAGATGAGGGGCTCTCCCATCACCAAAGTCCCCATTAAGCCCTGGTCAGCACTTCCCTTGACAAGCACAAAGGGACGTCTCCACCAAGGAGTAAGCAAAGGAGGGAGAAAGGGACAGGCAGGACACGGCAGCTGGCTGCGGAGCACACGCATTCCTCCATGCCTCTGGGGACAGGATGAGGCAGAGGATAAGACATGGAAAGTGAGCAGATAGATGCAAATCCCAGTGCTAGCTCTCACCCTGAATACGGGAGCTGAACTCTCAGATTTCCATTTGCTTTGAGACAGAGGAGTTGTGCTAACCTTATCTAATATTTCTCACCCATCACCGCCCAAGCCTGCCCTTAAGGTGTGCCACTTCCCCATCCACCGCCACGCCAACGGCCCAAACCCACTGAAGTCAAAAGGAAAGCTTCTAGCTGACTTACAGCTGCCTTTGGATGCAGCTGCGGGGAGAAAGCAATGTATAGTTGAGCCCTTCTTCACCCTAATGCCATCTCAGCACCCACCAGAGGCATCCGCAGGTCCTGCTAAAGACCTTTTCCAGCTCTCCAGATGTCCACCAGCGAAGGAAGGTGGTGTTCCCGAAGTTGTGTCCCCATTACCAGATCAGGGCACCTCCAGCTCTGAGTTATGCTTTGTTTCTGCTAGCTGGGTTTGCAAATTTAAAACAAATGTGGTTCCCAGGACGTGCGCCCTAAATCCTGCTCTGGCTTGACAGATTTAGGTAAGCATTGGTCCGAGTGCCATCACGCTTCTCTGACAACAACTCCCGTATTGGGAGAGAAGTTATATGGCTTTGCTTTCCTTTTTGCCTGGCGATTGGCGTGCAAACACCCGCTCCCTGGAAAATAATGTATATTGTCTTGAGGATTTATGTATTGCCAGCTGCAATTTGTGAGATTCTGCAAGCTCTGCTGGTAGCTTTGTATACTGGAGGTTTCATTTTAGTGTCATCAGCCACATATTATGACTGCAAGGGGTGCCTGTCTTTAATCTCATTTTTGAAGGAATTAATGTTATTAGTTTTGATGAATTAATGGTATTTAGGTGTGCAAGGTTAGCATGAATTAATGTCCACCTATTTCTGTTGTGTGGCTGACTATTGTAAAAGGACTCTGGTAAGCAATCTTTACACAGTCTCTTTTTTCTTCCTCTTCATTCTTTTGTAATGCTCTTTCAGGAGCTTAAAAATAATGTTTGGGATTTTTTTTTCTTTCTTTTTAAGTAAAAAGAAATATTGAAGATTTTCCCCTGGGTACAGCTGACATTAACTTAGCCACTGCTGAGTCACAGAAGGCTAACAAGCATTTGGGAGCCCAACCAAAAGGCTCTGCTTTGTGGATGCTGCAGGTATAGGAATAATTCATGGCACAGTTCAGCTTTCTGGGGAGGTCTCGCATTGCTGAGAATTGCAGCTTTAGCGGCTGATGGAAAAGCATCAAGCAAGAGAGAAGTTGCAGGGCCCCTGCCACGTCCAAGGTGGGTCACAGGGCTGCGAGGCCACGCGGGACCTGCTGCCACACGGAGCCAGGGTCCATAATTGTCTTTATTTGCTGCTCACTTTCTGCTTAAACCACCTTGTTTTCCTCCCACTGCTCCGATCAGAATCAGCCAGCCCTGAAGATTGCCAAACTTCATTTCTCCAGGCTGATTCATGATCAGCTGAACCTGGCGTGTTTGGCGTCCACGCTGTCCCTCAGATCAAGGACACCTAATGTTTACCTGGGTTTAGACGCAATCGTAGACCCCTGACATTTTTTTTTCCTGGTCTGTGTAAATCCAGCTCCCTTCATCTCTTCTCACAAGAAAGATCTCCAAACCTGATGCTGCTCCCTGTCTCTTGTGCTCTTGGAGGGGGTTATGCACACACTTGAGGTCCCCTGCAAGGGGAAGGGTGCTCCAGGAGGACGTGCGCAGGCTACGAGGGAAGAACGTACATCTCGTAGTGCCACCAACTCCGTTCACCTCAACACCCATCTCCTCACCCACAGAAGGGCACCCGTGAGATGTGCGTATGAGAAAAATGAGGATGTTGTGTTTGCTGTAGGAGGAGGCTGAGCACGGACAGACGGTCCTGTCGAAGCGTGGGGTGGATTCATCTTGGTCAGCTCAAGCTGGTGTGGCTTCCCCATGATGCTGGTGAGGAAAGATGGGCTCTTCGAGGAGATGACACATCCCAGCCACCTTAAGCCCCACTCAGAATGACAGGAGATGCTCTCCAGTGATGTTTCTCTCTGTCCAGGAGAGGAAATCTGTACTTTTAACAAAAACCGGACCCCTAATTCTCGTATAGCTCAAATTAAGTGGCATCCATCCTGTATGTCTGCCTGGATGGAGACAGTAGAAAGCCTGGCAAAGGCCAATACCAGCAACTGATTTGATTCTCATGAATGGCTCCCTGGATAGCTAGTGTGCTTCTTCCACTTGTTTGAGATGATTCTCTAGATTAACATCACTTTTGTGGTGAGGAAAAAAATTCAGCACAAATATTGCATACTTCATGTCCAAATGGTTGTGACGGGTCATGTTTTGAATTTCTGTGTGTGGGCTGAGAAGGCTTAACTTTGAAATGGGTGGACAATCTGTTGAAGGTCATCTTTGCCACTCCAGCCCCAGCATCCTTCAAAAGCAAGGACAGATGGATCTGTCTGCCTCTTTCTCTGCCCATCCTGCAGAGACTTTGGCATGGGCATTTTATAAGGTTACTGGGGAAAGATTAGACTGGTCTAGTAAGTCTGGCCTCTTAGAAGGTGGCTCAGCACAGAGGTTTCTGGTACCAGCTTTGTACTTCTGAGTACAAACACCCTTTTCTGAAAACAGGAAGCAATATTCGCTTCCAATTCTTGAGGAATAATCCTACCAGCAAAATAAATTTCTACAATAAAATAAGCACAAAATTGACTTCTGAATAGATGTGCCATGAACACCAAGGCCAGATATTTAACATTATTTTAAACATGACGTTGGTATATAAAAAAATACTCCCGAGTGCTCTAGCCTTGCATTTGTTCCAAGTTCAGTGCCTTACACAAGGTAAAGCAGGCATCTACCGTAGTTCCCAGTGAAAATATGTTGAGTGACTGACTCAGCCCTTGTGGCAACCAGCGAAGTCCCTGCGACAGGACCAAGGGCAGCTGGTGAAACACCCCGATAGCCTGTGCTTGTAGCTGCTGTAAGTACAGACACCCCCCGGGAGGTGAAGATGCTGCACAGAGCGGAGGGGGAAGCAGGTGGGCTGAGGGATGGTAACAGTGGTAGGTCAGGTTTCATGGAGATGCTCTTGGTGAGCTCTAAGGCCATCAGGTTTCATTTGTAGTGTCTCCAACCCTTCAAGCTAGAAAAACCTCTTGAGCCAGATTCCACCACTCTCCAAACATGAGATTAGCTTCAAAGCCACATGCTTTTTTTTTTTAACTTGTCTTCGCTTGTCTCAGTTTTTGGAGTACGTTTACATCAAGCTTTCAAGCTATTGTCAACACACCTGGGGACTAAGAACATCGATCGTTAAAAACCCCGAGTCTCCTCTGCCTTCCCTTGGCCCCAGTGACCAGCGACTTGCTCTGTCCTGAGATACTTGATAAGATCTAAGAGCTGGCAGCGTTATCTAGGTGGAGGGAGCTTTTTATTGACAATTTTATTTCTTTCCTAAGGAGGAGTCTCCAGGAACAGGCAGGGAACGTCTGTACTGCTGGAGGGATCCAGGTTTTATTGTGCTTGCTTGTACGAAATGGCATGTTGTCTGGTGACAACTAAAGAGCCTTATCCAAAATTGGGTTTGCTACAGTGTGCTGGCTAAAAAAAAATGAACACAAAATATCTGAAACCCTTTACTAGGGAAGCACCTGTATTATGTGATAGGCTTCTTTCTCTCATATAGGTATATTTAGGAATAAGTAAAAGTCTGTGTAAAACTGCCTTGAGCTGTTCTTTAAGTTAATTATCACTTCTTTTGGTACTATGAATGGCTGTTCAATGACACTGTCAGCGAGTGGAATGAACCAAATTACTTTAATTATGGAGTAATTGCACAGAGTGATGGTAATTAAATCTTGATCAGTTTAAGTGAGTGAATTAATTGCTCCAACTTGGAATGCACACCGCAGCAAGAGGAGTTGTTTTGTAGTTTAATTAACACCAACCACTAAATTCTTATCATATCTAAAATGCAGACAATTAATGAGTTTGATTCTGCTCTCACCTTAATAGGAACTAGGACAGAATGCATGCTGAGAAAGGTAGCTGTGGTAGCAAAATGACAGAAAACTTAATATTCCTGTCAGTTGTGGAGATATATTAGTTATACGCTCTGCTTTGCCTTCCAGTGAAATGTGCAAATAGAAATATTTCCATATAATTAGCTTCTGGCCCCATTTTGTTTCAATACTCACTGATCTGCTAAACAGGAGACATTGCCAAATTTGTTAATATTATAAACTTCAGGGGCCTGTGTTTTCAGGTGATTTTTAGCCTCTTCTCCTTGTATTGTCCAGCGTGCGGCTCCCAAGCTTGATAAACGAGCTGCCTCCTTCCTTATGTCATGTGCAAATGAGTTGCCATAATTTAGTCGTGTAACGGTCACACAGATCACTCCTTAATGGCATGTCCACCTTCTGTCCCACCTGACAGCCTTCCAGAATTGCCTCCTCTCACGGGTAGTGTCTTTGCTTCTCTTCTTTTCACTCCTACCACGGTAGGGGCAGATGGGGAAGACCTTCCAAGCAGGAAAGATAAGTTAGGGAGTTGGGTCATGAAAACTGGTAGCATCCAGGTGTCTACTGGAGGAGGCCATGGTCATAGAGAGTGACCAACATGGTGAGGACACTTCTGAAGGACCACAAGGGAAGGGAGAATTGGCCCTGGGGACAACGCAGCGCTTGAGGCCACTGCCACGCTCCTGGGGGGTACAGTGCAGTCACGGGGCTGCCTCTGTGGTGGGTCCCAGTGATGCCACCCCAGAGACCTCCAGGCTGGTGAATGTACTGTCCAGAGAGCCCAGTGCAGGTCTTGCCTCCTATATACCAACCACAGGCTCGGCGGGACGGCGGCGACGCAACCAGCCTCCCTCTTTACAGCACCTGGTCCTGACACGCTACCAATCCACGGGACAAGGTGTTAAAACATCTCCTGCACAAGGCCATGCAGACCCTGCTGGGTCCGTACAAGGCGTACACAGTTCCTGACTCTCCCTTTTACATGGAGGTCAAAACAAAAACTTATTATCTTACACCCACCTCCTTGCACAGGGCATGGGGTCACCCTCGGCAGAGGGATCTCCCTTCCTCCCCATCCCTCTTGGCCATTTGGGGGGCAGTTTGTCCTGTGCCATCACCTTGGCCTCCTGGAGGTCATTCATATATCAGTCACGGTTTCCATCAGGCTACTCTGACTAATGCTTTAGCCAAGTCTTTACAGGATTATGCGCACTAATCGATGCAACAGCCAGGAAGCCAAACCGAACCAGCGGCAAGCAAAGAAAGGCTAAACACAAACTGCATGAGGAATTCAAGAGCTGGTCCTTGAGTAAGAGGCTGATATTTCAAGGCACTTACCTACACTGCAATGAAATCATATTTTAATCAGTTCCTCTCTATGTCCTGTAAATTAAAATGGTGTGGATTAAAGCACTCAAATATGGCCAAGCTGTTGCTGGTCTTCCCAGAAGGGCCAAGTGCTGAGTTTTCCCTTCCACACACCCACTCCTGTGCCCTTGGCTGCCCAGGAGCCAGGCATGGTTTTATCCATCATTATTTAACCCCTTAATTTCCCTATGGATGGGCAATATGTTCCCTTGGGGCATCTCACCACCAGCCTAGCCCCACTCTGCCTGCCTACGGATGGGATGCTCTACTGTGAGGATGACAGGTCCCACCATGCCCCCGCTTCATGCCTTTGCTGTGAAGCCTTTGCTGAAATAAATGAGACATAAAGCTGTTGTCTGCCCTTGTCCTGCTCTCCTAAGGGAAATCTTCACTCCATTTGGGCTGTGTGGGAATAGGGGAGACCTTGCTGAAGGATCAGAGGGACTCAGAGGTTGTGACATTGTCTCTGGTGCCAGGAATCCCAAAAGAGACACAAGCTGAAAACGAAACCCACAGTTGCTTGCCACACTGGTGACGCTGCTCAAGAGACACTTTAAAGAAGAAGGGAGTTTCCAGCAGATGATGCGACTACAGGTTCAGAGCAGTGAATTTCAGCTTATGTCATGGAGCAGGTAAGAGGAGGGGGGAAAAGTCCCTGGAATGATACCAAATGAGGCACTTTGGCTTAAGGTGCTTTTAAACGGTAAAATATCTGTCATGAACACCTGCCTGAGCCACCTACACATGCACAGCCAGCCAGCTCCATCTTTCACTAACAGCACGCGGAGGTGCTCATTTACTCTGCAGAGAAGCCGGTAGAGGTGTGACCCTGAGCTGGAGATGCCATCTGTGATTCATACCCATCACCGTCTCACCAGAGCACGGCTGATGGGTACTGACCGACACCTCGGAGGGCAGCGGCCACAGAGGGAACGCCATCGCTTCAGTGGCACCAAGGTTCAAGAGGGTTTCAAGTATTTCATTGGAAATTGCACCCATGAAGTCTCTGAATTTGGCCAAACGTGGTAAATTTTCAAAGACAGAAAAGCACACTCTGGTGTGACCAGTGACACTGCCTAGCTGGCAATGCCAGACCAGCCACTGCCCCGAAAGCGTGAGCTCCGATTTCTGTTTTCCATATCTTGTTCTGACCTTGGTACTGTTCCCCCACCCCTTCCACATCCTCACTCAGCTGCATGTCCTGGACACAGGCACAGCTACAAGAACTAATTCCCTGCTGAGTGATATCTCCTCTGATTTGAATTGCCATCAGCTCATGGCACAACACCATCTTT
Source organism: Buteo buteo (assembly GCF_964188355.1). Taxonomy (NCBI): domain Eukaryota; kingdom Metazoa; phylum Chordata; class Aves; order Accipitriformes; family Accipitridae; genus Buteo; species Buteo buteo. Next base: position 5,375,074 of record NC_134176.1, read on the forward strand.
TGGAAATGAAAGAAAGAATCTGCCGAATTAGAGGTATTTCTCCATCCATTTGTAAGATTTCATGGAGTTAATTCAAATTCATGGCTCCTGTGGCTGCCATGACAAAATCATAGCCTTATAGATGGCCAAGGAATTCCCATTTGTAGGGATTTTTGATCCCCTGAGGCATACTCAGCTTCTGCTAAGGACACAAGCCACATAAGGGGTTTAGAGAGCAGCTCCCTCCTGCTTTGTACCACTGTCAGACTCACAAAACCATTTTCATTTGTTTCAAAGCGTTGTCATACTGTTTTACCAAAATAACATGGCCATGAGATGGCTGGGGCTGGCTATCCAGCATCCTAGCTTTTTCTTTTACTGTTTTTTCTTCCTTCTTTAGTGACTTTGCTCACGAACCGCTGCATGATATTTGACAGGTTTAACAGCCATGTCCTGAGGATACCTGAAGGTAAAAGTTTTTTTTCTGGAAACTGAACCTCTTGAGTGAAAGGTCCTGCTGTTTGGTTTTGGTGGTACTAGACTAGTTGGCCAAAGGACTTGTAGCAGCCCAAGGCTGCTGGGTTGAAAACAGCGTCAGCAACTTATTTCCATACCAGCAAGTGTTGTCTAAATTGTATGACAGGGTGGGAAATGCCAAATCACTTTGTTCCACATTTCCCTGGAACTGAACAAAAGCCAAACTTTTGACACTTACTCTTATCTATCTGTCCCTTCCCCCAGTATTTCTTCTCTGGGCTTTACAGAGCGTATTAAAGCCCTGAATAAAGCAGGCTGTGTCAGACTGGGTGGACCTTCATCCCCTTTGCTGCAACCATACAGCTTCTGGCCCCAACCATGTGCATGGAGAGCCACCTCCCTGTGCTTTTGCACAATGCTTGTGTAGGGATGGGACAGCAGGATCCTAAAAAAAGAGAAAGCCAAGGAGACATCCCAAATCCCCTGAGTCCCAGCACAGCGTGCAGCCACACAAGCAACCACTTTGCCTTTCCTCACAAGGCACCACCTTCATTTTGGCAATGGAGAAGAAGCCACATGGCCACGCATGTAGCACCACATAGCCCCCACGCTGCCAGCATCCCTGCGCTGCACTCAGGGACTTGTGCCACATACCAGCTACCTTTGGGCACCTGCCTGAAAGACGTATGCCACTGGAAGGATGGAGAAGGAGGGGAATTGCTTGTCTCCATTATAGGGAGGGTCTGGACCCACTTGGACCTCAATTCCCTCTGGGTCCCCACTCCACATTGCTTTCCTGTTGGTGGTCCCAGCCATGCAGTGCCCTCCCTACGCCTCCTGCCTGGCTCTCGGAGGGTGTCAGCCCTCTCCAACACCATCAAGGTAAGCATGACCGTGAGTGACTTGTAGTGATGGTGCAAAGATTTGAACGCACGCCCTCGCCGGCGTCTCAGCCCTGCAGCCCTCCTCCAGGACCCTGGCTATAAGGAACAGCACATAAATTCTGCTAATCTCATGCAGCCATAGAGAGCTTTTCTTTCATTTGCTGAATGTATGAAATCCATATGTCATCAATCTCCTTCTGGTGGCTGGAGCCTGTTTATGAAGCTTAAATCTCTGGCATGTGGCTGGGAGCACGGGGGCCAAGTCCCGGTGCCTGCCAGCACAAGCTTCCACCTCCTGCTTCTCCCGCTGCCCTCTCCTCTCCCTCCCTTGGCAGCCGGCACCCCTCGCAGCGACTCTTAGTTCCATTTTAGGGGAACCAAATGGTTCCTGTTTTAAACAGGGTGCTGGTGGAGCAACCCAGAAGATAGGCTGTTGGAGCAAAGAGGAGGCAGAGCTGGGCAGCTGGCTGCGTGCCTTCCCCCTGGGAGGACCATCACCCCGGCTCTGTGCTCCAGAGCCTGCTTTCTAAATCGCCTGCCAGCCCCCCCCAAACCCCCAGACAGGCAATTAAATAAGTTGCAGCAAGGTCAGCCGCCTGGCCTCCATCAGCGTCGGAGAGCTGAAGCTGCTTAAAAATGATGGTTTTGCCAAATTTGTGGGTCCTATGCAAAAACCAGCCCTTTGTGGATATTGTCTTTGCTTCAACGCATGGTTTGGGCTTTCCAAATTGCTCTCCAGAGGTTGGGCAAAGGAAATGGGTAAAGGGGACTGGTTTTGGAAACAACCCAGCCCGCCACAGTGGGAATGTGTGGCTGAGGAGGTCCTGCGGTTGGCAAGGAGGAGGCTGGCAGAGGCTGAGCTTGATGGAGACGTGACAGACCCGTTGGTCAGGACCTGGGTGCCAAGAACGCCGTCCCACCACCACCACTGCCAAACCATCCCCGAGCCCCGGTGCTGCCCGGGCACAAAGCAGATGTGTGGGGGGAGCCTGGAGGGAGATGGGGAATGCCGCCACGGAGAGGTACGCAAGAAGGGGGAACGGGAAGGAAGCCCAGGAATGGCACGTGGACAGGATGGGGGGAGAATTCACGCAGGGTCAGAGCCCTTCTCCCTTTATCTTTGGGAGATTTGGGTAGCTTACTTTTTATTTTAGTCCCTTACGACACATTTACATAAAGCTGCTTTGCGCTGAGTGCTTCTTAGTGCTGGTCTCTGTTCTATTTAAACATAAATGTTTTAAAGTGCACAGATAGGTTTTTAACAGGAAAAAATTGCATGTGAATTACATTTATTTCTTGTTTACCCACACAGCTCCAGCCGACACTTATCAACAGATTAACTTTCACTAAACTTTCTATGTAATATGTTTTAAAAACCCACTTGAAGTACAGATTCTATTAGTTCCTGACCTTATGTTTTAAGAGGAAGAAAGTGGCTTTACACTCCATGAAATGTGTTAATGCATGGATAGAAGCCCTCTTATCCTCCTGCTTACATTAGGTCCAATCAGGAGAATGGATTATGTTTTTAATAATCTGACATTAGTATTAAAAGTAATATTTAAGGCATTAGTCTCCGTAACTAGTGCAGCGTGCTCAGAGCTTTCTCTTTGTGTGTGCGCGCACACGGCTGCATTAAAACATATGTTTACGAAACAATGCATTAGCCCAAACTGCCCAAATATATGGAGATAAATTGGGGCAGCAGATTACTGCTGACATCACTTTTTCAATTAGAGGCAGAGGGAAGATTTGTTGGCCATTTTAAAACTGATTATGGAGGGCAGGGATTAGAGGCTGTTAGAAACAGGAGGTCTTACTCTCCTCCCAGCCTTGGCCTCGTGGAGCTCCATCGACTTCAGGAGTGGATGCTGCTTTATGGGGTGGAATAAGGCTAGTGTTGCTAGTGGTACTGGTCATGGGTATGGATCACCTGTTATACATAGGGCTGGACCACTCTCCCTGTCTTAGTCCTTCAGAAACGTTTCATGGGACAGGGAGGGAAATCTGGAGACTCCATCCCTAAAGCAAATGCTTTAGTGGAAAGCCAAGTCTTCCTGGCTGGTCTGGGAATTGGGGTATCCTGGCAGGTAAACACTGAACCCCTCCGGTCTGGACCTTCTGTTGGGCTCTTTGTTATTGTCGCTGTCTCCACGCACGGTTTGAGGGACATTTAAGTCATCTCATGCCCTAATGTCCCCTGGAAAAGACAAAGGGAGCTGGAAAAGAAAGAGGGAACATCATGAAGAGAAAGTGGTGTGTGTGGCCATCACAACGCAGAGGAGTAAACTAGGATCTGCCACCCCAGGCAAATTTCGCCAGCATTTAATTCCCTTCACTCAGGACCACTCACCTTACTTCTAGGTGTAGTTTATCTAATTGCAGCTTTTAGCACTTCAGGCTCACTTCGTCTTTGTCCGCTCAATTAATCACCCTTCCAGTGTCAGAAATCTTCTCCTCATGGGGTACTTACCGACCACGGTCAAGTTACCGCCTACCCTCCTCTCTGCTAAGCTGTAGATTGCTAAATGGAACTGCGAAGGGGTTTTTTGCACCCCTACTGGTGCTTACAGCAATTTTTAGACCTCTCCTATGTTCTAACAAGTCTCCTTGGGAAGCCTAACCGGAGACTAACACTCCAGAAGTGCTCCCCCTCAGTGCTGGACACAGATGTAACTCCGCACACGCTATCTCCGGGGCAGATGCGCTCCCTGTTTGCAAGAAGCCCAAGCCAAAATGCTTCGACTTTTATTCCTCAGCTGCTGAGAGAGCATCCTCCCTTATTTTCACACGCACCTTTTGCTCTCGCATCTCTTCGACAGCAAGACTCCCAAATTGCGGCGAGCCTCTGGCTTTTCCTCTACCAATGGCAAACAATGCTTATCTTTGCAACATATGTGCAGTAACTGTTGTTTTGCAGCAGAAGGGAAATCCACAAGCTATCCAGCCACTGCACCTGCCTGCTTGGACCAAATTCCCCTACTTGTGTTTGCTCACTGGAGTTAAGCAGGTCCTGGGCTGGGAGACCAGCTGGGAAATCCAGTTATTACAGGCACAAACAAATGAGCGAGGGGCGGAGATGGGCAGCCGTTGCTATTTGACCACAACCGAGGGAATTTGGCAGCGTGCAGTCCTGACTCTTTATTTTAATTCCAGCCGGCCCATGACAGGAGAAATTCAAGTGAGCCAAAGGAGGTGGGAGACAGGATATCCCCCACCCTCCAATCTGGACTTCTGACACATCTTGTCTGGAGTGCAGGACTAACGCGGCGGTTCAAGGCAGCCACCTTGAAGTCTGCAGACTGTCCTGCCTTCCTCCTGCTCTGCTACAGCCTTTTTTAACACCGAGGGGCTGTCTGAACGGCGTCTCTTTGTCTCCAGCCTCTAGGCAGAACTGCTGTTTCAGGGGGCCCTACTGGCAGCCTCTCAGAGGTGTGATTTTGGCCAGGGCAGGGGAAGGAAGTGCCAGGTGAAGGGGAGGGTTATGGAAGGCTTACGGCATTTAGCAGACAGCTTCCTTCCCCAGAAGTGCTGCAGAGCTGGGTCCTTTCTGGGAAGATGAAAGATGAGACCCCACAGATGCCTCCATCCTGCCCTTGGTGTCTCCCAGAAAATAACAGACGCGACTCCCTGAACCCAGAACCTAATGGGTTTTATCCATGTGTACAAAAATTAAATGAATTTGAAAGGTTTTTCTTGCAGTTTTCCTGGTGTTCTTTCCAGTAGGTCAGCTGCAGGGGACAAAACCCCAGACTAGATAAGCCGATAGCTATATTCATGAACAACCAGTGGATATTACACTGCTTTCTGCAAAAGCTTTGTTTGGGAAGGTCAAGTTGTACAGCATTATCTCATATTTATGAGTGAAAAAATCCACAAGGTTCCTAAAAATCAGAAAAAAGGGTGTAATTATCTCATATATTGCAGACGAATTATCTGTGCTGATTAAGCTGTCGCTCGTTAGCTCATCATGCTTATCAAGTCACCAACTGGCAATGCCTTTGACCCCAACAGTAATGATAGCACAGAACATTTGGACCACCTTGGGTCACAATGCACCCATTTTGTCGTTTTTCCTGCTAATATCATGTGTAAATATATGCACAGCTGACCCTGCTAGAGAGTCCTCCATCCCCTGCAAGAGGCTTCAGTTCCTCTGCGTTTCCTTTTGCAGTGTAAGTTCAGACAGATTTGTGAAAAGCAGGAGATTTTGTTTGCGCCTAAATCTTTTTGTAGGATTTTCTTTAAAGGCCTTAATGCCATAGAAAAACAGCAAGAGGCAAACTCTGCTTTCGGTGACACCAAATGGGGAGTAAATCAGCTGAAGGCAGTGAGGGATGCTGGATTTATCCCCATGAAGGCAGAAGCAGAGCTCAGTCCCTAGCACTTAGCTATTTTCTGCACCAGCAGTTCTGGCCTTTGAAAAATGAGATGCATTTTTCTCCTTCTGACTTGTGAGGAGCCTGAAAATACCAGGCCACAGAAAGCAGAAGGGGAGAAGTCTGAGGCTTCTAAATGATAAGCAGTGGCAACATCAAGCGCACTAACATACAAGCAGACTTTGTAGTGACTACTGACCACGTAACACTGTAGTCGTCCTCTCCTGGGCTCTTGGATGAAGGAGAGGAGAGGAGGTGGCTGTAGAAACTGCTCCCCTTCAGCTAACGTAACATGAAGGTTTTGGAGGTCTCAAAAACTGCCCTTCATACATATTGTTTCTTTTTATCCACCCTTGGAATAACAGTTTTAGGAAACATCATCATATTCTGCAAAGACCTTTGTCTCTTGCTTTATGTTAAATATTGTTTTCATGTGATTGTCAACAGCTATTTGGTGTTAAAAAGATGCTCAGAGCAAGATCACTCTACCTTCAGTCCAAGATTAGGGAGTGCCAGATTGGAAGTTTTCTGTCTTAATAGGACCAGACCAACTGTCCCACTTCCCTCCCTGGAAGGCCTCATTCACATGACAGTTTATTGGGACTCTGCCTTCCGTCACCTTTTCATTTCTGCAGTCTACAGCCCCTTGTCTCAGCCACCTTAGAGCCTCCAGCATCCTCATCAGCTCTTTTTGATTATGAAAATGTTCCCCGATTTATTTCTAAATCACCATCCATCCTAGGCATCAAGTGAGGAAAAAAAAAGAACCCGTGGGAAAAAAAATGACAAAATCCAGCCACACGCATTTGGGTAAAGGTTGTTGTAACACTCATGCCCTAGAGGGGTACACTGAAGTTTTGTGCTGATGTTTTCTAAATCTTGACAGCCTGACATACCAAAATTGGTGCATCCTTCTGCTTCAGCCTCAGCAGGAAAAGCTCTGACAGCACCTGTGATCTAGGTTGTATTTGAACCTGGGCCCAGACCCCAGGTCACCTAAAGTCCATCCTATAAGGTTACCAGGTGATGTTCAGATGCAAGCTTGAAGCAAGCTTTGGGGCATGCCAGGAGACACCTGGGTTCGGGCCGTGTTTTAACATGTGCTCACTTATATCCTTACTTGTGATGTCGACATCTTGGGCAGAGTGTGTTTCCTTCATCTGGTCTTTTGCTGTTGGGCCCTGGCTCCTTGTGGTGACATCCCATGGCTGCAGTCCAGCAGATAAATTGAATTTGGGGTCCTTCCTACAACATCTTCCACAAGGCAGCTAGCTTGAACATGGACTGCTCATGCAATGCTCTGGCCACATGGGCACTGAGCAACTGGCGATGTGAATGGGCAAGTCAGGTCTGGGTATATGCCAGGATTTAATCTGGATTTAATATAATCCATTTAATCTGTTTCCTAGCCTGGCCTTCTACAGGAAATGGAGATGGAGCCAAAATATCTTCATTCTGTTTTTGTGCTTCCTGACCTCTAAGGAGAACAACTACGGGACCCGTACAGACATTGGAACAAGTGGACGGAGCACGTTCAGGAGCTTTGCTTGGAAGAGCACACTGAGAGGGTAGAGGTCCATCTGAGCCCTGGGGATGCTGCTGCTACCCACAGTCAGCGTAGCTGCTGAGCTCGGACATACTCCTCTCAGCTACCAGCATGCTGAAGGAAATGTGGGTGAGGTTTGGCAAAGGCTTTTTTTTTTGAAGCTATGGAGAATCTCATTGTCCCAGCCTGAATTTTATGGGAGACTTATGCTTAAATGGTTCAGCCATTACTGAGAACGTAAGAGAAAAACTGTTGTGTTTTGCTCCTGTGTAATAAAGGACTGCCGCCCACTGGAGCAAGGACTAAGAAGGCTGAGCCAGAGCAAACCAGTCCACTCAGCTTAACAAACTCAAAATCCCACCCATGGGCTAACCCTCCACCTCTCTCTCCTGGAAAATTTGGATTTGTTACATGAGAGCTCTGCAGGTAACACAAACTATCCCAGAAATGGCATGTCCTGCATGCTGACACACCTCTAACAGACCTCACATCAGCAGGGCTGCTTGTATATTGGGGAAAATGGGAGTCCCTTGCAAGTCCCTTCTCTTGAAGGTTTAGCAGCATTGTCTCCCCAGAGTTCAAAGCTGCAGCAGATCTAACTTGCAATTGTAGGAGCAGGCAGGGCTATATGCCTCCAGAGACTGGATATAAGCACAGTCCTAGTGCTGCCTATATATAAGGTTCCTCACTGCCTTCCTCCTAGGAGGCCCATGCATGGCAATGGGACATGAACCTCTTCTTTGTGGAGCAGTCTATTGATGAAAAGAAAGGAGTCCTTGGCTGAAGTGCATCTTGCATCACCTTCTCTCCTGCTATTCTACACTACCTGCTGTTGTTCAGCATCTTCACAAGTTAATTCTGGCCGGATATCAACACATCAGAGTCCTGGCCAGTAACCTCATCTCCGCAGAACGGCTTGGAGGAGAAAAGGTTCCTACTACAATCTTACCATGAGACTAATACAACAACCTTATGGGAGAACACAGATTTTTGAACTCACTCTGGAGCTCCATCAGTTTCCAACTAGATTAAAAGACAACCTGTGGTAGCTTAACCACTGATAGCAGCATCAGGGATTTGTTCAATGCAAGAACACAATGAAGATATGGCAGGCCCAGGTAAGAAGGCACTGGTAAACCCAGGTAAGGAGAGTCATTATGGAGGATGCAATTCTTGTCCCGCTTGACACCCATCCTTTGCTCAAATTCCCTGAGCATGACCCTCAGCTGATACAATCTGATCACAGCTTAATAAATAGGAAGGAAACAGAAAGGACTGGATGTAACGTGAAAAATTCTTACTATCTGATGAGTTTTACTGCAACCGTGAACACAGGTGAAGAAAGGAGAGTTTGAACCACTGGAGATCCCTGAAGTACCGTCTGCTGTTGCAGATCTTCAGCTACATGCTGTGTTTGGGCATTTCTTGGGCCAGGCTGTGAATTTGGCCACTGAGGCAGAAGATGGCAATTGGTGTCCTACAACTGTAATTAAAAGGATGAAAAGCATTTAAATGTGTTTTGTGGTGGTAAAAGGTGTTCCCTTCTTGAAAATACTAATCGCAGAGTAATTCGGCGGTCTGGGGATGAAGGGAACAGGGCCCTCATGTGGTGCATCAGCCGCACTCGTGAGAGATGGTCTCTAACGTGTTTGTGGAGCCACTGTGCAGATCAGACACCAGACCTGAGTCTGCCAGTAAGGCATGCGGGTAAATAAATAATATTAGTTCAAGGAAATCAGGTGTGAAAACATAGAGCTGATTGTCAGAGCTCTGGGAAAACCAGCTGAGACAAATGGGATCTGTGACTGCTCAGTGTGTCAGAAAACCAGCTGGAAGGCCACTAAGACCGGCGGAAGCAGGGACTGGAGGTCTTCTGCAAGAAAATAAAGCCTCTCTCACAAAGTTGCAAAATCATGGGAAACAAGAGCTGCACAGGGAAATTAGTTCAGTCTATTTTCTTATTTGGGGAAGAAAATTAAACTGATTTTTGAAATAATGAACAAGCTGTCCTATGAGTGGTGGAACCTCGTCTGTTTTCCTGTGAAATTGAGCCCCCAGATTCTCCCAGCCCTCCGAACACAACCATCCCTGGGTCCCTTTCCCCACGCCAGATGACAGCCAGCATGATGCTAGCATGATGGAGAGCCTGGCCAGCAGCCCCAGTTACAGCCACATTCCTCCTTCCTCACACTGCACACACTGATTTGGGTTTCTTACCCCTGCCCAGCTTTGCATGAAATAGCCATTACTATAATAACATCTCAGAGACCTTTGCCTTTCTTTTGAATTTTGACAGGTTCACAAGGCACTGGGGGTATCACAATGGACGTACAGTGCAATCGCATGAAGCTTGGTCCCTTAGATGGACAAGGTGGATACAAGGAGTCACGTCTGCGGCGTATCCAGGCACGCAGGTCCCCACGCGCTTTGGGTGACCAGCCACATCCAGACTTGTCCTTGGTGGCCCATCCTGGGCCAAGCCCACAGCCCGGTTGCGTGCAGCCGGAGGCAGATCCCTTCAGCAATACTGAACATGTGCGCTTGCAGGATGGGGCAAGGAGAGCCTCATGATCGGGGCCAGAGGGAATGCTCGCTGGACCAAGTGCACTTTTATTCCACTTTATTCCGCTTGGAAGTTCCCTCTGCACCATGTCTAGCTACTGCAGTCATGTTGCTGTAAACGTGGGATATGACCCTGGTCTTCCCCCCTGCAAAAAAAGCCCCCAAGAAGTCATAAAAGGCAGCTTATTCAAGCCACTTACAAACACATAAAAGTAGCGTAATCTTCCTTCTTGTGCTCTGCAGGCAGGCATATATCGTCAGTGGAAATACTGCCAAACTTCTTGTTTAAATATAGTAGCGGTGCTTATTTGTATTGTTAATGGTCCCCATGAAGACCTGCTTTCCTTACACGGGGATATTGTTTACGATGAAGACTGGGCTGGCTACTTTGCCATTAAAATTCTGCGCCAGCCCAGCACTGACAATATTGAAGGCTTTGCTAAATGTGTATACACGTAAGTTCATTAAATGGATGCTGACTGTTGTTACACAAGTACAGCAGTTGAGTGCTTTCTGTATTAACCTTATCACCTGATGGGCAAAAGAAAAGGTTTAACTAAAGCTTAGGGCTAATTGAACGGTATTTCAGTATTTTCTTATGTAAAACTGGTTCTGGTCTATTGTTTTTATTTATTTGCAATAACTGTGCTCATTCAAGTTTGTAATGACACTGCCATGGGTGAACAGAATTTGCTTTAAGTATTATTCTCCCTTTTCCTATCTCCTGCCTCCTCTAAACTGTGTCTCTCAGGAGAAAATCTGCAATAAGGTCTGGTAAAAAGACAACTCTCTAAGTACACATCCATTTGGTGGAGATATGTTCTCAAGCTGCGTTTTTAAAATTACTGTAGAAGTTCCTGTTTATTTTCTCTGCCTGCCTTGGGTATTTCCTGTCAGGCTGAGCGCAGAGCATGGAGCTGGAGGAGATAGGAGAGAATAAGCCTCCCCTTGAAAGGTGGGAGGCGTCTCACCATCAAGACACTGCACAAACCATGAGCACTTTCTTTGCTCAGTTGCCACTAGAGTATGCTCTCGTGCTACAAGTTCCAGGGATTTTTTTAAAAAATAATATGTGTAGCACAAGGCCATCTTTCAGATGCTTTCCACTTGCCCTAGTCTGTTGGTTTTTTTCTAAGCAATACTATTTTTATTGCTGTTGAGCCCGTCCTCAAGGCTTTGAGAAAGCTTGGAGGGTTGCCGTGCATCGCTCTGCAGCGAGGTGAATCTAACTTGGGTTTGGACAACTCAACTTCCAGAGCATGAATGAAAACAGTCAAAAAACATCTGCCTGGCTCTGACAAACCCAAAAAAAGAGGGTCCGCATGTCTTTCTTGTCTTGGTTGGACCCCTGGGTCATGCCTGGTGAAGCAGGGGGAGTCAAATCTCATGAATTAATAGATTTCTGCTTACAGAAGTAAAATGTAAATGCGCTCTCCAAAGCGTTTGTGCCGACATAAAGTGTGTCTGTAATCCTGGCCTTTGAAACGGTGGTAGTTATTCAGCAAGATAAAGGCTGTTGTGAGCCTGCCCTACCATATTACAGCAAAGTACTTTGTCACTGGCACCCTAAAAGTTCCAGTTTCTGCATGACAAAGATATAAAACAACTTGCAGGACAATTAAAGAATAGTTTGTCCTTACCATATTATTACCAGCCATTCTTCCACATTTCGATATTCGCCTTTAAATTGCTACCTCCCCCATCAATATAATTGTAATCAGTCACGGTTAACATTTGTCTTTGGATGCCTTTTCCAAGTTAAATACAAAGAAAGAAAAATACCGCAAAGAAAAAAGCCATGCTTCGGATAAAGAGCCTCGCCACCAGCCTGCTTTCACACACAGACTGTGCACTTTGCTGCTAAAATTACATTTTAGCAGCCCCAACGGGTGCGGGAACAATGACCCCTCTCATTACCATAGTGACAATGGCTGGCGGAGGATTGCAACATATCTTTTTCTTCTCCCTGATGAACCTCAGCCAATAACCGCAGAAACCTGCCAACAAGTTGGGTATATTGAAGCACACTTGGTCACCGCAGAGCCAAGCGGTTGCCTTCTGGATGGAAGGCAGCCACATGGGCCCAACTGTTATTCAGCCGGTGTTTATACCCTCAAAATACCAGTTCCTTCAAGCAACCCGATTAACTTCTGAGTGGGTCGCAACTTCAGCTTCTTTTGCTGTCTCCGTACGTACCGGCTGGAGCGTGTAAAAAGGCCTTCCCTAAATTCCCTTGTATACCTTTCTCAGTTTTGGCTTGTGCCCTTTTGGCGTTTTTGTGCCGGCTGTTTCAAAAGGGTCCTTCGGCACCAGCTTCTCCAGTCCCCGGAATACGACGCGCGGTCTTTCAGTCGTGTCAGCCCTTGATCCTGCCCTTTTTTTTAATAAACGCAAACCTAATTTTCTAACGCCTCCACTTAGATCTAATCCATAAGGCTGTTTATTATCCTGGTTACCCTCTTCTATACCTTTTTCATTTGTATTCAAAAGCCTCTCTTTAATCTGTCTCAATTCTCCAGGTACGGCCTCGCCGCTCTTTTGTACAATCCCATAATGATTTATACGGATGCGTTTTAGTCTTCCATCGATAGGTCTCGGGATGCTATTTGCCTTCATTAACTACTCCCGCAGCGGGAATCGCTGCTTTTAATATTCTATACGCTGACACCTCCAATCCTTTCCTTCACCGGCACCACGTGTAAACCCCGTTCAGGGCGTAAATCTTTATTACCTGTGCACCGCCACACTGGTACGCGGAGCTGTGAGGCACTTAAAAGACGTTTATTCAAAAGTTGGTGTTTCAGGAGGCCTCGGGCCCGGCCCACCCCAAGGCTCACGGGCACCAAGGCACCCTCGACCCCCTTCGTGGCAACCCCGGCCGTGTCCCCCTCCTCAGGGTGCCGGGCCCGGTGTCCCGCCCGGCCTCCCACACCGCCGGGTCTCCCCCGGGGCCGGTCCCGCTGAGGGAACGACCCCGGGCGGGCGGGAAAGGCCCGAGGCCCTGTGCCGCCCCCCCCCCCCCCGCCGCTCCGCGGTGGTTTCGCCCCGCCCCCCCTCCGCCCCCCAGCGTGGTGGTCCCGCCCTGCCGCACGGCCGCCCTCACCGAGGGGCGCGCTCCTCCGCCCCGCCCTCTCCGGCTGTACCAACTACACTCGGGAGGGGGGAGAGGGAGGAGGAAGAGGGCGGGAGGTGGCGCTGATTCGGCCCACAGAGCCGGCGGCCCTACTTCTTCCCTATCTGAGCGTGTTGATGACCGGCGGTCCCGGGAGGCGGCCCGGGGGGGGGAGCGGGGAGGCGGGAGATATGAGGACGCTCCCCCCTGCGGGGCGGTGGAGTGGTACAGCCCGCCCGCCCCGCGCGGCCGAACCCGGAAGACGCGGGCGCGGCGGCGCACATGGGCGCGGGGACCGGCACCGGGAGCGGGATCGCGACCGGGACCGCGACCGCCGGGGCGCTGGGCGCTGCCGTGGCGGCTCTTTACACGGCCACGCTGCCGCCCACCCTGCCCGGCGGGGATGCGGGTAACGTACCCAGCGCCGCCAGCCCGCCCGCGAGCGGGGGAGGGGCGGCGGGGCACCCCGTGGGGCCGGGGCGTGGGGTCACCCCACCGGGGAGGTGGCACCGTGGGGACCCTCGCCCCGTAGGGGCTGGTGCATCGCGGTCACGCTTCGGGGGGGGGGGGGCGGGATGGGGGAGGCTGAGGCCTTAGGGGTTGGTGCATCGTAGTCACCATATAGGGGTGCTCATCCTATAGGGGCTGGTGTATCACTGTCACCCCATGGGGCTGCTGTCACCCCATAGGGTTGCTCACCCTATAGGGGCTGGTGTGTTGCTGTCACCCCATAGGGCTGCTCACTCCAGAGGGGCTGGTGCGTTGTTGTCACCCCATAGGGTTGCTCACCCCATAGGGTTGCTGTCACCCTATAGGATGGCTCACCCCATAGGGTTGCTGTCACCCCATAGGGTTGCTCATTCCATAGGGGCTGGTGCATCGCTGTCACCCCATAAAGTTGCTGTCACCCCATAAGTCTGCTGTTACCCCATAGGGTTGCACACCCTGCCCCCACAGGGTTGCTCACCCCATAAGGTTGCAGTCCACCCCCCCCCCATAAGCCCTGGTGCCCTGCAGTCATTCTCTGGGGTGCTCACCCCATTGGGGTTGGTGCATTTGAACCTCCCCATAGGGGCACTTGCCCCCCAGGCTGGTACATCACAGACACCCTATATTGGGGTGCACACCCCTTGGGGCTGGGGCACTGCCATCCCCCCGTGGGGTGCTCTCCCCACCGAGCCTGGTGCGTTGCAGTCACATCTCGGGGGGCTCACCCCCTTGGGGTCAGTGCTGCACAGTCACCCCGTGGGGCTGGAGCCCTCTGGCCACCCCACACTGACCTGATCCTCGCCCCCCACGTGTTTGCTTTGCAGCGAATAGTTTGCCTGTATTTGAGGCTTTCGGCAAAGGATTTGGTCAGGGGCCCTGGGGATGACGTCAGAAGGCAGATGTGGCGTCAGAAGGCAGATGTGGCGTCAGAAGGCAGATGTCCCATCCTGCCAGATGTGGTATCGCTGCTCAGGCCGTCGCTTTCTCTGGCCTGTGCAGCCGCAGCTGATGCAACAGTGAAATCTCTGGATCTGCCTGTCTGGAAGTGCAACTTGCCAACAGTGACAAACTGTCTGATGTTTTGTGTTCCACGCTGCCGATCCCACCAGGCGGGACAAAATTCTCCTGTTTGGTCCTCCTGCAGTTTTGCTGGTTTAGTCTGGTCTTGCTTAAAAAATACCTGGCTTTTGCAGCATGTGTACAGCTGTGATTTAGGGATAGGAGGGCTTGGATTTTCTAGGTGATGCTTTGATATCTTTTTTTTTTTTTTTTGATGGCGTAGGTACCCTGCATGCTTTCCTTTTTTCGTATCCCAGAAGAGCATTGAGTGGGTCTGTTTAACTCAGTGCCTCTTGGCCATCGCTAGTTTTGGATCCAAGCTGTGCATAAAATTCCTTATAAATAAATGGGCTTTTAATGGATGCATATATTTTTACAGCTTCAGTATGTGTGGAGAGAGAGAGAGATACATGTTTTAACTACAACTCTTTAAAATTTGCCGTTTGTTTTTGTTTAGAGTTACGTGAAAGACAGTTCTACTTGGTAAAAGCAGGATGGTTTTGTCTAGCTGGGTGTAAGGCAGCATGTATTCAGCGTAGCAATTCACAGACAAATGTAAAGTTGTGTGGTGATTCAAGTGGGGGTTATTTGATTTAAAGATAACAGGACGGAGCTGTGTTTTCATTACACTAAGCTCATCCCTAGTCAGCTGGCTCTTGGAGATGCAACCTTGTGTTGTCCATTTTCTCCATTCCCGTGTTTGGATCAGAGGGACCCAGTTGTCAGAGCTGTATTAAAAGAATTTCTTTTTAAATCCCTTCTCCATAGAGCTCACATCCCGCGCTCCAGACGAGGAGTGCAAGTGCACCCTTGCCAGGCTGGCTGGTGTGCACCCTGATGGCTTGTGCTTCTGCTCCCCAGTTTGTAAAAGGGCTGGCTTTGCTCCTTCTGGTTGTATCAGTTAAGATGTGATGATTGATATATTTACAGTTATTACCGTTTTGTCTTTTAAAGCACTCGCCGATGGGAGACGCGTGTCTATGAACGTGCAGGGTGCCTGTGCTCCAAGCTGTTCCTGCTGCACGAAGCCTTGGGAACCTGGTTTTTAATTGTACTTGAGCTTGGGTTTTGCCTCTGGGATGCAAATAACCGTTCGCACCCTTTACAAAGTGGGATGTAGGTAGGTTCTCCCAATAAGGTGATGCTGGGATTTATTCCCTTCTTGATGTGAATTATCCCGGTAGATACAGTGAGCGGCCAAGCAGCACAGGCATGGGTTTGCCCCACTTTCCCAGGGTTATCGTGGTTATTTTATCTCATTTTGGAGGCAGGAGAGGGATTGCTCTTCCCCTAATTTCGGAAGGCATCCTGGTTCTTCCTAGCTCAGCAGCTGCGTGTATAGAAATGCACGTGTGTACGTGCAGCGTGCGTCACTCCTCTGCTAATAACTTTTGTCAGAGGTATGGAGGACACTACCTAGGCACGTGCTGCAAACAGGGCGCAGCAGGGAGATGCCCGGGGAGTGGCTGGACTGAGGGACTGGATGCTTTAACAGGCTTCCAGCAACCCACATTAGAGGGAATTCTATTAGAGGAAATCTCTCGGCACGGTGTCCCCTCGCTAGCCCATGACCTCGCTCCCCATCTCCCCTTACTGTTTTCTTTTTACATTTTCTTCTAAATCTGCTGCCTGAGTTGCATGTGTTTACTGGAGCTGAACAGAGAGGGGCTCGTCCCCATCACCCTCTCATGCCTGTCCCAGCCAGCAGCCACCCCATCGTTGTTGTGTTAAGACTTTTTTTGGTTATTCTCCTGGTTTCTCATGGCCTGAGCAGCCCATGGGATGCTTCAGCCCTGCCGCATGGCCAGAGTCCCCTGGAAGGTCTCTGCACATCCCTGCTCGAGGCGATTAACTTGCCAGTGCCTGAGCACGGAGCTCAAACTTGTGCCATCAAAAGCACTGAAGCTACTTGTGTGAGTAAAGAGCCGCTTAAGGATTTGCTGTATCTGCTTTCAGGCAGGGAGCCTATTATTTTATTTTTTTTTTAAGCTATCTGTATATTTTTAATTGTTCCTGAAGTTTGCAGTAATCCAAAAATGTAAAAAGCAATAGGTATTTTCATTGGCAGCTTTCTTGTGTTACTTAGCGTTATAATAAAGAAATGAGAGAATGAATTCTAATTCAGAAACATCCACAGATGTTAAAACAGCTTAAAAAGGGATCAAATAAACTCAAGTTAAAAGAAAAAAAAACCCCAAACCTTCCCTCTGATGTTTCAGACATCAGCTCCCAACCTTGCTGGGTATAAGTCAGTTTTCAGGCAGCATTGGGCCCATTGCCTGAAAACCTTTATTGGGCAATCAAGTTGGACGGTCAGAAACATATTTACACCAAGATTATGCAGGAATAAACTCTTCAACTTGAGCCGGCATCTGAAGATGCTGCAGGTCATTTTCTCTCATAAGAAATATGTTAAAATCGAGTTTGCGGATGCTGTAGTCCTCCTCTGTGTGTTTTGTCATTTAATAATAGCGCTCTGCACTTATATAGCCCTTATCTTCACTTATATAGCCCATAGAGGCTGTAAGCGATGCCGGGGTATGTGGGTGGGAGATGGAGAATTACCCTTATCTGAGGTGCTGGGTGTTACGTGCTCCTTTTGGCTTTCCCAGTGGAATTCAACAGGCCTGCAGCCTGGGAGCTTATTTTTGCAGGTTTTCTTACTTTTTTTTTCCTTAATTCTTACGGGGCAAAGTTGTGCTGTTGGCTTTCAAAGCTTGGCAATGGCATCCAATGGTATTTTTTTTAATTTTTTTTTTTCCCCCCCAGCTTTCTGGTTGGTTTGTGTCTGTATTGCTTTGGGGTTATTCTTGTCCGTGATTTGAACCAACATCACAGCAACGCACGTGAACTTAATCTTTAGCCATTTTAGATGCATGTATTGCTGTATCCCAGAAGGACTTTAATGAAGGTGAAGCCGTGCCCGGCTCGGGAGCAGCATCCCAGCGATGCGATGGGTATCCACCCTTAGCCGCTGCGCAGAGCGCCGAATTTAGGGTTTCCTTTATTAGCATCATCTTTTGGTGCATGCGGGGCGATCGATTGCTTCCCAGCCTCACCGTGCCCTGGAAACATCGGAGCTGCTGAACACTAAAGGGCTCAGCTCGGGATGGATGGTTTTCCCATTGCATCTGCTTTTTCAGGGCTGTCTTGCAATAGGTTGAAACTTTCCTAAAATAGAGTAGCAATAAGAATAGCTGGCGTTTGCAAGCGCGGTAAAATCCACATCTGAGAGGCTTTTGTGCAGAAAGCCGCGGGGTTGTCCCCTGGGCATCGCACGGGGCGAGAGCTGTAATTTTAGGGCAGTTGCCAACAGCAGTAGTGCATTGACTTGCATCTTCCTTTTAAAATATATTGTTTACAGTCACGTCAAGATTTAAAGGTGCCATTTGTACAATCCTCCTCCTTTGCCTTGGATGGTAAGGACGTAATAATGTGCTGAAATTTAAAATATTGTTAATTTAGCATTTAAAGCCAACAGCGCCCTTCGTTTTGCGTCTTTACCATCTAACGATGGGACAAAGCTACCGTGACCTTGGCACTTGCAAAATTTGCAGGACCAGTAAGACCAGGCTCTGCAAAACGGGATCATGAAATTTGAGGGAAAGAAGGAAAACCAGCTGTAATTTTTAATTTTGTCGCCCTTTGGTTGTGCCCTTCGTCCCTGAATGTGTTGTGCCTATTGAATATATTTAATACCCGCTGCTCAGGAGCGTTGCAAACTGCTTCAGTGTCAAGTGCTCTAAAAATGTCAAGTATTATTAGCTATTATGCTAACATGGATCTTTTTGTGGCAGTTGTTTGTCGTGGCATAAAATACACATGAAATGCAAAATCTGAATGGTGTTTCTAATGGGAGCGGCCGCTGGATGCGGCATCCGCTGACAGGTAGAAGTGTTACTTGCAAAGCAGATGCTGCAAGAATTGCTTTAGCATCGAGGGAGAGCAGCGTTCCCAAATAACGTGGATGCAGATTTGCACGATCACTGATTATATTTTTCCCTCTTTAAAACTATAAAGCTGTGGGGTTTTTTAATGAGAAACAACTGGGTTGTTTAAGAGACAATGCAGCTTAAGCGTTGCAAACTGTAGTGCTTGAAAGTTATTGAGTCAGTTGGTTTTAAATTAAAAATATGCACAAATGTCTGCATTTTGAATATCTCGGGCCATTCTTTACCCGAGCCTACCTATACTTTCACTTATCTGTTCATAAAAGTCTTGCGAAAATATACAAAAGATATTTTGTGCAATGACATCAGAGGGAGAAAATATTCTTAGAAAATTTCATGCTGTTAAATCTCTACAGATTTACAGTTTTATCCAGTCAAATTAATGCAAAACCCCAATGCAAGCATTTGGATTTTGAAAACTTTGGAGGAGTGTCATTTCCTAATAGTAATTATTGGTTTTACATTATTTTTTCACAGGGGAGCTGATCACAGCCGCATATGAGCTTGGAGTAAGTATTAGTTTTATTGTTTAATCAATGCTCTCATTAACAGTTTTAGGAATTAAGGAAGTTTAATTAAGCATGGAGTAAAGTAGATTAATTTATTTTCAAACCACAGTTTTTACTAACTTATAAGTACAGCACGCGACAATTTACTTCAAGTTTTAAATCCAATTAAACTAAATTATAAAGCAAAGGCTTTACTGTATATACAGTAGCTGGCTTATTATCAACCCAAATTTTGTATAAGCTGGGGAGAATAAAATAAATCGGGTTAACAATTTTAATAAGTTTTATTATTTAATAAACTTTATTATGGTGCATGATCCCTTTAGGCAAGACCTTAGGACTGTCAGCGCGGTGGTAATCCGATAGCAGTGTGGTCTTTCAACTTGCTAACCAATAAAATAGTTGAGAAGCCGCTTTTTTTTAAAAAAAAAAAAAAAACAAACAAAAAAAAAAACCAACAACAGCCTTTTGAATGACCCTAATATACTGTGAACCCAAACAAGGAGCCCTTTAAGGCACGCTAATGAAACGTGGCACCTCCTTTTCTCGCCGCCTCATTATTATGGGCGAGGCGTGGAGCCAAATCCACTAAGGAAAAATATTTGCGGAGTTAAAAATTGGTACGAAAGGCTGGGTCGGGGAGAGGCGCTGCTCAGAGAAACCCCCCCCCCCCGGGCTCCTGCTGCCGGACCCCGCCGTGCCGCTCTCCTTTTGATTTCGTAGAATTTCCCTTCTTTTCAACCCCCATATCGATCTTGTCCGTAGGTCGCCCACCCTCCCGGCTACCCCCTGTTCACGCTGCTGGCCAAACTGGCCACGGGGCTGCTGCCCGTCGGCTCCCCCGCCTACCGAGTCAACCTCCTCTGCGGCTTGTTGGGAGCGGCTGCCGCCTCTTTGCTTTTTTACACGGTTTTCAGGTAAAGTCATCGGGGGTGTTTTCTCGTTGGCGTGATGCTGGCAGGGCGCTTCCCCGTCGGCTCGGGACGTTTCCGAAGGTTCCCGCTGTCCCCTCTGGCCTTCGGACTAGCGTTTCCCCCCTTCCCTCTCCAGCTGTAATTAGTTCCTCTGATTAACCTAACAGCGGTTTAATCTGAATTTGACCTTCTTTCCTGCACAAAAGGTCCCTCTTTTCTTTTTTTCTTTTTTCTTTCTGTTAAATAATAATAACAGTTATAATAGAAAGTGCACCTTTCCCTTACACAGACGTGACAGGTTGTTCAGGCTCATTATCACAAATCACCGCTCGGTTTAACTAACCAGAACTAATGAAGTTTGTCGTTCTCGGAAGATGCAGATGGTCTGTTTAAATTAACAGGATGAGCTTCACCTATCGGGGAAAACCGTGAACCCGGTTTAATCACGGCTCCCGGCAGAGGCGGATGGGCAGTTCCTGCCGGTGGTACCCGAGGACCGGGGCGAGCATCGGTGCCGGCCGCCTTCCCCCGGCAGAGGTGCTGCCGGGGACCGGCTGGATCCCATCCGTTTTTCTCCGGACCTCTAACCTTGGGAGAAAAAAGGGAACAATCGGGATGCGCACGTGGTTTGGGGGGTTTTGTTAACCCCGCTCGTCTTTGATGTGCGAGTTCTGGCTGCTCTTAACCTCAGCCTGACCCATATTTGAGAGGATTATCGCAACCCGTACAAACAATTTCTGATGTTCTTTTGCAGGGAAAATAGGGCACGTTTTGAGGCTGCAAACAGCGGAATCTGAAACGATATCGGGGCGCTTCCTTGCCGAGATTAGTTTGACAAAAGCCCTTTTCTCCCATCCGCTTCCAGAGCCGCGTCGCCCCTCGGGGAAACCTTCCCAGAGAGCGAGAGCAACCTAGAAATAAAAGCAGGAATAAATGGGGGGGGCAGATCCTGCATAGCCCGAGAGCCCTGAGCTCACTTAAACTTCGGTCCGTGGCGTCCGTCTGTCCGGGTGCATCTTCCTCTGCTGAAGAGGAGTTGCTTTTTGCCCATTGCCTTTCACGTAGCAGTGCATCAGCTCCCAGGCACACCTACTGGAGTTGCTTAAGTAATTCCTTGATGTTTCTATAGGCATTTAAAGCGATTGCTTTTACTGTTGGGTAACACATGTAATTAAGTCGGCGTTATTTAATTGAATATCCTGTATTTTACAGCGTATTTGGGGAGCTGGAAGTGCCGCTGCCCTCCCGTGCACAGTGCCAGGCGCAGCGTCAGAGCACGACTTGTTTTGATTACATTAAAAACTCCTGCAAGGAGTTGCTAAAGGTTTTGAATGTTGGGTTCTGATTTTTTTTTTAATTGTGGTTATTCCTGTTATTACAGTTACTGTGAAGATCTGCCCCGCTTTTTAGTTCTAACTCCAACGTGACAGTTCCTTACGTGCCTGTTTTGTGCATATGAAATGATGCGATCGTTGCTTTAGAGAAATAAGAATACGGGAGGCTAAATTTGGGAATTATTTTTACACTTCTAGAGGTTTAATTTTTTTTGTTGTTGTTTAATTGGATTTGGAAGACGTTGCTTCTGTCAAATTTAAAACTTGCGCAGAAGAACGGAAAACCTGGAACTGAGAAATGATAGAAACTATTAGGACTTACAGAAAATTACTTCATAGATACAAGGCACTGACAGGATCAATTATTCAGCCTAGCAGCGATTGATTTTTTGGAAATTAATTGTAAGGTATTGTGGGTCAGTTTTATTTCCGAATGACAATGTTATATTTTTCCTTTCAAGTGCCTTAAAATTCATTTATTTTTTTACGACATTCATTTAGCAAAAAAAAGTTTTTTCTCTCCTTTACCATCTAGTTTTTTTAAAAAAAAAAAAATCTTTCAGAAAATGTTTACTGGCACCGACTGCGTGAAAGCCGTAACTATCTGAAGGCGACGTGTTTTGGTTTTAACCGGGCTTGTCCGTACTCACAAAGGATCTAAACCGGTCTATCAAATCCCCCCGCATTTTTGTGTTTTAATTAAAATTTAGCTGATGGGGTGACCCCTGCGAGGTACCAGAGGAAAAATAAGCACCTGCTCCTCTTGCCGCATGAAATGTGGATGTTAATATGAAAATATGTAGATGTTAGGAATACAAATAATTGATGAAGTACACATCCTTCGGGAGCAACACGGTTCAAGTGGCAAATCTGTCTCCTCAAACAATAGCCACCCTTCAGCGGGGAGGAAGCCATCTCTATGGTAATGGGGCTGATGCTGCCCTATTGATCGAGTGGAAGAAGACATTATACAATGTCAGTTGGGTTGTTACAATTTCATTTGTCGTCTGACCTGAACTTAACCTCTAAAACCTTTCTTTTCTCCCCACCAGCCGGGCAGCCTCGCCGTTTACCCTCGCGGGGTTTTTCCGTGCCTCCCAGCATCCCCGTACAGTAAATCTCTCCCTTTTTTTCCCCATTGACTCATTTTGTTTTAAGAGGCATTTCCCGAGTTTATTCCTCGGCAGGTCGGGACAATTTCTTTTACTGCTTAAGGAAAGAGTCGCCGTTCCCTCCGTGGCTGGGTGGTGTTTGGGATGTTTGGTGTGTGCAGGATTAGGATCGAATTTATTCCTTAAACAGATTTCTCCTCTGCCAGGTGATGGCTGGCGGGATGCTCCAGACAGACACCACCGGGTTGATGGGAAGCAACCCCAACATCTTGTTTGTTTATATATTATATTATATTATTCATTTTGGGTTTTTTTTTTTTTAAGCCCGGACTGTGCTTCTTAAAACAAAGTTATGTCAAACTGCATTGATGCAAAAAGCTCTTTTGTCAGTAATCCAGACTATCGCCAAACGAGTGGTTTACTCTATTGAATTAGTTCTCAAATATTTTTTTTCCCCTCTCTGCACAGTCTTAATAAATTGCTTGTAATTATCGTAAAATGGCATTTACAAAGAGTTTTCTCGGACTGCTTGTAACTGAAGCAAATAATTCATCTTTGCTTTGAAAGACGGGGGGAGCTGCTTTATGTTTTTAGGACGCAGCAAGTGCGGCTATAGGATTGTTTCTTTAAACAACTATTTATTTGTTTTACTGTGGGAGGCAAAGCATAGCAACTTTACAAAGTAAACCAATTATCTTCTTATAATATGATTGCCAAAGTGTCATTTTCTGCACACATGATGCATTCTTTGCATTCTCTATTGCAAAGAGAAATACGATGCTTTCCCCTTCCTTAAGTGCATTTTTTTTTCGGTGTATACCTTTCATAGCTTGGCTGTTTTGCTGTATCTAAATATACAAAGTTAATTTATTGCGGGGGCAGTAGCAGGGTAGAACGTGTCATTGCCCAAGTACTTCTAGTAAGTTTTTGCCAGCTTTATTCTGGCAGAGTTGCATGTGGGTTTTTGAAAAGGGGGAAAATGTTGCATTAAATTAAGCAGTTCATGTCTCTTTGGTTTTCTGTTCTGGGTATCATGTTAAGTTTTGGCCTTTTATATATATATATATAGACAGATAGATATATAGAGATATATAGAGATATATATATATATAAAAATATATATATTCCCTGCCTCTTAAACCTTCCAGGCAACACACTATGGATGTATATGAAAACTGGAGCCAACTCTTCTCCCACTGCCAAAAAAAAGAAGCGTTACGCATGTTTCATAATCAAAACATCAAAATGGTTTGATCATTTTGAAATCATCAAGGTGTTTTGGACATGGCACTTGACCATCCTGGTGGCCCTGAGGTTTCGTGCTCCCGTGACGTGTGTCCTGGAGCTCTCACGAGAAGGTCCCTGAGAAGGACCAGGCGCGTTGGAGCACCGATGGGCGCGCGATGGGTCACCTTCGTGGTCCTCCCCAGAGGGACTTCGTGGCTGATGCTCCCCTAAAATTAACTGGTGCTGGGAAACGTTGTCTGCTGCCTGCGACGAGTGGGGAAATACTCCGTGTCCCTCGGGTGTGTGGCTTTGCTGGAGCAGGAGTCATCCCCAAATAGTTTGACTCCTTTTTTTGGGGCATGGTTTGGGGAAGATGGAGGGATAAGAGAGGAGCACTCCTGCCTGGTGTGCCGGTGCCCCCTCGGCCATCATGGGAAATTAAAATATTGGGCTTTGGGGAAGGTGGAATCTCCTTACAGGGCGTATTTGGATTTTTCCAGATTACAGATTATCGTAGATTATCGCCGTTGTAGCACAGCATGAAGATCTTGGCTGTTTGAAAAGCAGCTGTGCTTAGTAACAAGTAGTTATGAAGTTTTAGGAGGGAGAGAAGAAAGGAAGGTACTCAAGTATTAATTTGCTTTCAGAAGAATATCTACCGTGACCTCTGGCTAATTGATCGTACATATATATTATATTTTTCCCCTTGTCCCCATAATAAACCAGCACTGAGTTCAGTCTGTTTGAAGACGTTACCAAATCTGTTCATTTGCATTTTGCTCTAAAGTAGGCACATTAGGCTGCAATAACTTTGCTTCGTTTTGAAGGGGCGGGGGGAAAAAGCAGGGCAAAAAACTCTTTTTTTTTTTTTTTTTTTTTTTTTAAAGACTGAAGAGTCTTTTCTGACAGCTAGTCAGAGTTAGAATTAGTTCAAGGAAATGTTAATAATGCACTGCCTGGCTTAATCCCTTTGATATCACCAGGTATCCTCCTGTTCATGGGTTAATTGCTTTAAAAGCGGAGGCAATATTCTGAGCGGTGGGCCGCTTCACCTTTTCACAGCTGTTACCATTGAGTGACAACTAAATCCCATGTGTAAGATGAGGAAGAGCTCAATCTCCAATTGGGAGAAAATTTATGTAAACCGCAATCCCTTCAGAATGTGCGGAAGTCACAGACTTTCTTGATTTACTCTGCTTTTCCCAGAAAGCTCCATTGTTCCCTTCCCTAAGTCCCATCAACCCTTTGTAGCAGAATATCACAGCGGCGGCAGATAGCTTGAAATATATAAATGCTATCATAGCTCTGATTAATAGCGGCGCTTATGAGTCAAGTCTGATAACGGAGCAGCTCTCCACTCAATTTCAGATACCGCTAATGGAATCTGTCTCCTGCAATTGTAATGTGAGAAGGGCTAATTTGCCATGGAGCTTGGAGCTGTCACCAGCCGGGGATTGGGGGGTCAGATGGGAGCTGCCAGGTTTTTGCCCTGCAGCTTGTATCTCTCGCTTTGAATAGCGCAGCCCCCTGCCTGCCAGGGAGCTGATAGGCCGCCGGGGGGTTTATGCCACTCCGTACAATAGCGAAGGGCTGCATGGGCTGACTTGGTAATTGTGAAGCCAGCTCATTTTTATTTTATTTTATATTTTATTCTATTTTTTTTTTTTTTACTTTTTTTTTTTTTTTTTCTGCGGCTGCATAATTTCTAATAAGGGGTTTTAACAAATGTCAGATTAGGAAAAGTTTCTGCAATTACAAAAAAAAAAAAAAAACTTATAAAACATTTAAATAGCTAAAGTCGGTTCCTACCGAGGGTTGGGGTTTTGGAAGTAGGCACCGGTTATTACAGGCGCCCGGGATAAAGGCGTACCTATTTTCTAGGGATTGTGAATCAAATAATGGGTCTAACTGATAGACCCTTTCTGCTTGCAAAGACACTGGGAGAGAAGTTCTCCTTTTTAATGGCTGGAAGCACAGGTTTTACAACTCGCTCTTTAGCAAGGTGTGAGTGCGGGGTGCTATTTATTAAAGCAGCGCATCCCTATATGCGTTTTATCGATCTGTCGTGAGTTGTTCCACTCGTTGAACTGCTCTGGAATAGCTTGACGTGGAGGTGTTGAATTTAATTACCAGAATTTCGTGGGAGGGGGCTGCTGCAGGCGGGCTCCGCTCCGGTCACGGTGGTGGGCGTCCAGGAACGTGCGAGGTTTGAGGTCGGCGCGTCCCGTTCCTCCTGAAGTCCCATTGACGCGAAGGAGAAGGCGGTCGGTTATAACCAAAGTACCAGTTTTGGGTTTTTTTTTGACGGCGGTCCTGCCCGTTTGCTTGGTTTCTGTTCTCTCCTTGTGGCCATGAAGACTCGAGCAGGGGAGGCGAGCCAAGCCGTGCTCTCCTACCTCCTCCTCCGGCGCCGGGAGCGGAGGCTGCGGGCAGGGCTTAAGTGGCTATTCAGCTCCAGGTCCTTGAGGAAGAATAAAATCTGGTTTGCTATTCCCTGTAGTACCTGTGCTGGCTCTTCAGCGCTGAGAGCAAGAGAAACTGCCTTTTGTCCATCGAGTGGTTGTGACTGAGAGGCAGGCAAACCCAGAGGGACTGGGGTTTTTGGGGATAATTATTATTACTTAGGTCCTAAGCTCGTGTTTGGATTTTTATTTGTGTTTTATTTTTAAATGGTTTTTCTATTTCAGCACCAATGCACATGCCCACTTAAAATTTATCTGTGGAAAGCTTGGTTGTTGAGTCTTCTAAGTCCCATGCTTTTTAGCCTACATCAAAAAAATTTGTTTTTTTTTTTTATAAATCAAACAAGTGAAACCTCTTAAGTTAAATTCAGAACATTAAACCTACAATGCACTAGTCTGTTATACCGTGAAATAAAAATACATTGAAGGGATATATCTTTGCTACTGCAAAGCAAAGTCACAGCATTGCAGAGGCAGAAGTTGCTGGTGATGCACCTGGAGCCTGTGCAAATGTACAAGGAACCGCCAACATCAGGGCCATCGTCTGCAGGTGCAGGGAGAGACTGAAATTAAAAAAAATCCATTCATTAGTTTATTAGTGGAGATTTTAAAAAGCGGGAGAGTTTTTTCTTATTCTGCTGACTAAAAAAAAAAAAAAAAAAAAAAGATGTGAGGCTGAGATCTGCTACCTGTAAAGTTTTGGAGGGAACAGAAGGCAGAAATAATTGCCTTATTTCATTAGGTACAGATAGGTGTTTCCAGTGTTTAATACATCAGCTTCAAATATAAAACATTCTGATTATCTTACTTTTCTTCTTTATGAATCCAGTGCACTGAAGATTTCATTTAATGAAAATATTTTAATTAAATCCCAGTTCCCATACCAATCATTTAATAAGTTTTTGCAAATTATTAAATATAAAATGTCTGCCATTATTTTCTAAATAAAAAATAAAGACACTGATCGAGTTCTTTGTTAAACGTGTATAGATGTAACCTGTGCTTTTGGCTAACAAAAAGTTTTACCAAACTTAGAGGAGAGGCTAAATTTTAAATCGCAAACTGACACGTTTTAGTGACTGCCACCAAATAAGAAGCTAAAAAGTGTAATTGCAAAACCAGATTAAAATAACTAATTTCAGTTTTCCCAATTGTTCCTGCAAACTCTTAATAAAAACCCTGTGGCTAAAATATTCCTGATTAAAGCAAGTTTCTGCTGCCCATGTCCTTGAAGCTGAGGCCCAGCCACACATTCTTTCACTTGGGTGCCTGAAAAGGAAAACAAAAATAATATTTTTTTTTTTTTCTCCAGTCTTTTCCTTTTATGTTTAGGGATGCCATAGGAAAATATTTCTCACAAAGGACTGTGTGACCTCTCCTTTGCTGACTGTTTCTGTCCCTTCCGAGTGCGTTTTCAGATGATGGGAATTTCTGCCCATGTTCAGAAGATTATAGTCGGTCGACTGATAGGAAGGGACCTTCTTCCCTCTTGTCTTATCTTGATAAAGTGCTCCATGTGCTTTCAGCAGGTCTTGCCCCAAACTAGTTATTTTGCAAAATCAGAGATACAAGCTGTTCCCTTGGCTTTTCCTCCACGTAAGATAAACAAGCGCGGAGGGCAGCTTTTATTCAAGCTCGGCGCTTCAATCCTTCTCAAAGTGGGCCGGCGGTGGCAGCTGTAATACCCCTGGAAGAAGTTACGAAGACTCTCCCACTCTTGCGTTGGCTACAGATGTTTTCTTCTTTCATGAGCTGATTTCTGGGCGCCGGGGCTGTTCCGATGGCAGGGTATTACTACTCTGAATGCTCTCTTCTAGGTGACCCAGCCTTCTTCTCCAAGAGATAGTCCTTACCTAGCCCGAGCCCACAATCCCCTCTCCACTGGACAGAGCCTTATAGCAGGGCTTTGCCCACCTTTTATTCTTTGTAAAGCCCATCTTCTTGAGGGAGTCACTGCAAGGTAGCTTTATGCCGACACCGTGTTGACAGATGAACACCGGCTGGTTATTACCATTGCCACGGCTTTGTTTTTGGCAACCCGTTGATCCTCTTGTTCCAGTCATCTGTTCTTTCTCATACCGGTTCCAAAGACTGGGGGAAACGTGCTGGCTTTGGGAGAGTGGGAAGCTACCCTCCCTGCTCCCCAGAAGCAGTGGGATAAAGCCCTCCTAGAAGTTGCTTTTACATGAGGCCAGTCGAGGATCCAGCCGTCATGGGTCTTTGCCGTGTTTTATGTAGCACCTCAACTGTACTTGAAAAATGTGTTCAAAGACAGAAGCGTGAGTAGAAGTCACGTGAGGATAAATCTCTGCCGCTCTCTGTTCTGGAGCCCTGATGTGCTGTCAAAAGGACAGACAGTGTTAAGCAAACAAAAGGTGTTTTCAGGAAAAAACCCAACTGTTTCCTGACCACAGGGCACCTGCAAGCCTCCAGCCAGTGTAGATGGAAGAGTGTGTGTCTCCAGGCTGGGTGGAAGAGGCTGGAGTCTGTGTGTTTGCTTCTTGTCCAGCAAGGCTTCACTGCAGGAATTATTTGCAGTGTCTGTGTCAGACCTGGTGTTTGATTTTGGTGAGGCATGTGTCTATGTACCACGAGAAAACCCCTTCTTACCTTCCACACAAATGGCTTCTTGGTCTTGTTCCCTCTCTGTCTCGACACTGGTAGTTGGGTTATGGAGCTTTTGGGAAGTCTCCTTTACCTCTTGTGTTAACCTTCTTCCACAACATACTCTGTCTTAACCACAAAAATGCTGTCTATGCCTGTAATTAAAGCAGCTGTTATCTTCTGGCTTCCTAACGTCCTGCTTCCTTATGCAACATGTTGTAGATGGCACTGTCCTCCTTTGCAAATCTTTTCATCCTCTTTCTTGGCTTCAAGCTTCTTGACCTCGGGTCCAGAGTTCTGCCCCATCCCTTTGCTCTTTCAATTCTTCTCGTCTCTATTTTACTGTTATCTTTGTGCCTTTTCTGTTCTTTCATCTCTTTCTGCCTTACCTGACTAAACACCCACCAGTGTCTTTCCCACCCTGAAATTCTTCTTTGGTCCAAAGCGTTGTAGGTGGCTGACCTGCGTTGTCCGTGCCTGAGCTGCTTTGTCACCTCCTGGGACAGTGTGTGGGTTTGGGAGCCCATCTTGGTGCCAAGGCAAGAGAAACACAGCACAGTGTCACTCTGTGCTGGAGAAGTCCAAGAGGCTGCCAGATGGCAGAGTGCAGTGGTGCGTGGAGATCCTCGTGTCGATCAAAATGAGCAGTATAACATTAGCCCAGCCACAAGGTAGGGTTGATTTAATTTGGCCCCAGCATCGTGCTGATAGAGTTGCATGGGATTAATTTCTGCTTGTCCTGCACCATGAACTGTTGCATTGGGTGGACCTGCTGGACGTGTTTGGGTTTTTTCTGCCAGGTGGTCTTCATCCTCATCTGGAGATACATGCTCTGATTGCTTCCACTTCCAAGGGTCTTTCCTTCTGAATCAGCAAACTTGTAAATCTATCACTTCCATTGCTGGTAACAGAATCGGCAAAATCTCTTGGTCTCCAGCTTGCATTTCCTAAAGCTACTGTCTTGATGTTCTTCAAGAATGCAAGACATTTCCATTTGATTTTTTTAGCAGCTAGTATACTTGTAGGAGCTTGGTGCTCCATGCATGCAACATGCTTTCACAAAGTCAGCTTAGCAGCCTGGCTTTCCCACGAGTTTCACAGGGAACGAAAGGCAACGCCGGCTCTGTTGACAAACAGATCTGTGGACTGTGCTTAGTGCTGGATCCTGACCCTGCACTGCTCGGTGAGCAGAGGTGTCCTCTGTCCCACATAGCTGGGATAAGTCTTTAAGCTTTGGGTTGAGTAGCTTTTGCTTAAGCCTTATTTCATAAAACTTGAATCGCAGGTTTGAGACTTTTTATCAAGAGGATGGGATTTCTTTCATCTCATTTGAACTCTAATGATACGCTTGAGTCTTTTCTGGGAAAGACAAGGAGAATTGGTAAATGATTGGGACATTTGCCTGAAATGCTGCTTTTCATCCAAAGGTTTTCGGGAAGGTTGTTTTACCTTTTTTTACCTTATTTCCCTGCAAGGATTTCAAAGGGATTTACGAAGTTGTTTCTTTATAACTAAAAGTTTGTGCTGTTTAAAGGGTTTAGTCAAAACTTAGGGATGTTGTGTAGTGAGGTTTGTGTGTCGGGGGATCTCTGGGCTTTTGAATACACATGGCCCTGCTGCCCTTTCCTGGTATTTTTCTTTAGGAGCAGAAACCACTCCTGGCTAGATTCCTGCACACTCCATCTCATCTTTCCTTTTTCTATTTGGGTGCCACATCTTTCTAGTAACAGGGAGGAGGAGAGCACAACCAGAGCCCTTGAAGCTGAGAACCTTGCCAGACAGGTCGTGTGTGTCCCCTCTCCCTTGGAGGAGATGGACTCAGGGCTGCTGGGCTGGCTTGGTAGCAGAACTGACAGAGCAGCCTTCATGTCTTTTCTATATGCAACTGTGTGATTTTGAAGTGTTATATTAATGCAGTGAGTGACAGGTCTTGCCTTGGAGAATTTCATGCCAAATACCCAAACCTGTGTTGAACCACAGTGAAGTTTAGACTTTGGAAGAGTCCACCACGGTGGCATGCATTAGTGAGCACAACAGTGGATACTAGCAATTTGCCTGATTTCCTACAGAAAAGGTTCCATGTCAGCTTTCTTCAAAAGCTTATAGGGTACTTTGCAGACACAGATTTGGTCTGAAACGGTCCCACCTGCTGTCAGTTGAGAATTTTCAGACTTTTCTTTCCCCTTCCCTTGATTTTTCAAGACCCCTTCCTACAATCTTGATGCTGAAACTCTACGTCACCCTGAGCTTGTCTCGCTCTGACCTCAGACACCTGAGAGTTGGTTTCTTTTTCCCTTCTGTTAACTTAACTGCCTTACTTCTTGCCCTCCAGCTACCTCCCGCAGCTGCAGATCTCAAAATGCTTTACAAAGGAGACAAAAATCCTATTTTGCAGATACCTGGGGCAACAGGAGCAGAGTGGCTTGTCCCAGACCACCCAGCACGTCTGATGTTGGTGGCAGGAGGAGGAACAGAGACCTGCTCTTCCTGAGCCCTCATCCCAGTCCTCTCCTCCCCACGAACCCTGCTTCGCATTTTTAATGGATTAAAAATTCCCGTTCTGACTGCACAAGCCCTTCTTTGACATCTACAGAAAGAGGTTGGCTGTATGGAGGTCGTTTTGGGAAGGTGGAAAGAAAGCGTAACTAATGAGAGGAGCCCTTGCTAGGGAGTGCTCTGCCAGCAGCTCCCTCACCTCTCTTCGTAGGGGCTGTAGGTTTTGTTTATTTGGTCTCCATTTATCTCAGAGTTATGTGAGGAACCCCATAAGCAAGTCCTACGTGGATGGCCACTCTCCGATCTCTGATGGGCAGAACAAGCCACCTGGGGACTTTGGCTGTGCTAGAGGATATTGCCAGTATTTAGGAGCAAATTACACGGGTAGCTTGATGATAAAATTGGCTAGCTTATCATCATTTTGCTTTAAACCTCCTGGAAACATTAGGACTAAATGGAAGTGTGAGTACCTGGGGTGGGACTAGAAAAATACCCGTTTTGTGGTAGAGCCTGGCTTAGTCTCACAGTGGGACGGTGAATTTCTGGAGAGGAGCTTTGATCGTAGCCGCAGCTATTTCTGTCTTTGGATAAGGCGTAATTGAGCTGGTTGTGGTGCCCTACGTGGCATCTTTTCAGGGTGACTTCCTGAAGGGGACACCTTCCATGCGGGCAGAGCCAGAGCTGCCCCCGATGCGACTGGGTGGGAAGAACCGCTATTGCAGAGCAGGCATAATAGGTTTCCCGGGCTAAATCCCACCTCGTGGGCTCCCCGCGCTGACTGCAGCATCCAGCCAAGTTGGGCAAGCGGCTCTGTGGGGAGCGTGTGCCATAATCCCGTCCGGGAGTCGCAGAGGTGCCTGGCTTTCAAGCTCGCGGCCATCCCAACCCGCTCCCTCCTGCTCGCTGGAGCTGACACCCGTTTTCCCCACTCCCGATCCCGGCGGGCACTTCTCCCTGCTGGGACCACGGGTGCCGCAATCTTCACCTACCCCTGAGACACTAAACATCCCCCCTCGGGAAAGCTCTGCTAATGCTGTCCATCGTGAATAGCTCTAATCCACTCTTTATTCAGCACCCCGATGAATTTAAGGCTGCACCCTTGCTGGCGTCTCCTCCGGCGGAGAGTATCCCGTTAGAGGCGTGAATCCCTGGCTCGGCGTACCACGACCCGCTGGGCCATCGCTCATCGGGGTTTCCGAACCAAATTCAATACTGGAAGTTTTCACGGCGCTTGCGAGAAGAAGCCGACTCTTTGGTGTTGGGTGGCTTGCAAATAGACAGGGCTGGCTAACGCCTGTTCTTCCTAATTGCAATTCTTTGCGAAGAAATTATTGGGAAGATATTAACCATATAATGTTTTGGCAGGGTGCTGGGTGGCAGTCATCATTTCTGCTGCTACAGTATGTTAAAAAAAAATTAAAAAAAGAAGGACAATAAAGTAGGCTTTTTTGTTGGAAAAGAAGATTTCATGTTATCTGTGTTTGCAGGCTTTCTGGCTCATATGCTGGAGGAATCCTTGCTGCGGGGGTGTTTTCATTTTCTCGTCTAACATGGCAGTGGTCCATCGCGGCGGAGGTTTTTAGCTTAAACAATCTGTTTGTGGGGCTGCTGATGGCTCTCACCGCGCATTTTGAGGAGGCATCCACTGCAAAAGAGAGATCAAAGGTAAAACATCTCAAGCAAAGTGAATAGTTCTTTATTTTTTTTTCAATTAGTTATCACGCAGCTGTTTAATTTCCTATTCATTTAGTGCTGGTTTAGTTTTGTTTAAATAAAGAAGGCCAAATTTTGGGACTTGGTTCAGCACCTGTGCTGGCTGGTGTCCATCCCTGACCTACCTGGATGTTCAAAAGTGCCAAACACTGAAAAACGCGTCCACTTTGCTTAAGGGTTGAGTTGGGACCTGTTGGATGGGTTTGGGGTTGGTTTGTTTAATACACGCAGGGTGGAAACAGGAAAAGCAAAATGATTTTCATCTAAATGTTTTAGTGTAAAGTTTGGTTTCCTGCATCAAAGACTCAAACTAGGCTGTTCAAGTTTTTGTTTTCAGAACTGATATTTTTCCTTGGGGAAAATAGATATATTTTACAGAAAACTTCATCTGGTTAGAAACACAGGATTTTACTGAAAAACTGAAATAACCGAATTTTCAATCAGTTCTTCTTTTGAAATTAAATGTGCCCCTAAAATAATGGCATTGTTAAATACAGAGACTTTACATTTCATGCTATATTCTCTACTTTATAAACAGACTAGGCAGCCAAATGATATTTTTACTCAGCAGTCTTGTTCTTTCTACTTCTATTTGCCTGAACATCTGATCTCTTCTCCTCTCACAGACTTGCCTGCTGTGATTCCTGTAAATTGTGTGAATAAAAGGATTTTTGTCAGGCTAGGCTAGAATTTCAGGAGTCCGCAGTGGTAGTTTACTCAGCTTCGTGAGTTCTCAAATAACATGTTTTATCAGTGGTTATAGAGACCTTGTTTCGCCACTGGATTTTTATTTTTTTTTCCTTTTCTAGTGAGTACTGTCCCAAGATCCCTACAACCCGAACTCCACGAAGATGGAGTTGGGCATTTTCCAACCTGCTTCCACGTTTCATGTGCCCAATTTCCAATGGGATTTTCAGATGAGATTTTCAGAAGCAGTTAAGGAGCTTGTTTCAATGTTTTTTAGGTGTCTGACATCCCACACCTTGAAGAAGCCAGGCTGCCAACAGCAAGCTCACAGCGCTTTTCATGTATCAGATGGTCGTGCAAACATCTTCAGGGGTGTGCTTGGAGTTCATCAATACACTTGAAAAATTACTGAGGTTGTTCTGAGTCCCACAGGGCAGCTCTGAAGCCTGCAAATGTTTTTCAGAAGTTGGGGCAGGTGTTTTCATGGCAAGGCAGCATCCAACATTGAGTGCTGGGCAGTCAATTAAAAATTACCAGGTGATCCCATCACCACGCCAAGGCAAGTGTTTGCATCTCACAGGCCATCCTCACCAGTGACTGAAATAAGGAGGGGTGATGATCTGATGGTAGATGGAAGCACCGTCCTCCTTGGGGATGGCTGGGGAGGTGGGGATGGGTTGTCGGCTCCTGTCCAGCAATGTCTGTGGGACTCTGGTGGCTTGTTGCCCACCGAGGAGCTGCCCTGGGGCATGGCTTCAGGTTGTAACGTGGACCAAGTGGCCAGTGATGGTGGAAGAGGAGGCAAATTCAGAGGAGGAGCAGTGGCCAGTGGTGTAC
Source organism: Buteo buteo (assembly GCF_964188355.1). NCBI lineage: Eukaryota > Metazoa > Chordata > Aves > Accipitriformes > Accipitridae > Buteo > Buteo buteo. The sequence goes on from NC_134176.1 coordinate 5,409,406, forward strand.
GTGGCACTGACCCAAGGTTTCTACATGGAGTTGCTCTTGTAGCCTTGTCCTCCCCCACTGAACGAAGAGGACTTGGCACTGGTTTGATGGTATGGGGACAGAGCAGAGCATATGGCAGTGTGGGGCAGAGAGAGGCTTTCCTTAGCATCAGCCAGGGATGGCCATGGTACCAATAACGAACCTGTGAATAATCCTCAGTGAGTACCAGAAATACACTTGCACCATGCTGTATAGTCTGAATACATTACCCATTTTATCAGAAAACTCTTTCAAAGCTGCTTGAAAATGAGCTTTTAGACTAATTCCCTTGCTTAGGAAGTTTGTGTCGCCCTGACTTTAGCCCTCTGTGCCTGAAGAAGAGGAAAAAATAATTCCTGTTGTATAAAATGAAGTCTCTGTACATAATGGCATTATTTTAGGGTATGGCTTCTGAAAACTTAGCATCCTTTGGGGTTAACTGCTGGGCAGTCTCCCCTGTGTAGCAGGGGTTCAGGAATTGGACCCCGGTGCATCCTTATGACATGATGGTGCTACGGATGATCTCTGTATACATGGAGACATAGCCGTTGTGTTGGATGCTTCTTTAAATAACATTTTTTGTTAAACAAATGAAATCTCCCTGTAAATAATCAAAAATAGCCTGTGTTATCTGTGTTATAATTGATCAGTGCTCACCAACGTATTTGCCTGTCTCCTGCAAGCGTGCTGTGGGCTGCACTGGAGCTCTTTTGGTCTCTGGATGTTTTTGCAAACCGTAAAGAGTAATTGTGAATGCGTTTGGTTTTTTTCCCGTTTCAGATCTCTAAAGTTGGTGCCTTTTGCTGTGGGCTCAGTTTGTGCAATCAGCACACGATAGTGCTTTATATCGCTTGTATTGTGCCTTGGGTTCTCTCCCGGCTTTTCAGAAAGACGGTACGTATTTTGCTGACCCGTGCCTCTGTTTTTGTAAGGCAGTGAGTAATTCTTCTTTGCAAGCACTCGTGCCACTTTTATGTTGATGTACAAACAGGGACAGTCAGTGGTCTGTCTAAACTAGTCAGTCATAACCCACCGAAGTTACAGTCCATCAGTCTGACACCAGAGCCACCGATGACAATTTAGGGCCCGTGCTCACACCAGCAATCGGCGACCTGCCCGTATCTCCTGGCGCAGGAGCGCTCTGCCCCACCTGCTTGCAGATACCCTGTGAGCAGCTACGAGACCGATACTTGGAGCTAAAAACTGCTCAACGTGTACGAAATAAGAGCATGTTCAATGACCTACCAAACAGGAAAGCAGATCAATACCTGTTGGTGAGAAGTCACAGCCGTGTACAGTCTGGGCACTGCTTCTCCTGGCTGACGGCACGGGCTTTCTCGTGGCATCAGCTCATTTGGAGATGAGTTTCTGTATGTCGATTCCCTGGTGGCAGCAAACGAAAGCTGTGTCCGCTCATTGCAGAGCACCTTGCAACTGCTGTTGATGGTTGAAGGCTCAACCAGAATAAGCAGCACAGCAGTAAGGCTGCAGATGCTTGTCTTTAGGGAAGTCTTCTTCAGCATCTCCTTGGGACGTGCCTCCAGCTCTGATGCAGCCAGGACTCGTGAGTCCTACAAGAGATCAGCTCTCGGGTGAAGAGCACCTGGCTCGTGCCAGCTGGGAAAGGCCAAGGGAATGCTGACCTGCAGTGAAACAGCAAGCCCCTGATCTGGTCAAATATGTCCCTTTCATCTCCTACCAGAGATCCCATTCTCAAGATGTTCCTCCTTCTACACCTCTTTTATTAAGCTTGCTAGCTGTGTAAGAAGGTGAAAACACCTTTTTGCATGCTTGGCTTATGAAGGTAATGTGCATCTGTCTGCTGTAGGTGATCTTCTGCGAGTCAGTGCATCAGGCTGGATGTAGACATGTTGTAGAAATTCTACTTTGCCCTGAAAACAAGCTCCACATCTCAATGGTGCAGATGCTCTGATCGCTTTGCCCTGAGAAGCCTCCATCTCCTCCTCCTCTCTCTTTTGCCCCGCTGAAGGTCACAGTTGGGCAGGTTTCTGCCAGGCCAGTCCTGCCTGTATTTTTCCACCCTTGACCTGATAAATCAGGTGTGGTTGTGAGTAATGGCACAGGGTATAACTAAGCCTGGAGTGAAGCATGTGAGCTGCAAGAGATAAGATGCAACTCAGGCAAGCTTGATCCAAATTCTGTTCGGCACCTCCAGCAAACCCCTTTCTGACTATATATTTCCTTTAACACAATGAAGACTCACTTTTGCAATATATTTGTGTTCTTTAAACAGAGCTCTTTTTTTTTTCAACCAGGGAGGTCCAGAGAGACCTCTGTGATTTCCAGCAAGGACAGTCCTGTGCCAATATAATACTCCTGGGAAATACTTTAGCCAGCCCAGTAGTGCCTGCTGCAGAAAACCACCTGAGAAGAAGGGTATTTGATGGAAAACAGTGACCTCTTAAGTAAAAAAGAGCCAGCTTTCTTCTGAAGGAACTCTGGCCACCACCATTATTAAGCTACTTTTTCTGCTCTGTAGATCATCATTCTGAATGGTCCCTCTTCCCCATAACCCCAACTGCTGAAGAAGTGCTTTGATTGACAGGGCAGTGGCTAACGATAAAGCAAGCGTGCAATATTCTAGGGTGGGATTTTCCAAAGCACTTAAAGGAGTTAGGCACAGAAGTCCCTTTGAAAGTCTTGTCTTCCTGACCCCTTAGGCAGTCTTGAAAATCCCACCCCAAAAGTTGGCCTATCCAATTTAGCCAGTGTAATCGCGATAAAGTAAATGGCAAAACTGACTCCTGATGATGGTGATGATGTGTGTAGTTGTACTAGAGCAGCATTTTTTTTTTTTTTTTTTGCCAGATGGAATACCAGCCAACTCTTAATCGCTGCAAAGTGGGTTATCTCAGCCTTGCAGTGCTTCAGCCATCTATGCATGTCATGCCATGATTTAAATGTGAAAGATGCAATGAGTATGATACTCATGAGTCCTAGCTAATATTATTTGCTTCACTTAAATTTCACCCTGCCATGCAAAGGAGATCAGTTTGATGCAGTTTCCTAGTAATCCACAAAATCGTAAGGTTTAACATAGCATTTTGTAGGGACTTACTATAAATTGAGAGATCAGCTCTGTGTAAATATATTTGATGTTTTTTCTTTATCTGTTCTTGAAGTTCCAGCGTGATTAAACTAAAATAAACATTGTTATGCAATATGACATATTTTGGTGCAGGAATTGTCCCTAGGCCATTTGCTGAAGTTGGGTTTATGCTTCTTGGCTGGTTTGCTGCCTTATCTCTATCTGCCGGCTTCGTCCTACCTCAATCGAGCCCGTTGGACATGGGGAGACCAGACGACTTTTCAAGGATTTTTGACCCACTTTCTCAGGGAAGAATATGGGACATTCAATCTGGTAAATAAGGGTCATTTTCTAAATGACTTTCTTTTAACTTATGCAATAGCAGAACCTTTCTATTTGTGACGATTAATGGCTTGCAGGGGAAGAAATTGAAAATGTTTTCTTTTTTAAAAACTTGTTTCTGATTTCGACCTTCTGATCTGTCAGGTTTTCTGGGAATGGGTCACGTAGCTAGGAAAGTGAAGAAATAATTCTCTTTGCCTTTACGGGGTGAGCCGTATTATTTACTGGGAGCTGTACAGGTGTCTTGTAAGAGCCCAAAGAGCAAACTGCGCTAGAGGGAGACGGCAACATCAATTTTGTATTTTTCTTGTTTTAAGACAAATAATTGTCTTACTTTTTTTGTTTTAAACTCAGCTATTTAAAGAGCAAGCAGTTTTCATTGCTGTACCTTCAAAAAACATTCCTCTTAATTGACTTCTTACTAATATTGAATTTAAATGAATGGTAGGTTTGAGGGGTCTCAGAAACCTCCGGTGAGTTATTGACAGGTCTGTGCTCTTTCCAAGGGAGGGAGGTGTTGCATGGTTGCTTGCAGAGTGCAAGGTTTGCATCTGCCTCCTCCAGCCCTGACTTAGATGTTTGGCACTGGCCACCCAAGGAAAGCAAACGCCCAGCACCCCTCCTGTCCTTCTGCTTCAGAGATTTCAGTGCAGAGAGCTGGGAAATCGCACCACTGGGGGGAAAAAAGAGAAAAACGTATGGTTTACATATTGTGTCACTCCGTGGGGTCTTGAAGGCCCATGTCCTCAGAAATTAAGTCCCCTCATCCAGCCAACATGACTCAGCGAGCACCGTTGCCATTCCATTACAGCCTTCTCGGAGAGCTGGGTGGCTGTAAGATGTGAGGCAAAAGGCTTGATAATTCCTGCTGCTGCCGCTTAATCTTTCCAAAACTCCTACAGAGATAAGATCCACCCTCTGAAGGACTTGGGAGATTTCCCCTGTTGTCCTATTCCCAGCCGTCTCCTGAGAACGAGACTCCATTGGGCAGAGCAATACCAAGGCATGCAAATCCCTTAACTCCTTTCTCCATCAAATGTGATGAATTCAAGTTGATGTTCAGGAGGCTTAGGGATGGACTGCGTGTAATCCTACACCACAAATCACATTTACGATGAACTTGTCTGAAACAGGAGCAATAAATGCAGCAAAATCCAAGCGTTCGGTCCCGACGCCAGTTGGGCTAATGCCAAAGCCCTGCCTGGATGGACAGACAGCCCTTGCGTCCCATGGCTCCGTTTTAAGGACAGGCAGGGTCAAAAAAAAAACAGAGAAAAGACCCGGGCAAGGGTTCCACCTATAAGCCAAGGGTCAGAAGTGTCATCTCCTGCGAGGGATGTGTCTGAGGCCAGAAGCCGTCAGCTGCCAGCGAGCTGGGGCTCTGCAAGAAACAGAGGTAGCAGTGGTGCTTCAGGAGCTGTGGGCTGGCTCTCCATCCTCTAACACTTCTATTTTTTAATTAAATCTTGAATGCAATTAACTATTCCATTTTTATTGAGATTAAATACTCCTTCCAGATCTCCTGGATCCGTTTACCATATCTTCTATCTGGTAGCCACCACTTTTCCAACAAGCACCTATGAAGGTAATTTCTCACCTCCACGGAGCATGTCTTCTTTCCCAGACTTGTGCCATGGATTGCAAGTCTCTGCAATAAAAATTCTCATATATCTTATATAAATCTCACACAGCTCTGCCTCCATCAGGGCAGAGGAGACAGGGGCGAATCTGGTAAGCAAGCAGGAATTGAGACCCACGTGCTTGTCTCAGGCTGCGGGGAGATGTCCCAGAAAATAATTGCACCGTGCAGATACAGGACAAGAGGACACCGCCTCAAGTTGCGCCAGGGGAGGTTTAGATTGGATATTAGGAAACATTTCTTCCCTGAAGGGGTTGTCAAGCATTGGAACAGGCTGCCAAGGGAAGCAGTAGAGTCACCATCCCTGGAGGTATTTAAAAGATGTGTAGACGTGGTGCTTAGGGACATGGTTTAGTGGTGGACTTGGCAGTGTGAGGTTTACAGTTGGACTTGATGATCTTAAAGGTCTTTTCCAACCTAAATGATTCTGTGATTCTGTGATATAGTGGAGATCATAGCTAAACCATATGGTGTGCTTGAGCTGGAGAGTAATGGGTTGGTAGCACCTTGAAAAAATGCTGTTCCAGGTGGTAAATCCTGCACAGTGGCACAAGAATGTGGGAGAAGATCTAGCAGTGAAGGTTTGAGTAGAGTTTCATGTCTTTTTGTTGTTCAAGCAATTCTTGTTCCCTTGTCACCATGGGGTACCACCTGAAGGGGTTTTGAGGAACCCTGTGTGCTCAGAGCTCTGCAAACAGAAAACGAAAAGACTTTTCCTTGCCCCAGTGATATGGCAAGCAGCGTGTGGGTTTCTCATGGGTTTTCTCTCTTTTTAATCTAGGCCAAGTCCGAGACAGGATCCAGTATGAGAGAGATGCTGGTGTGAGTAAAATCTTGACAGTGCCTTTTAGTGGAGAGAAACCTGCTGCTGCTGCTGTCATTTTGGCCAAAGTGGCTCCTGTCCTGCCTTTCCTCGGCTTGGTCCAGAGCTGGGGCCCTGTGTGTCTGGCACAGGGACAGCACGCATGTCCGTCTGTCTTCCCCACTGAAGGAAAAATGCTGGATCCCCCTCCCCAGCGATTTTTCATTCAAAATCCTGACACGTAAACCGAGCTTGTTCCCGTTTCTGGTAGACTTAATCACAGCAGAATAGGAATATGTTATGTTGTGCTTATTCCCTGCTTCTCTTGACACTTTAATTGAGTGCAAGGGGCGATTTGGGAATGACAAATCCATGCACTAATTTCTCCGCAGTTTTCAGCTGGCGCAGATGAAGTCGGAGCTCTCCCTTCCCGTCCTTGCCCTGGCACTCGTGGCCTGTGTGAGCACAGCACTGCCGTAAGTTGGAGGAGAATATTTGCTCCGATGTGCATTTTCTTACTGGCTGCATAGGCTGCTTTCTTTGCCTTCTGCTTGCTGGTGCAAAAATTTCAGCAATTGGCTGTGGTCATGTATTAATTAAGAGCGAAATATCCCTGCTCCTGGTAAGCCAGTGGCTTTGTAGATGGCAAGCTTAAAAAGTCTTGAAAACCTGATGGTTTTGTGCTTTGAAAACAGAAGTCTCATAAATTACAAAGGTAAAGAAAGGCTCATTGGCTTCTTGTATTAAATGCATTTAGGTATGCAGAGAGATGGTGGGTTTCAAGCACATATAACTTTTGTCTCGTTTTTCATCATGCCACTATGTTATTTTTTTAATAGGACAAAGCAGCAGAAATCACCTGTGATCTGGCTTTTCACTGGAATGCTCTGTCTTTATTCCCTTTTCTTCGCTTGGAGAGCAAATTTGGATATTACAAAACCTCTGTTTCTGGGCGTGGTAAGTTGCACTCCAAAAATTCGCTCTGCCGTGTTAATTTTCGGAAGAAGCCTTATACCCACCTACTCGGGAGCAGGTGGTTGTCTTGAAAGCTCCGCAAGGCACAAAAATATGGCCACTTGTTCTGTTTCCTTCTAGCTGGGGAAACAGAAATAGCATCTCTGGGGTTTTGTTTCCTAGGTGGAGCGATTCTGGCTGCAGAGCAGTGCCGTGGTGGCTGTGCTGGCGGGGCTGGGGCTGGCTTCGGTCAGAAGCGCCGTGCTGGAGGGCAGCCGGGCGCTGCCGTGGCTGGAGTGGCTTTCCGCTCTCGCTCTTGTCTTTTCTCAAGTTTGGGCAAATTACAGGTAATGAATCCCCCGGGCACTTGTCTTGGCGCAGCCTCGTGGGGCTGCGGTTGGGGTGCTGCTGTAAATTTCCCCACCCTGCTGCTGGGGTTTCTGCCCTTGTCTTGAAGTGGGAAAATCAGTTGTCACATCCCAGCTAAGCTTGCATGGTCACAGCCTGCAGGGCTCCCTTCTTTCATGTCCCTCAAAATCATCAAGCACCAACTCCAGGCTGTAAAATGGGGGTGTCGTGTAGTTTGGAGGAAGAAAACTCTGTAGATATGTAAACTTATAATGAAAGAAACTCGTAAATCTGTGCTTTATTTCCTAAGGAGGTTTGCAGAATTCATTTGACCTGAACAATCACCTTCTCCTTCCCTTGCTTTGCTTCAGGTTTCCTTGTGCCCTGGGGTTTTTCTTATTTTTTTTTCCTTTTTGGAAGAGTTAGATCTGTAGTATAGGGCTTCCTTATCCCATAACCACGCTGAAGACTCTGCAGTGGCTTGGGTAGGAATCAGTGTAGTAGCAGCAGGGATGATCTGATAGAGGTTGACCAACGAAGCGTAGACTTCATACTCGGGAATCCTTCCTTCGCACACATCTTTTCCCAAAGGCTGGTCCATAGGTGAGCCAGCCATAGCTCATGTCCTGAGCCATGTCATGGAGTGTCCTCTCCTTGAGTCCATATCTGGAGTGTGTGCGCACACAACTGTGTAAGGAAAAGGATCTCATCTCAGGTAATGTAAATCTACTTCTGCCTGATGCTAGAAAAACTTGGCTTTTTAATGCTTAATTAAAAGCGTTAAAAGGATGGGGAAGATTTCAAATACTTTACAGAACCATTGTTGTGCTGGCATTTCCAGCACCGACTCGTAAGTCTTTAGGTTTAGCCCAAGAAAAAATTAGAATGAGGGTGAAGGCGTGCAACAAGTGTGTATTTTGGCAAAACTGTAGTGGCTCATGTCTCTGGTGCTGGTTTCTGGGGGACTGTAGTCTAAATGCTTCATTTCTGTACCTCGGTTTCTCTGCAAATAGAGATGATGATTTTCAGCAAGATCTGACCAGGGTGGACTTCCCCTGTGGATGCATGTTGCATAAAATTGTTCTGAAGATATGCAAAGCGATGCAAATACCTGTTTTTAAAATACTGGTTTTTATCTGTTCTCTTAAGAGCTTGTGATCAAAGCAACAACTACGTTGTTGATAAGTTTGCAAGGAATCTGCTGTCCTCTATGCCCACCGGTGCAGTGATCTTGCTAAGAGGAGACTTGCCTGGGAATGCTCTTCGTTATGTACATTATTGTGAAGGGATGAGGCCAGATATCACCTTAGTGGACCAGGAGGTAGGTTCAGAAAGTAATATTAAAAGAGGCAACAGGCAGATTTAAAAATACAAAGCAAAAGTTCAGTTGTTCCTTTCTCTCCTCGAGGGGTTCTCTTTGTTAAGATAAAACTCATGATGCAGAAATAATTAAAATTGATTTTTTTTAAAGGGTTGTGGGTAGCTCTGGGACGGAGTGTGATGTGCAAGTCCCATTCAGGCCCAAAAAGCCAACAGGGAGACAATAGTGGGTAGAGAGAGGGGGAAGCCCAAGTCCTTCATCACGGCAGATATCCAGATGTGGTACAGGGCTGATGTTTGCCTTGCTGAGGAAGCTTTGTCCCTGCTCTTTTCTGCGGTTGCCCTGAAATACAGATGTTGGGGCAGCAGAATGCCTGTGGGAACAGCCTGGAGGGCAGCAGGTCAGCAGTTGCCCTGAGGGTGATGGGGTTTGGGGGCTTCTCCCAAGCGCTTTACCATGCTGAGGCTCATTCCCTGCATCCCCTCTGTTATCTTTGTCCCCCAAAGGTGGTTTCGCAGACTTCTGCCTCTGGTTTTCACATTAAAACAAAGGTGCTGTGTGTCCCTGGGTGGTGTTTGCACTCTTTCCTTTTTTCCTGAGAAATGGGAGAAGAAACCCCCCCCTTACAGAAGGGGACACCTACACTTCCACTGCCACGTCAGTCCTTGCACTTGGCTTTGCAACAAGAGTTTGTGACTTGTTGGGAAACCCAAAACCCAACGCTTCATATTTAATCAAACCCAAGCCCTGTTGCGTCTCTTACCAGCAGTAACTATTTTATGTTTCCTTAGAGTTTTGCCCGCTCAGCGGTGATGACCATGTGCCTCTGATCAGAAATTACTGGTGACCTGGTCTGGTGATGTGGTCCCAGACCATTGCTGAAATGGGAGGTGACTTTACTGGGCAAATAGAGTCATTACTCCTGCAGAAACCATTTCTTCTGGATGTAAAATGGAAGAAAACTTTGCTTCTTGTTTTAATTATGATAATATTTTTCGTGATAGATGATGACTTATGAATGGTACTTACCCAAACTGGCAAAGCATTTACCTGGCGTTTATTTTCCTGGGAACCGGTGGAATCCTGTGGAAGGAGTATTACCCGATGGGACACTTGTTTTTAATCTCCATCGTTTCCTCAAAGTAAATAAACAGTAAGCACTTCTTTCATATGTAACAGCTTTCCTAAAATTTTCGACCGTTTTTTTTCTTGAAATTGTTTATGGAACAGCTTGGTACTGCATCCAAAAGACCAATTTTCTCCACTGAGTTCCTCCCCGGTGGTGAGATTATTTTTGCAATTAAAGGAAATATCTATGCAGAAGTAACTCCATCCGGATATAATGTTGCTTGCTGTTTTGAGGTTGGTTTGGTTTTTAGGAAGGGAAAATAAGAAGGTGATCGGCAGAGAGTATTTACTGATTATTTTTGTTGTTGTTGTTGATAACAGTTCATCACAAAAAAAGGAACATTCCCGTGTACTCAAAATGACGATGGTTGGAGAGCAAATTGCTGCTGCTTCTCCTTCATGAACATTGTGGCCAACTGATTAGCATAGAATGAATGTATTCCAGGAATAATCATCATATAAAAATAGCTTAGTAAGAGTGGAGAAAGGATTAGATACTCACATGAATAAGAATAGCATCTGCATTTAGACTAGCCAGGGTGAGCCTTGCGAGTGTGGGTAGGCAGAAGAGCATTGCCAGGTGCCGTCGGGAAGAAATGGGCTTCTCCCACGGCTTCTGGCATGTTTGTGAGGCCGAACGTAGGGGAGAGGATGTGTCTCCTGTGCTGGCTGCACAAGATATGCAATGCCAGATGGAGTATTTGCTTGCGGCAGGAGAGCTGTTTTGCCGAAACAGAGACACAGACTGACCCGAAGACGTGTCCTTGCTGATGTGAAATGGTCTGGATGGGCATCCGTGCCGCAGAAAATACGTGGTTTGCTCAAGCATGCGGGGTGGCCCACGGTCTCTGGCATAGCTTCATGGTTGCTCTCTCTGTTTTTTTTGGCAGTAAGGAAGTGTTTGTCTGCATAGGTCTTCACGAAGGTGACTCAACCTGGAAAAGGAGCTATTCGCTCTGGCCGTGGGGTACATGTGACAAGTTGGTTCCTTCAGACGTTATGTTTGACCCAGGAAAGTGGATTCATCTTACAAGAAATCTCTATAACTGGACTGAAGACTACGGCAGGTACGAGGCAGAGGCGACTCTGCTCCTTCCCGCTCATCATTCTTCTGTCAGCAGCATACATACCCACATTCATTGCAGTGTTAGAAAAATTAAACATGAGCCGTCGTCATCATGTTTCGTGTTCTGGAACATACAATAATAAATCTGCATGTGGTATTTTTATTGGTGTTAAAAATAGAGAGGACATTTCTAGTCAAATATCAGGTCCAATTCTGATCTTAAAACTTGATCAGGAGCCAAAAAACATTAAGGACTTGGGACATCCAAAGCTTTAAATGTCACAGACTAAACTGTGATGGATGGTAAAAAGCATCTCTTCCTTTGAGGATAGCTAGGTTGCTGTGAAACACCTGATATACCAGAGGCTCCTTCTATGGAGAGAGAGGAATAAAGTTTTATGAATGACTGAGGATCAGCTGAATTCCCTGCTGTCAGAGCCATATAGGCTTCATGACGGGTTTTCTTCTGCCTGGGAGGTCTGTAGCTGCCTGGGTTAGAAGGGTTGGTTGCACGGTGGGTGAAACACAGTGACATGCATCCGATGGCTGAATTTTATATCTCATTCCCATTTAGTTTCAAGCCCTCTTCCTGGGAAGCTGTCGCCAACGAGGAGATGTGGCAAGCCAGGTGATGCTCCTTTGCTCCCTTCCAACAGCCGGTGGGCGATGCCAACTCACTGGCATGGAAATACACACCAAAATGGGCAGCTTGATGGTGCATGGCCTTATTGGATCTAAATGTGCCAAGCTTTGGAAGGAAAAGGTTGGCAGAATGAGATGAAGCATGCATGGCCTCTGGCAAATCCTTCAGGAAAGTGGTCGTTTTGTTCACTGAAATGTTCTGCTCGAAGTATCTTGAAGGAGCAGAGGGTAGCTGGGACATAGGGTGAGAAAATACATCATGGAGAGAAATTTGTATCACTGATGAGTTGAATGGGGATGCTGGTGTACTGTCCCATAAAATTGAAGAGCTTTATGGACATACTGAAGATGTGTACAACCATGCAATGTGAGCTGGTTACGTTCAGCAGTTATTATATAGAAGTTTTTCTTGTTTTTCTAGGATGAAAACAGCTTTCTTCATATTTGACCTTGCAGAAACTGCCAGTGTGACTGCAGAAGTGAAATCACAACTTTACACCTTTGCATATGCAGTAAGTCATATATTTTGGTTATGAGTGATCCCTGCAGTTTCCGTCCTTTTTTTTTTTTTTTTTTTTAATTTTTCAATTCCATAGAAATACAGTGTTCCCATATAGGTCAGCAGGTCCTTGTACTCTGCATTCTGCTTCGTTCATCGAAACTGGGAACATAGCAGATTGAAAGAGGTTTGTTCAGGGATTTTATCCATTCCTACTTGCCCCCTCAGTCATGGAGGATGCCAAACGCTAACCAGTCGACACCCTGCTTTTGCTATAATTATGTTGTCTGTTTGCTGGGCTCCAAAGCCATGCCAAGAGATTGCTTGTCCTGAAGTCCCCTCTATGCACTTGTCCCCTCTGTCATTACACAGTCATGCATCTAAGCCAGCAAGTGTAAAATCTGACAGTCTTCTCGCTGCAAATTAATTCTGCTGCATTTCACACCAAAGAATAACACCCATAAGCTGGTGTAGGTACCTCTTGAAATACTGGACCGCCTGAGATCCCAACAGATGCACAAAACGATCAGTGTGTGTCAGCAAAGAGGAGGAGTGTTTCATATCCCAGCAAAGAGTCAACAAATAGTTGCCTTTCACCTCTTGCCTGTTTTGCTGTGATTTTTGCTGTTCCGCAAAGTTCTCAGGCACGTGCCTGCTGTTGAACTTCTGAATATTCCTACTCAAGTCAACAGACTGCTTAAGTCCTGTGGAAGGTGTCCTGATCTCCTGAAATATTGAGTAAATGTCTTCCCAGGCACGGCAGTTAAATCTTTTTTTCCCCAGCCTGGTGTAACAGCTCTCTTGGGGGAGCACATAACGTGCAGTGGGGTTATGATGATCATCTGTAACGTTTCTAAACAAACAGCTGCTGTAGGAAGGGAAACATTTCAGCCCCCCTTGGATTTCTGATTCACGCTATTGTGCATCACATGGCAAACACAGAGTGAGTTACAGAAATGCTCCGACTCTGGACTTGGACATCTAAATAGCATCTGTTCCTTTATGGGCAATTTTGAAGCACTATTAAGAGCTGTTGGTCCCCTTCGTTCAATTAATTTGTGTGTGTCCCCCCCCCCCCTTTTTTTTGTCCCTTTAACAGTCGTACAAAGAAATTGTCAACTCTCATCCAAATCACCCGGTGAACTGGCACAAAAACTACGCCATCGCCTGCGAGAGGATGTTGCGTCTCCATCGGGTGGATGTGGATCCCGAAGCGTTGCTCTCCGAAACTGTGAAACATTTCCTTCTGTACACTGAGAAAGCGGAGGACGATCCCCAGCGGCAGGATATTCTGCAGGCTGTGAAGCACCTGAAGAAAGAGCTGCAGGGGCTGAGGAAAATGAAAGATCTGAGGCGGGGAGCTGGGTAGCACCCGGTCCTCCACCCGCCTGCTGAAGTGCTGAAATTTTGAAGTCAGGACTTAAAACCTGAATTACTCCTTGACAACGTGAGAATGGTTTTAAAAGGCGACAGAAATGGCAGTGGAGAGAAAATCAAGTGTGATTGCCTCTGCAGGAACGTACTGTTGTTTGATCTATGATTGCTGTTGCCAAATGAACTGATTGTATTGTTTTGTCTGTGGGGAAAAAATCTAATCACTAAATAAAATACTGGGTTTCCAAAATGAGAGTTTTCTTTTAAAAGAAACCTCTGAATCTGTTGTACCGTGAAGATTATTTTTTTTTTTATGAATGCAGCATCCTTTATAGATGCAAAAAATGTATTTAGCCTTAAATGTTTCTTCTGTTACTGAGATGTTTTCTACAGCCATTTTTCTTTAGCTGTGCTGTGTCTCTGTGTTTTTGTGGTCATGGAGCAGCACGGTTGGGTAGGTTTCCATCAGGACAAGCACGCGGGACGGTGCCCTTCGCAGGAGGCTGATCGTTTGCTGTTTCAGATGTGCTCTGTCCTCTGGCTGTGCCTGTGCCCAGGGGTGCTGCAGACCCGATGTCCTGACATGGGATGGTAGGTAGAGACCAACCCAGCTCTTTCTGCCTCCCTTGCTTTGCCGGGATGGTTATTTTCATTACACTGGGATTTTATGTTGGGATAGACTTTATAGCTCTACTTTTCCAAGAGCGAGGAAGCAACTTGGTGTATTTTCCCTTGCAGAGCACCGAGACTCTGTAGGCAGCAGCGTGGCATCTCCTGCACCGCCTTCGCCCGGGGTAGAGGGACCGTGGTGCCAAGACCCTGCACCGGGGGGGGACACAAGAGCAGCTCCCCCGGACACTGCTGTCCCCGTGGCTGGTGGCAGCTGCGCTGTGGCCTCTTTCCGTGCGAGCCCGTAACGCTCGCCTGCTCTGCCACGTCCTCGCAGGTACTGGGGATGCCAGAACTGCAATTTTAGAGATGTCGGGGGCTTTAACCGAAAGAATAGAGTGTGAATCCATCCTGCTTTTCAGTCTACCCCAAGAGCCAAGCAACTTGGTTAACAAGAGCTCAGCTACTTGTTTTCAAAAAAAAGACATAAAATAGCATGTTTTTCAAAATGTTGTCAATTAACATGTACTTCAAATGCTTAAACCAGACCCAAACCTCTGGTATTGTTACTGGAAAGTTGTGTTCATCTAAATTTTCATACTTCGGTCTGTGGTTCTGTGAGATCTCGGCCCAGTGTTCTGTAGGAGACGAATTGCTGCTGGGCCAGGATTTCATTTGGACTAGTAGAATTTTCGGAGAAGACAGACGTACTTCTGTAAAGATCCATGTTATCAAGTGGCACCTCTGGAAGCTTCCCAGAGGTTTGGCGGAGCAGATCAGCGTGTGTGCAGGAACGAGGGGTGTTACATGTGGGTGCTCTGTTGGTCTATAGTTCGAGGTGCATGTAGGTGCAGATTTAGGCTTGCGTGGCTACTAATCCTAACAGATCCTTTTAAAAGGAGACTACTTTTGTTGTTCTCTCCAAGTGCTGGTTTTCCCAGACTGACTTTCATTGAATGCTCCCTGTATAAAAATCAAGCTGCCATCTAGGAATCTCTAACTCCGGTTGCAAAATAACATCCTTTATTTTCCTCCCTCTCATTCTGATTTATTTTCATAGTATGATTTCCGTAGCAATTCCCCCTGTTAGTTCTATAAATGATTGCTGTACAAACAGCAGATGAGAAATGAACAACAAAAAGAAAGAAAACTACGGCTTCTGGGTTGCAAAGCCATAAAGCGGAGGGGAAGGGAGGAAGAGGAGCAGTTCAGGGGTGTCATTTTAACTCTTTGTGTTGTAATTGACTACATTTCAGGTCGACCGTGCCTCACTTAAATCTCTTCCTTTTTCTCAATCCCCGCAGAAGTGTTTGTACAGAGCGGGGGAATATCATACATTCCTCCGTGCAGCTTTCTCAGGGTCGGCTTTCTTCTCCTTTCTCAAAATCAGTCCTTCAGCCTAGCAGAAAAGCATTAGGAATCCAATTTTTGAATGCTTTTGTTACCTGCATTATTGAAAATCCATTCAAGCAAATATACTGAGCCGAGGGTTTTCTTTATCTTGATTAGATGCCCTTCCTTAGCTGCATAGTCTTGAAATAATTGGAAGCTTTTGTGGATTCCACTATCTACTCAGGAGAAAAGAGGGGCTGGACAAAGGTATCCCAGCCTGCAGCCCACGTCGAGTAACGTATCGTCATATATCGTAATAAGCAGCAATGCAAACTACAAGGAGAACTTTCCCACCGGCAAAGCCTTCCTAGGTGTGAAGAGCAGGGGAAACGTGATGCTTTTTTAGGGAGCAAAGCAGAACCGGCTGCAACCGTGCCGTTCACGTGCGCCGTGTCCGTATGAATCGTGTGCAGGTGTGATACGGGTGTCCGTGCTGGGTGTTCAGCTCAAAGATATCCCTGACGGCCGATCGCAAAGGGGAAAATATTAACAGCGATGGAAGTTACAAAATTCCTCCCCCTGAATCTGTTCAAATGAGATTTGCTGGTGCTTGTAGACGAAGCAGTTGCGTGGCTGTTTCTGAGCCTGTTCGCTAAAAGGCAGCGCTGAGGGATGCTGGCAGTTTAATTTTTATCAGCTCCTCTTAGGTGGCACCCTTAAGTTTATCAAACAAGCAAAGCTGATTTGCTCTTCGTTAGTCTCAGTTGCATGAATCGGTTGCCAAGTAAACAGGATTTTGCATTTTCCTAATTACTTTCATATTTGTGTTTTACCTCTATTTGTTCTCTTGCAAAACTGGTCCTAATAATTAGTCAGGCTCCTGCTGCCTAGACCTTAAAAAAAAAAAAATAAAGGGAGGGGAGGAGAAAAAAGACTTCTGAGGGTTTTTTCTCCCTTATAAATTCATTTTTGTTACAAGCATCTTTTATACATATTACTAAAGGGAGCGCACTAAGAAATGCAAATAATAGTTCTTTATTTTATTATGACAGTTAATTAATAGCAACCTGTTTTAATGAATAAAGTCACTCAGAGTCCTTCAGCACTTCCTAAGTAGAGGCCAGAATCTGTAGGGATTCTTTTTTCCCCCCCATTGTATAGCTCCGAGACTCCGCGCACTATATAGGGCCTGTATAGAAATGCTCGCTAATGAAGAGGGAGGGCGAGGAACTTGTCTGCATTCAAAGATCACTGGTGAGTCATTCAGCGAGAAAAGGCCCCTTGCTAGGAATAGTCACAGTTCCGCGGCATTGTGCTAGCAAAAGGGTTTGATCAAAGGTCTCCTGCCGAGCTTGCATGGTTTCCTTTCATACGACGACCATAATTAAAACCACTAATTCTCTTTTAAAATGCTGCAGGATGCCATGTAGGCATCTGTCTGGAGTGTCCTTTGTGCTGTCGGGAGCTGTTAAGGACCAGCGCCGAGGGCTTTTCAGCGACATGCCAGTCAGGAAGGTGATTCGACATAAGGGTGCCTCTGAAGGCTTGACAGGGCCTTGACTACACAATTCCAGCTGAATTTGCCCCTTGTCAGCTGCCAGTAAATAAATCGCAAAGAAGGGGGGCTCGAGCGGGGGGAAGCCGAAGTTTCATTACCTGATCCCTGGGGCTTTGTTGGTTTTGGCATCGCCCAGGGGGAAGCCCTTGCCCCTCGGGGCCGGGGAGCTGGAGATGGCCATTGGAGACCCCCGGCGCCCGGGCGTTTGAAGACCGTCAATACTTGTAACAGTTCAGCTGTTAGGAAGACAAATAAATGGAAGAGCCCATTAATCCCCTTTGGGTACTCGGTGCCTTTTGCCCTTTTATCGCAGCCTTATTAGGTTCCTACTCATCTTGAACCAGGAGGGATGAATTGAAGTTGTTGAGCGCTAATTGGCAAAGACTTTTCATCGCGGGCCAAGAACTTTCACTGACTTGAAAGTAACTTCGCCACGGGGAGGATCAGCAAATTCTTGCCTCGCCATTAAAACAAAACCCCCAAATCCCGTTGGGATTCAATGCGGTATTTAAAAAAAATTAGGGGGGGGGGGAAGAGGCAACTGCTAAATTGTTGGGCTTGTCCTTCGTGAGGATGTCGGCAAGTTATATTTGCTTTTTAAAAGAGAGTCACGGAGCCAGACGTGGCACAGGGCGATCCGTCCTGAAATGCAGTTGAAATCCACGTGTCTTACGTGTGTAGGCGTGCGTTACTAAAACCTGTTCTCAGGCCAGGGAGATGATCTGTAAGGTGGCACCATCGTTCTTGATAGTTTGCAACCGCTCAAGGGTCGAGGAGGGTGGTGCTGAGGTTTCCGTATGCCCAGAGACAATTCTGGCTGCCCTCGAGTCATCCCTGGGTTTGGTGATGGGATTTAGAGAGAGGAAATATTTCAGCGGGGAGGCACTTGGATGTTCTCATGTGAATTGCTTTTTAATGTTGATTTTGGTAAAGGCTGCATTAATTTGGATGTACTTATTGCTCTCTCTCCCCATGCCCCCCATTGCGTGTTTTAAATAAAGAATAAAACTTTTGCCAGGTCATAAAAGCATCTCATCCGTGATAACTGACAATGTCATGGGCCACCTCAGCCTGGAAGACATCGAGCTGAGGATTTGAGAGCACAAAATCTCATTGATGTGTTCCCCAGCCCCTGCATATGGGAGACTCGTGAAACAAGGTGGCCACGTTAAGGATGGCATCTCCCACTGGGATGCCAATGTGTGTACCCTGGCGAAGCCCAGGCATGCCGGAGCCCTCACCATCTTTCCAGCGACTTCCAGGACCGGCAGCTTGGCACAGCGCTACGTAAACAAACAGGCGGCTAAAGCTCCTGCACCGCTTGTGGTAGGGAATGAAGACATCGTTGTCTGTTTGGTTTGGATCTGCCCAACGAAGCCGGAGCAAGCGCTTCTGGCGTTGACCCTGCCAGGTGGCTGTGAGATGCCACGAAGGGCCACGCAGCGAGGATGGAGGGTGCTGGTGGCACCGCGTCCTCCACGTGTTGTCTCTTCTATGGGAGCGTTTGAGTGCTTTGGGGTATTTTAGAGTTGTAATACATCGCTGCTAGTCAGATACAGCAGAAGCTTGCTGAACTTTGGGGAAAAAGCACCTAAGAGGAGCGCGGTTTTGGGGGCCTTTTTTGTCCTGTCCTTCGATTTAGCAGTAAAGCCACTTAAAAAAATGGCATCTGAAGAACTCCGCTGCTCATAAAGCCTCCCTAGGGAGGATCTGCTGCCTGTTTCAGGCCAGAAGAAGGACTTGCATGCCCAAATTGTTGCCATTTTATTCCTAAAATTTATTATTTCTCCCTGGCTGCCTCTTGGTGCTCCCGCTATATTCAAACATGACATTTCAATAAAGGCTTTTTTGAAACAGAGTGAAAACAAGGAATGAGTATAAATTGGAATAACTTTATTCAGATGGGTGGAGTGAGGGGAATTTGTGCCGGCAAAGGGCTGGTTGGAGACGGTGTGCTGCGATTGACAGTCCCCATCCATCCAGCAGTCCTTCACAGCCTGCTTCTAACAAATCTGAGATTTTGCCTTTTGTTGGGTTGAACAAACCCAATGCAAACATACTGGTTATTAGTGAATTTTATCAGTAAATCCTTGTTGGTCAAATGACAGCAAAAATGGGGTTTGCTGGTGAGTGAGGAACAGACACAGTGGCCTCGAGGACGATGAAGGTCAGCCTGGGTACTCGATGTACGTGAGTGTTGTCATCGCTGGTTATAAAATAAGGGGAATAAGGCACTTCTCAAAGGAAGTTCCCTGTAAGTGATTATTTTCTGCCAACATCTGGGAAGGAAAAAGTAAGAATTTGCTACTTGATTGCAAGCCGTGGTTTGGCATCGAGAAAACTGGATTTTTTTAAAAATCCACTATCATAATTTTGATCCTTATACTTAATTGAACTAATTCAATTAGACCATGCCACTCTTGCATTTGATTGAAGACTGCAGTTTGGTTTTGCTAGAAGGTAAGAGTGAACCATGAATAATTCTGACTAAGTATGAAAGAGGATTTTTCTCTCTTGTGGGGGCCCAGGAGGGAGGTCGGAGCCTCCTTCAGCACTGTGTATCACATTGCCCCAAAATGCTAAGGTATTTTTTTCCACAACTTATGCTGATATTTGGTCAGTATACCCTGCTCATCCATCACATCAACTTTCCTCCAAACCTACTGAGTCCTATCTTCCATCACGTAAAAATGAGAGTCGATGACATGACATGAGGAGCACCCAGCTTCTTCACTTGCTGTTTGATTTAGGACCATTTGGGTAACTGTCACCTTCAAATAAACTTAATTACAGCAAACATGAGAAATTTGGGCAATATGGGCCAGGTGTTTTATTTCTGAAGGCTGTGTCCTATTGAGGTCCCCAGCACATCGGTGACCTCAAATATAATTTAAAATATTGGGGTTTATTGTGTTTTGAAATTCAGTGACATCATTTATAACATTTTAATTCTTCTTGTTGTCCCTGGTGTTAAAAGCAGCTAGTTTTAAGAAACCCTGGGGACCCCTAAATACCCTTTTTTTCTCCCAACCGGGATCTAGCTTTTTACCATTTCCTTAATGTTTGCAGCTAGAAATACAGCTTAAGTGGCATTATGCTAAGTAATTATTCTTACAGGATGTGAAATGAAACAAATTTTGCACAGCATGAAATTATTCCTACCACGTATGGCGTTCGGTGGCAGATTTTTTCGTTTGGACCGTAAACAAGGCTCAGTGGCAACGAAACAACACGGAGCAGGGGAGGGGGGAGTGGGGAGGAAAACACTACCAAAGGTAAGTCCTTGTAGCAAAAATATTTTTGGCTGGATCAAATATTAAACCTGCTACTACAAATTTCACGCTTTGCATTCCTAAAGCAGATGCCAAGTGATGATGCCAAAAATTAATTGGAAATAATATCGCTTGCCTTGTGTGCTCTATCCAGCAGAGGGCACAACGGATAAATGATGTGTGCGTTGCCGAATTCACTGCCGCTGATAAGGCTGTTTGTAATTATTTCTGTAAAAATATGTAGCAACATGCTTGTGTGCTTATTTACATTTGGAGATGTGGTCTGGAATGGAGGGTTTAGATTTAGAAGTATTCCCCCCACCCCATCAATACGTACAAGAGTTTCATGTTTTGTCTGCTTTATGTTTTGTTAAATTGCTAGGTTTGCTCGTTAAAGTACAGTGAGCTGATTCAGTGTTTGGATGATATCTTGAATTAAAAATTCAAACCTTGGCTGCTAATAGGGAGGTGATGCATCGTCTTCTTCCAGCAGTATTTTTACGTGGGTTTCTGTGGGTAAATAAAAATGTCGTTGCAGAGTGAAAAAAAAAAAAAAAAGGTTGAAGATAACTGTAAAGAGGGCAATATTATCCCTTTTATTTATGGAAAAATGTGAGTTGCTTGTTTACATATAACAAAATAGTAATTGGGAAGAGAAAGTTTCCCATCAGTTTCACATTCTATAGGATAAAGAATCTATGATGGCATTGGGCAGGAGATAGATGGGGAAAAGATCTAAGAGAAGTCTAAAACAACAAAAATTTTTAAAAGTCCGCTATTATTTGCATTCAATGAATCATGCAATTAGCAAAACGGATTAGGATGTTGGGGCACAGGATCACTTTTGCTGGTGCAAAATGGATAGATATTCTTCTTAAGTACAGTCCTTTGTATTCAGCAAACACATCAATCAGGAAGAGGCATAACCCTTAAATCATCTATCTGATTAGGGAAGAATTCTTTTCATAAATGATACAGATCAGAAAAAAATGTTAACATGTGCTTCCCACCCAAACCTTGTTTGGAAAGCCCCATACTTCAAATTATTCTCGCTGCTTCCAGCCCCCTTTGCCCAAGTACAGATGAAGTGGGCAGGAAGGGAAGGAGAGGGAAATGTGTGCTAGAACAAATGCAACAGCGCAGTCTTTCTCAAGTGACTGAAAAATATATTTCACGCTGCTTCCTTCCAGTTTCACAACATATAAATAGATGCTGCCTTGGAACAAGTCAACATTTGATGCAAACAACCTCAGAGCTCAATCTGTGCAAGGAAAAAAAAAAAGTCTGTTTTCATGTTCTAGTCTCTCCCTATCTTGTTTCAGGGTTATTGTTTAAATCAACACTTTCCAACTGTGTAGATTTTAGCTGGAGGTTTTTTTTCTTGCTTGTTTGTTTTGGAGAGGAGGGGGTTGTAATTTCCCAACGTATGGGAGATAAATGAGATGTTTAAAGCGCCTCAGTGGAGTGGAATAAAAGCTGGGAAATCAGAGAGATTGTAAATCTATGTTTGTTTTAGAAATAAAATAAAATAAATCAAGCAAGAGCAGGTTACAGCTGCTAATACTGAGCTGATTAAGAGCAGCGGTTACATAAAAAGCAGCTAGAGTCCATATTGTAAGTAAGTATTATTGCAGCCATGAGAAATGCAGCTCCAAAGCTTTTAAGGGCTAGTATGGTTGTTTGGTTGGTTTTGGGGTTTTTGTGTGTGTGTGTGTGTGTGAATTAAGTGCTGATGAAAGGTACAGGATTGACAGCTTTGCAAACTCAGTGCTGCTGTTTAATCACATAACCCGTAGTAGTGCCTACAAGACCTGCAAGAGCAAGTTGTCCTGGACCTCTGTTGAGTCTGTTTTTAGGGACAGAGATCACCAAGTCCCCCAGTCCAGGCTGGTAGGGTCTGAGATCTACTTGTAGATCTCTACAAGAAGAAAGCAGCCAAGAATTCTTGCAATCCCAATCCATTGTGCAATCATTGTTGGGTTGGCGAGGTTGTCCCCTCAGACCCCAAATGCCTCCCACACCTTCTACCAAGCTTGAGACTGGTGAGAAGTGGAAACCCACAGCTCTAATGAGGCAGGAAAGCAATGGGTGCTGCTATTCTGTTGTGACTGACCCGAGACCCCCAAAATTGGAGGTGCAGGGGCAGAGGAGGAGGGAAGGCTGCTCTTGCCCTTCCATGTGGTGGAGTTTCATCCAATATGTTGGAAATTTTCAGCAGTGCCTTCCCTGTAAGCCTGCTGGCAGGTAGTTCCTTTTCCCCTTAGAGGGAGTAAAAGCCATGGAGACTGACTGAACCCATTGCGAGGAGGTTTTGTGTCCACTTCCCTTGGTCAGAAGAGGCTGTTTTCCCTCCACAAGCTCACGGCACCAGGGCCCTTGCTCCGGCAAAGCGTTCTCATCAGCCTGTCCACATCCTTCATCGGAGACCTTCCCTCTGCAGCTCTTCCTCCGGCATTAGCCGAGGTGAATGTCCCGGTGTCTAAGGCTGTCCATCTCCCACCGGGTTATCCAGGTCAGGCTGATGGTAGTGGGTATTTCTACCACTCACATGGCAATGGCAAGGAGGAATTCCGACTGGGAATTCTGGAAATTATTGGGTTTGGAGGGCAGCCAGTTTAGATTAGACTAGGTCATTTTTTCTGTCATTGAAACATTTCCTTGTGATGCTCCATTCAGCCAGCAGTGAAATGGTTTGCCTCATGTGGAGGATTATTTGAGCCTTTTGGTTTCACAGTCTTCTTCCTTATAGGTCCATTTTAAAATGGAAACTGTCTGTGTTCAAAATGGGAAGTCATGCATTTTGTTTAAAAAAAACCCCACCCCTGAATTTTCAGACCTAAATTCTGAAAACACAAAATCACAATAATTATAAATTTGCTTGCCTTTTTTTTTTTTTTTTTGGTACATTTCTAATGCATTTCTTGTGGCTGAAATGTCCTGAAATCAGCCTAAATATAGGAATGGTTTTGGTGTCTTGGGACTATTTTTGATTTAGCTAGTGGCTATTCAAAATGTCTTATGTACCTTTACCTACCACTGCAAACAAGGTTTGAGGTCCTTATGGGGGCAGGTAGATATATTTCCCTGTCCTTTATTACTAGAGCAGAAAAATACAAAAATATAGGAAGAATAAAAATAAGTTTACTTGCCTCATGGTCTTCTCCAGGATCACAAGCATCATGCTGGGAGATGGTGGAGAGGATGAGGATTTTGCTAACATGGCTTGTCTCCAAGTTGCCATTGCTGGCCCACACTCCCCCAAACTACCTTACCGCTCCTGTCTGCTGGGACCCCCCCCATGTGGCTGCTCTCCCACTCCTGCCCTGACCCTGAGGTACAAGATGGAAACCCTTCCATGGTTTCCAGTCACATCCATCTCGGGTTGGAAGGTGACTCTGGAAGGTCAGCACATCCCCGCAATAGTAACTTCACATCTGTGCAGGTTTCCCTTGAATTTCATATGGTTGCATCTGTTTCCTCTGCTTTACTGATGTCTCATGGAAAATGGGACATATCCTGACCTGCCTCCTGCCTGGGTCTCCAGGGTGGGAGCAGGGGGGCATGAAGGCACCTCTCCAAATCCCCCCTTGCAGGGTCCCCTTTGCAGCTCAGCCTTCTTTCTCCCCAGCAGCCCAGGGAAGCCTCTCCTGGAAGGGGACCAGGCTGCATCCCAGCCAGCACAGCATGGAATGATTCATCCCATCCCAAGGCAGCGATCCCAGGGAGATCGGGGGGATCGCTTGGTCGGGGATCTCCTTCTCTTGGTCAGCGCTGGAGGGAACCCAGGTTGCCAGCTCAGGCGCGGGCATCTGCAGTGTAGGAAATCCCACACAAGGTGGCAAACCCTTCTGCAGCAGCAATTTGCATTTTCTGACCACAAGCAGATAACACTGTTTAGCTCTCTTGGTGTACAAGGTTGTGAAAAACCAGGCCTTATATAGACATGTGTATAAGCTAAATATTGAAATATGACTGAAACAACATTTTAGAGCTCAAGCCTGCTGGTATATTCCACTCACAGCAAACATGCAGCATCAATTGGCAGCTGCCTAGAAGAAAAGATATGAATAGAAACAGCAGGAATAAGTTGCAATGGACCAATTGAGCTGGTTTTTTAAGTGGACAAAATAAGCTGATTTCTTTGGCCTTGTTCTCAACTGCTCTGTGCCATGGCAAAGCCTTGTACTAACTTTGCATGGGCTTAGCTGCTACGCATGGCAAAAAAAGAATCTTCCCCTCTGTTATTTTGTTTAGTGGCAGCAAGAAACTACCTTCTCCTGTGCAAGGTGGTGCCCAAGAGTAGACGAAAGAGGAGGGTGCCTGCCCTGAGTACTGCGATAAGCGGCCAGAGCAGAGACTGAGCGGGAGGGAGTGATGTACCGAGAGTCCAGGGAGGGAAAGTCTTAGCTAATGCATAAGAAGAGTAAGTGATCTGTGGTCAGTGATGAGGCAAAGGCAATTTTTGTGAGTCCCTCCTGTCGCACGTGACTGCCTCCCAGTCTCTCTGAGGAAGGCTTGGTGTGCTGAGAGCTGCCTAGGATTACGGTGAAGGTGTGCGCTGAGCAGGCAGCCGAACAGCCCAGCTCAGAACACCTGGGAGAAGTGAGTGGCGTGTCCTGATTCATCGTGGTGGCCGAGAAACAGAGGAGAAACTCAGGAGTGCGTGCATAAACGCTCCTCTGGTCTCCTCTGGAGCTCAGGTTTCACCAGGTGACAGGAAACATTTTCCAAAATTGCATGTTGCTTTCCGTTGAGACGTGTTGCTGTAGCATTAGCCTGGAGGAAATTCATCAGCTATCCCTGCAGATGCAAAGGGCTGTCCAAGGATGCAGAGGTGGAGCAGAGCTTTGTGCCTGTGAGTGGTACCCATGGGTGATGAACGGTGTGCAACGATAAACCGCACCAAGAGCCACGCTGGGAGGTCTGTCTTTGCCTTTGTGCAGGTGGGCATCCTTGCCCATGCGTTGCTCGCACAGCCACCTGTACTGCACACTCCTGTGGCTGGTCGGCCTCTTCAGTGTTTGTATTGTCTGAGTTGACATCTCCACAGATGTCAGATATGACATGGAGCCAAAATATAGAGGGGATGGTCTTAAATGCAAAAGCCTGGCTCAACGCATCTCTAAAGTACTAATTACTGGAAGCTAAGGGACGTGGCTGGGGAATATTGCTCTGTGCTTCTTCCCTCACCTGATTTCCAATGGCTGGTGTTGGAGGTGGGACAACACACTAGTTTTGGACCCAAGTCCTGACCCAGTACAAACCTGACCCTGTCCTTGCAGCTGGTATTACCTTTTTTTGGTCTAGGCTCAAGGTCAGCAGTTCCCTGCGGGTCTGACTGTCCCTTGTTGTTTGACCTGTGGCAGGGGAGAAATCCCCACTTTTCCCACAAGCAGATGAGGGGACAGTGAGGTTGTGTCTTGCACGGGGGCCAACCGCCACATCCCTTTTCTCTTCAATTTCAAATGGGACTGGACCAGATTGGAAGAGCCGAAAACACATCCATGTGTCTCGAATCTTTTTGGCCAAGTCCGAGCCAACTTGGCCACATGCAACTGGAAACCCTGGAGCGAGGGGATGCCCCTTATCCTTACTTTGACATGACCAGCGCTCTGCGGGATGAGAGGAAGGGCTGGAAATGGGCAGAAAGCACGCACCAGCGCCGCACGCTCTTCTTCCGCTCCTGCCTTTAAGTCCCTGACATATAATCTTGGTCCTGATTTGGTCTCCACCTCATCTGGCTTGTGTAAGCTGCTTCCCGTGACCTTTCCTCGGCAAAGCAAAGAAGGGGGAGGGATGGGGGGCATGTTAATAGAGCCAGACCCTCCTGCCAGCGGGCAGAGGGTGCTCTTGCCTAGCATATCCCGCTCCCTCCGGATAGCCAAGGCTGTTCCCCTATAAACCAGCCCTTCCCACATGCTCCGGCCCAGGGATGCCCGAGCATCCCCACTCGCCCAGCGCGCCGACACGGATCTGCTTCATTAATATTCCTGCTCTGGTGGGTGGGTGGAGGGAGCGCCGCGTCTAACCTACTTTATTCAAATAGAAAATGTGTGTGGTGGAGTGAGAGGGAGATACAGGCTCTGCCATAATTCCAGATTTAATTGGAAATTTAGTAAATCTGCTAAAATATTTAGTGGTTTCAATTTTTTCCCCTCTTCTGTAAGAAACAAAGGATCCTGGTTTATCATGTGTCTTTCAACAACTTTAATTTCATTTGTAGATTAAGGATGGAAGTAGCATTTCCACTCGATTGCATACTGGGCATTAAGAAGACAAAAACGTTCATTGTTTGCCCGAAGTCGGAGGTTTTTTTTGCAGACATTAAGCTGTAGGTGGCATTCTTTATACCTGATATTGGGACGCTTTTGTCAGACGTTCAGTTGACAGGATTTTCTGCTGACCCATCGGAGGTGTGTGAAGCAGTGAAAACAACCAAACCGTTTCTACCAGGTGATGGGGACCCAGGGACAAGTGGGACAGTCTCATCCCAGCCCACCGGGCAGCAGATGCTCACAAAATTGGTAATTCACAGGGGTTTTTGAGCGAGCATCTGAGAGAATTAAAAAGCAAAGGTTTGGCGGCCTTTCCCATAACGTAGTCAAAACCAACCCTGGATGGGGCAGCCCTAGAGAGCCACGGAGTTGTGGTTAAACCCAGCATCAGGCCCATTTCAGAGTGATGTTTTGTACCCATGCGGGACAGGGAATGACTACACAAATAACAGAAGCTGCACTTCCGTGTGTGATTATACAAATAAGCTCCTGTTTTGGCCTTAAATGTCCCCCTTGCCTTTAAAAGTCCACCACGTGTGCAAGCAGTCTCCCACCCGACAGGCCAGAGGAGTTTTTGGGGCTCCCTCACAAGTTTTGCTGGTTTTTTTCCCAGCACCAGACAAATTGCTCCCGTGACAGTTAGTGGGAGTTTGGCCCTTGGCTCAGATAGGAGCAGGGCTGGACAGGGTGCCTGTGCGAATCCCATCTCCTCGGTTTTATTATTATTTTTTAAAATAATCCTTTGTTTATATTTTCTCTCAAAAACTCAGCCCAGCCTCTTCTGAAGCCACCTTTCTGTAATTCTCTTAACTACTGCAATGCAAACTCACCACAAAAGCTCCTTGAGAAATCAATGCTTTTGTGAACACCAGGCGAAAGGAAGAAAATTGTCGCCTAACCTTTCAGCCATCCTCATTTTCAGGGGAGCAAAGGACAATCTCTGGAGACACAGCGTTTTTTATCTGTGGCAGTTAAATCAGATTTATTAACATGCCACATTATGAAGGTGGGAAGTAACATTTGTTTTCCTGGGTCTTTAGGGAATTTATCCTGCCATCATTAAACTGGATTTTAAACCACCATTTAATGTTTTGTTATTTTTCTAGGGTGTTTTTTTAGCATCCAGCATTAATCCTGCAATTGGAAACCACAGTGGATAAAAGTACTGTGTAACTTGCTTCCAGAACAAATAAGGTACAGCAGCTAATTTTAGTTTTAGGTTTCAAGGAGGGGGAGAGGAAGGGGGTAAGGCAGCACCTTCCCTTTATACTGTGAGACAGCCTTCAAGTGCGAAAGCAAAAATTCCCAAGCTGAGATCTAGTGAATGTAGAAAAGGTTCATTTTCAAAATTGCAACAGCCTGTACTTAGGTGATATTAGAAGACACCATGACAGTAAAGTAGTTTTATGCATAGCAGCTTAGCTAACATTTTGAGAACTAGTTTAGTGAAGCTATCAGGTTTAAAAATACCAAGCCACAAAGTTTTAATGAAACTATGCTTGGATCAAAGTACCATAAAGAGCATCCAAGAACTGCTTAAAAGATCCTTGAGTGGAAATTAGAATGGATCTTCAGGATTTATTCTGTAAAGCCTGTCTATTTTGACCTTTTTTCAGTCTCATATTAAGGCTGCTGAAAGTGTGTTTTGTTTGGCTAATGCTTGGGACTTGCTGTAGCTATTAGGTCTGTTAAACTGAGGCTGCCACTAAAGTTTTAGTATGCATTAATTGACTGATAAGGACTTGGGAATCAAATGGCTGAAGGAAAGGGCTATCATAGATTTTTTTTTTCCTTTGCTTTATTTCTCTTTGCAATTCATTTACATCCTGAGCCCTATTGGTGATCCAGATTTGAATAAAGCCACAGCTTAAGCAGCGATTAGATCTCAATAGCTTGGATTTTCAATGAAATTGTGGCATCGTTTTTTACCATGCGTATTTAGTAAGAGGTGTGAAAACTGACACCTGGTGCAACTTTATCTTTTAAAACACTGCTTCATTTTATGCATATATGTACACACGTGCACAAAACATTTGCAGACGCGCATAGATATATGTGTATATAAAATCCTCCTGAAATTAGGGTATTAGTTGATAGGCCTTTGACTCTGTCAATGTCAGGGGTTAGTGGGAAACAAAGACAAGGCTAAGCAAAGCTTTGCAAGAATGGAAAGAGATAAGAAGACCTCCCCCTTCTTCAGGTTAATTTTTTAAGCATGTCATCCAAACGTTCAAAGCAGTGATCCTGTAAACGCTATTAGAAGAAGAAAGCCATCAAGAATACATAATGCAGTAAGGGTTTTTTTCCATTCTGATGTTATTATCATTACTGTTATTATTATTATTATTTGGAAGCAATATGTTTAAAGTTCACCTGCTAATCCTTAAGCTGTTGATATGACAATGTCAAAAATGATGGGATTTGGTGATTCTCATTATTGTTATGTATTGTTCTTCACTAGCGTTCCATATTAATATTTATAAATGCCAGGCAAAGTAGTCTTTTTATAGATATGAGAGCTCCCAAACTCCATTTTTATTTTTTTTCTAACAAATAAACATCCTATCCAATATAGATGATTACATTTTTGAACGAAAATTATTTCCCAAGCAATCCACTTGATGCTGAGTGCAGTTTTTTTAAACTTACTTTTCTGTGTGCAAGATGACAACCTGTAGATGTGATCTTTCCTTACCACCATTCACAACAATCCTTGTTCAAATTCAAATAAGTACTGATCGCAACGAGTGTGATCAAACTGACATGAATACTGAAATGGGTTTGAAATTCCACCAAAAGGTACTTCAAGTAGCAGTGAAATAAAGCCAATGGCTAGGAAGGAATTTGGTGATTCTTGGCCACCTTCTTAAATTGAAGCCCTGCATTTCTAGGGGTCCTGTTTTTCTCCTGTGTGAATTGTCCCAAGGATGAAGTCCTGAGGACCAGCTCCCTCCTACTGGGTAGTTTGGCTAATTGACCATTGGCACATCTGTCACAGAGGAGGAAGGTGCTTAGGGTAGCCTTCTAGGTCTTGGAAAGCCCATCTTGATTTCTATACTCTATCCCAAACTCCTCTCCAACCTTGGGAACTCATCTGGGGGTTCAGGGTGTTCACCAGGGTTAGCATCTACCTTCGGAGACTAATTATCCTATGACTGCTGTTAGTCAAAGGATGGTGAGGAATGGGATTGTTGGGTGGGGGGGACATGGGTCCTGATGTCAGGTTCCCACCTTGAGTCCCCTAGTCCCCGGGGTCCCTCGCTCCTAAGCCACCGAGGGGTGCACAGCACCGCTCTGCCTGCCTGTGTGCTGCCTTAGCTACACCCAGGGCTGAATGGTGCTACGGGGTGGCCCAGGCCAGCAGGCTGACCCCGAAGTGCATGCAGCCTTGGTGAACACTTTTGGATAGAGCACACTAGAGGCTTGCCTGGAATTGCTGAGTGGAGGACATTCACTTCCTGCAGTGGGTTTACATAGTTATTTTTAACCAGTGCCTCCAATACTACAACAAAAGAGGAGGGAAGGAAAAAAAAAACCAAACCACGAATTCCTGCTGACCTGCACAGCTGGCTTATTTGGGGCTTTGTACCAAGCGGAAGAAAAATGTGTGCCCCAATTACCAGGCAAGCAACCCAGATCCAGACTGCTTGTGAAACTCATTTTCAAAACATTTACAATGAGAGCAGCAATCACCTGGCCCAGCTTAAGAGAGTTTCCCAAAATTACCAGCACTGTGTGAAGCAGAAACATTCTGCAAAGGATGAACATTTCCAAGTTTGCATTTGGCTGGTATAACTGTCTCAATGTCTAGAAGTTTTGCTGGCATCTGTACACCCCAACTTCATCTCTGCAGTGAAAGACACAATCTCCTTTTTGCAGCGCTCTTTGCTTTTTTGAGATAGACCTTTGCACGAGCTCCTTTGCTGCACTGTCTAGGTGTGAGACTGGCAAAGTCAGACAATGGGAACAGAAACATGGGACTGTTTTGAACTTAGGGCAGGAATGAAGAGAGGAGATGGGCACAGCCAGGATGATTTATGCTGGCTTGATGCGTGCTGAAGGGGATGTGGCTGCTGGTTGTGCATAGACTGGTTGTGAGAGGGGTGAGGCTGCTTAGCTTTAATGGACCGTGCTGCTGCAAATACAGAGAGACATGAACTGATGAAGAATATATTCAGGCTGGATATCAGAAGAGAGTTTGAGACTCTCAGACAACAGAGATTTGGGAATGGCCTTAGGGCAAACGCTCCAGCTCATTTGAAGCTGATGCTTGTTCAGCCTGTGAAATGGGATTGTATGACTTGGTTGCCGGGGATGTGACGGGAAGGACTTGGTGATTAAAGGGGGCCCTTCTTGTCCTCAAATGGGTTTTAGGATGTTTTAGTTTCCTGTTTGGTGCTGGAGGTGCTTCCCAGAAAGTCCTGGAGCTGCTGTCATATTTTGAGGACCATGGCAATTTACACCACTTTTCAGGCTTTTGGTATATTCTGGCAAACACGGATGAAGTGTGTGTGCCCTGGTTGAAGTGCATGCCCTGGAAGTGAGATGAAAGAATGTGATTTTGGTATAATCAAATGTTCTGTCTTGACCTCTCGGTGGTCTGCACTGCTTTCCTATCCTTGACAGACACAAAACTGGCAACCGTTCCTTTAAGCCCCTTCCTTGAACTGTGGTCTCTAATATAACATCAGATACATTACAAAAGACCGTTTTTAGTACTTTCAGCATTTCAAATTTTGTATTTGAAGTAGTCAGTCCAACGGCTACCTATTCTACTTTCTGTACTACAAACTAGCATCTTGGCACTTGGTTTGAATAAGGGACCGTATGACATGACCGCACTGGATTTGATAACTCAAAAGATCCCCCCTCTCCCTGATGCTCATTTTCTGCTGCAGGCTTGTAGGAAGATACTCATGCCTTTTTCTTATACCTGTGACTTTCTCAGCTCCTCCTAAGCCAATCACTTGTGGGATCTTGCAGATCTTTTGCATCCAAAAGACTGGGTTTTCCCAGAGGCTTATATCCTACAGTGTACTATATACAGACACACATATACCCCGATCCTGAAAAATTTCTTTCTGAACTGGTTTCCTTGTTCTTTAGATATCTGTAAAATCAGTGTGTTGCACACACAGCCAAGAGTAGAAGAAATAATACCTCAATCAATGCTGGGCACTTAAATCACACGTTATACTAATACTACCTGAGCAGACCTTCTGGACCAGTGAGCACTGTGTAAGCATTCAGTTTCCAGATGCTGCTTGGTTATTAACAGATTTATCAAAGAGGAAGACTCAGGAGGAACTCCTCTGTACCCATAGGCTCGGTTTGAACAGTTCTCAGTATGCCTGTAAAACCAGAAGATTCTCAAGTAAATGCAGTTGCAGTGCACTGAAGAGTTCAACAAAGTGGAACTGCCCTTTGAAATGGCACCGCTGTCTGTATGCAGTGAAAACGCATCTCTGAAATGGTGAAACCCTCTCCAACCACCCATACAAAGGTATTTTTGCCCTGCATATTAACAAAGAAGTATGTTCTTGGGAACAAAAAGGATGCTCCACACCCCAAGCACACAGCTCAGCCAAGGGATGCGTTGTTGCCAGGCACTGCAGGGTCAGACAGCCTCTGCCCCGCTTTGCATCTAGCATCAGCTCCGCTCTGTGTCAGGGACCCCTTTGCACCCCAAAGCTTTGAGTGTCCTTAGTAGCAATCTTCCATGTGTTACTGACAGCCAATGCAGCTAACCATCACTGAAAACCAGCAGCAGCACCAGGTGATTCACTTCCCTAAGGGAGCACGGCAAAGTCATTTCATTGCAGGGGATCCATTTTGCCACCTCATTTCCAGCAAAGGAAGGCTTTTACTCCCTCCAACCTGCAATTGGAACTTGTTTGCCAGCATGGCCAGCAGCTTTGTGGCAGATACTGCCCTCCTTTTCTTCCCTGGCCTGCTGTTTTGAAAGGGTTGTTTGTAGCACAGAAAAGACATCACGGCTCACAAGCATGTCTCAGAAAAGAATCTGAGGATCTCCTGCCAGTGCTTTTCTTCCAAGGGATGATTCTGCCACTGCTCTGCTAATGGAGAAGTTTTGGAAGCCAGCTCGACCACCTTGTCATTGCTCATGGCCTGACACAGCCTGCGTGAGTTGCGAGGCTGCAAGGGAGGACATATGTGTAATGGAAGAGGGAAAGAAAGTTGACACAAGTGGAGAGATGGAGGGAGCCGATGTCCAGGTTGCTCAGCAGAAGGCTCACTCCCATCCAAGCAGAGCAGAGAGGAAGGGGAGGGCTTGGAAAGCCTTTCCCACAAGGGAAATGGATGCCCCGTTTGGACAACTTTTCTTCTTGCTTTCCTTGCTTATCATTTGTTCCGCCTATTCACAGGAGAGACTCAAGCAAAACAGAGGGCTTTGTGTTCCTCCCGGACTGCCTTAACGAGGGGGGAGTTTCAGGGCTGGCAGTGGGGAGTGTGTGCTCACACACCGTGGAGAGGAGATGTGCAGCATCAGGGCCCAGCTACCCACCGCGGTGGGGACAGCTGGGAAACTGAGGGCAAAAACAAAAAGGGAATTTTGTGGCCAATCTGCATCCTCCAAAATGGGATTTTCTTAAAGATGATATTGGGAAATACTTTCAGCTTGTGAAGGTGCTGAAACTCTGAGCCAGCACCAAAGACTCGTGGATTCCCCTTTCATCAGAGGTTCTGTGCGGCATCTCCCAGGGATGCTCTAGACACATTTGTGCCTCACAGGGTGTCAGTCTCTTCAATCCTACTTGTTTATGGCCAGTATGCCCATAAATCCCAAAGGCGCAGATTGCCAGAGGCTGGAGGCTTATTCTCAGGAGGCACAATTACATATTCTCTTCTCGCTCTAAATAGTGGCCAAAGTCGCTGATCTGACCGTCAGTTTCCTGACCCAGAATGGTTGTTATTAAATAGTTAAGGCCATCAATCCTAGCAAATAAAAATGTGTTTGTAATCAGAATCACTCTGGGTGTAGGTAGACCTGCCAGTTCAGTCTATAGCAGGGCATCTTTAATGTGTCCTGCTAGAAGACCAATGGTTTTTTTCTGCCAGCTCTTCAGACTTGTGTGGGTTGGATGGTTGCGTCACATTCATTTTGCTCCTGCTGCTGACAATGGACATTTCAAAGAAAACAATGATGATTTCTTGGAATAAAATTTCCTTGTAAAAAGAAAAAAATCTCAGAGCCATTTGCTGAGCTTTTATCATCACACTTGGGAGTAGAAAGGAAATTGGCCGTATGTTGCCTGTGAGCAAAGTGCTTTTCACGCCCTTCTTGAAATCCACCCATGTTTGGCCAAATTATCAGTAGTGTGCATGTTCTTAAGAGGTTTGTTGAAATTTGGCTGCTTCATTTCTCTGAAGGCATGGTCTGCAAAGCGCCTGCTCTGGCTCAATGTTGTTGAATGGGAGAGGGACTTTTTTCCCCAGAACATGCCTGACTTAACTCCCTCGCATTGACTGAGCACATCTAAGGTTAGCCAGTGAGTGAGCCACCAAAGGGCCCAACCACTTTGTTCCATATGAACAAACTGCTCTTCAGCTTTCCCTCCCAAGTTTCTTTTTTTAGTAATATACAGAAAAACAGTATCTTGGATAAAATCTGGCTGATTACAAATCTAGGTTACGAACAAACTTAAAATGAGTGTTAAAGTTGCAATATTGAGCACTCAGGAGCTGAGGAGCTCTCAGAACGCATGCTGCCTTTGCAGGCTTAAGTTGCCTTCCTACTGCCTATGGCTTATGATAATTTTTAATTACCCAATCAGGCGATATCTTTTCCCAGAGGATCCTTGTTCCTTTGCCACACAGGATGGACAAAGATCTCTTAACAGGTACCCAGTTAGTTTTTCTTTTCATGCTTATCCACCACATTATCCAAAGGCAGAAATAAATATGCATCTACTAATTAAAAGATAGATTTAAATGGTGAAACAATTTCACTTCTGATTTATACCATATTGTAAGGAGGGCCCACCATGGGAGCAGGGAAGAGAGAAGGCAGCTGTAAAATCTGACTTTGACCAGAGTCTTAGCAACCATTTCTGCTGTAGATGGCCTCGACACTGTTTGCCTTTAATCATTTAACTTTTTATAAAACTGGAATGACAATATACCACTATCTGTCTGGAAAAAGTCAACCTCTTTATTGCTTGAGAAGTGTTGCAATACAATGGTGATGGGGTCCTGTATAAACCAAGATAGGCAGCAAAACTCTGTATTTAATACATGCCCAGCACACAAATAAAATGTGAAAAATGTTTCATTTTGGTCTTTAAGTAACAGAGGGAGTCAAGGAGGAGGTAGCAGGAAGCTTAGAATTGGAAAGTGATAGCTTTGGCGATGCAGTGCAATGATTGAAAATGACATCTTCCATATACCCAATTAAAATTCATACCTTTTAACCTTCGCAGCCATCTGAGATCTGTATCATTAAGACTGATTCAACTAGATGCCTTGATATTCTAAATTATTTGTATGCCTGGTATTCCAAATAAACATTTGTGAAATTCATTTCAAAAGATGTTAACACTCGTGAAACCCATGTGCCCCAGAGGGATTATATAAATTTCCATGTCAAATATTTGAAGCAAAGCACTTGTACAGAAACAGTGTTTTTTGTGTTTTGATGCCTTTCATTTCCATAAACTAGATTACTTTCTGAAATTACTTTCACACAGAGAACAGTTTCTATTGAATTCCAGTCAGTGAGCTCCTTGGAGTGTGATGTGAATAAAATATTACTGGGTTATGTAGCTTCCAGGGTGCATATGCATCTGTGCTGTATAAGCAGGGCAAACCAAGTTTGGATTTTATCTTGAAGAGGGTTCACGCACAGAGATTTACTGTCTTAGAGTAATTGCTAAACAACTATTTCATTTACAGCCTAACAAGGAAGCTCTCTAGATTTCTGTCTCCAGCCCCTCTACCTGGCTAACAATGACATGATCTCCCTCGGTAAGTAGAGATTTGCTGGCAGGCAGCAATTCCTGGCCGTCAGTGGTTCTTGAACAGAAAAGTTTTATCTGCTTCTTGCAAACACTGATTCTGCCAAAAATTCACACGCACACATACACACAAAAATAGATCTGAGCAAACATTGCCTCCATTGTGCTTGTTTTGCCAACCCTGTGAAATGATCAAATACCAGGTATTTAAATGGGAGATGGAAGGAAAATTTTGCCGAGGGTGTAGGGGAGGGAAGCAGCTGTGAGATTAAATGTTTTTACATAAACTACACACACAATCTCCATTGTTATATAATATCCCCCGTGCGGGTGTCTTAGGTCAGCTTCTGGACGTGCTTCTAGAAAAGAGGGTGAAATGCTAAATTCGGTGAAAAATTCGGGGTCTAGCCTTGGATCCTGTAGCAAGCTTTCTGAGTAGTCCTTGGTAAGAGAATAGCTAAAGCTGGGTGGGCTCTCTGAGCACCCAGGAGAAACCCCTTACTGCTCAGATTTGTACTGTGTTTTGCAGTTGTTCAGTATATGGGACTCCCTCATTTACATCAGAAGAAATTTCACATGTGGAAATTCAGGAGCCAGGTCGTTGCAGCCAAGACCAAATGCTGGGTCTGAGCTGTTCTCTCCTGCTGTGGCAGCTGTCCCTCTGCCCAAAAAGCAGATGCACGCCCTGGTTTGGGGTATGTAAAGATTCATTTGCAGGCCAGTTAGCATTTGTCTTGCTTGCCTCGTGGTAATCCTGGGGTCATATCCTCTAACCAGCAGCAAGCTACACATTCCCTTACTTTAGCCTGGAATTGTTGTGGGTGGCTATTACGGGTACAGAAGAGGAGTTAGCTTGTGCATGCAGGGCTGGGTTTTGCAAATGCCATGGCTGAAATAAGCTTGCTGCTTTGAGCTCGGACGGATGTGTGCTCGTGAGAAAGGAAATTTGCTTTCAACTGGTAAGAGAGGCGTGAGGTTTTTGATGTTTCTCTGTGGAGTTCAAACCAGTACAGTCCAGAGTGGCGAGTGACGGAGGAGTGAGTTACAGTACAGGCAGAGACGTGATGATGAGCCACTGGTTGAACCAGTCACAGCTCTGATGAAGCTGTGGTTCTCTTGTATGAAAAGACTGAATGTTGGGGTTTTTTCCTCTTTTCAGTTTACAACAAAACAGAAATATCCTGCTGTCCTTGACAAACAGAAACATCCTGCTGTCTTTGTCCAGCCAAAACTAGGGGGAGAAGGACTTTTTTTGCCCTTTAATGACTTATCCGTCTTTCTATTGCCTCACTGTTCTGGGACATGGACTCCAGACCAGCACTGGCTCAGGAAAACAGCATCTTGTACCCCCACTTGTCACTTGTTATTTTCTGTTCCTCTGTTGGCTGTGTTCAGACAGATTCTTGATAAGGAGAAGGGAGGTGAATGAACGCTGGTACACCTCACAGCTGAGGTCAGCAGAATACAATGTTCCTGGTTTTAGGATGTTTTACACATTTTATTAAGTATGTGTAGTAAAAAACCAGTGAAATGTTGAAGGAAAAGGAAAGGAAAAGGCTGAAAGCAGTCACACTGAAAAGCAGAGCCTCACAGAAATGTCTCAAAAGACTTCAGGCTTGATTCCCCTATGAAGTGGCTGCATATGGGTTCAAAGCAGTGCTGAGAAAGCTCAAGGCCGGCTCCAGTCACAAGCCAAGTGGGTGGTTGCACCCACAGAGGGGAACAAGATGTCCATGGCTCTGCTGTCTGTTTGGCTTGGGCAGGAGCTGCGGAGGGAGGGTGAGAACAGAGAACAGGAGCAGGAAATCCAGCTTTCAGGTGTCTCCTGGCTCTGCTCCTCCTCCTGCTCCTCCCCATGGCTGCAGTCCTTTGGCTCTGGTAGCAAAACCTGTTTTGCCTGAGCATGATGAAGTCCATATTGCTCAAAAGAAACATCTGCCAGAATGCCGCTGCTGGCTCCCGTGCACATAACTCGGTGAGAGCACATGGAGGGATGCACCACTGCACGGTATTTCCCTTGAGGACACCAGGAGAAAGACCCCCATTTTACATGTAGCCCCCAGGGCATTCTGCAGCCACCTGGGTTCTATCCTTTTCAGGCTGCAAGACTTTCTTACCTGCTCATCCTTTTCCAGCAAGGACATCTGACTTGATCAGGACAAGATGCAGCTCTGCTCTCACTCACACATCAGTCCACAAACTCCCCACTAATCATTCCTCATTACACGAGGGTGACAATGCAGGGACACCAGAGCGTAGGAATGAGGGGAACAGAGTTTTGATGCAGGAATACATTAAATACAGCCTCCCTACCCTTTCAGAGATCCACCATTTCCCACTGACACAGCTCACCTGAAGGAGCTGCAGAGAGAGAATTTTTTTCACTGGTTAGTGAAAGATAAAAAGCTGATTCCCAGCAATTGCCAAAGAGCATCAAGCTAAGAACTAAATAGGGTAAAAAGAAATGGGCTGCAATATACGCTCAGTCTTTGGTGCATTTCTTTAATGCCAGTCTTTAGGGGCAGACTTTGCAAAAATCCCCAATTATTTTAGCTGGTTAATCTGGTCCAAAGTAGGCTGTTGGCCAGCCTATATGCTCTACGTATGATCTGGCTTAGCTAATCTGATAAATTCCAGTTTATTCTCTGGGTAGGTCCTGCAAATCCAGGACTATTTTAATTAGAGAAGCTGGGCAGCGACAGTTTATTGGGCAGTGGAGGTAAATTCGCAAGTCCTTGGGTCAGCGCTTGCCAGAGACGCAGGTCATTTGGGTTAACGAGTTGCCACTGCCCTAAATGATGGCTTTTCCTTCATCTCACTGCTGCTAGGCTGTTTTTAGCGTGTTTTTACAGATGAGCAGGCCTGAGAATATTACTGACTCCAGTCTTGGTCTGTGGTTCTAACACAAAGCAATTTTTGGGCAGTCCTTTCTATTTTCCAGCCTCGGTTATGCTGGCTTCTGCAGCCCTTTGAACCTAAATACAAAATGAGCATTGATTTCTAAGAGAGAGGATTCGGATCTTTAGTTTTCCTTGTGTTACTTCTTTTGCAGTGGAGCCCACTGAGATAAAGCTTCTAGCCTGTAGGTACTGTACTCCCCTTGCAGATGAGAGCTTGGGCCATGAAGATCTGTGGTCGGGGGAGACAGGACAGACAGAAGAAACCTATGGGCCATGGTTGCTTGAGGAGAAAGGCGGCTGCAGAGCCACTGAGTGCCTGGCATGAGGCAGTAGAGCTGGGATGCTCTGCCTTCAGCCACCCTCTCCTCCTCATCACAGAGCAGGCAGCTTTTGTTGCGTACAATATAGCTCCATTTTTATTGGCAAGAGCCAACCATACAAAATAAGGTCTTTTCAACCCCATTTGCCATTCTTTCTATCTGATAAACTTAATGCCATTAAAATTGAGGACGAGGTGTACAGAACTTGCCAATTTCCAATGCAGATCGTTTGTCAGAAAGCAAAAGCCTCTGTTCTTTTTCCTCAGAAGGATAAGTGAAAAGTGCCTATATTGGGACAAGAGACCATAAATAAAGCTGAAATAATGGGAGATCACTCACAAATTCTCCACGCTTTGGAAATATTTCCACTCACATTTGTAACGCTGAAGAAAGTGGAGTTTTATGTAAGAAACAGGCTGCAGAATAGGGACATCCATGTCCTAGTCCTATCTCTGCCCTAAACTTCCTGCAAAAAACCCCTTCCCGGCTGGTCTCTGTTTCTTCTCCTGTGAAATGAAATTTCTTGTCCTCCTTTCCAGCAGAGTCACTTGTGAAAGTTTTTGATCTGTGTGTGCAAGCTGCTGCCGCATGCGTGAAAGAGCAGGCAGGGAAATGCTGGAACAGGCTTCCCCAAGGAAGTGAACCAAAATTCAGCCCAGAATTGGGAGTTGTGATTCCCTGGGTACAGAGACAATGTCCTTGTGTGAAAGATGGGGCGTGGGGGGACCTTAGGCCCATTGCCACCCCGAGGTGGGAGCAGAGCCAGGCCTGCTCCTCAGCACACGTCTCAAACTCCATTTTAAGGACAGTGGAGAGGGAGCCCCGCTGGGGTTTGTTTTTCTCCCCTGACTTTGTCCCAGTGCTGGGGTATTTTGCTGATGTGGTGGAGGACGCTAACACCTTGATGGGCCCCATCTGTTCCAGCGAGGAGAGTACAGCTGAATGCTTCAAGGGTGCCCGGGTGCAGCTTGGGAACGCTCCTTGCTTTATCCATGGTGAAGCAGTTGGCATCAGCCTAGCTCCCTGGCACCCAGAGGGGGGAAATCCTGAGGTAAATTCGAGTAGACGTGATGTTAGAAAAGAACTAACCGTTAGGGCAAGTCGGGGTCGCCAGGTCTCCCAGCAGGGACAGGTGCCTGCCACTCTGCGCTTGGCCGCCAGCCAAGGACTTAGCGGTGGGACTCATGCCAGTCACGCATGAAGAGCAGACACAAGACTGGATCCGCTGCGACTCCGCTCCACCGCAGACAATAAGTAGTTTCCTTTGCTCTCCCTGCCTCTCTCGTGCGTGCGTGTTTGTGTGCAAACGCGGGGTGGCTGGTGCCCAGGTTGCTATGTGGCATCTCCAGGGCGAGCAATGCCGGCGCTGAGGATGCTGGAAGATGCTGTGAAGTCGGCGGTGACCCTTCGCGATGTTGCTGCAGCCTGGAAAATATTCTGCACGTCCCTGTCTGGTGAAGGGGGTGGGGGGCGGCAGGAGGAAAGCGAAAAGGGGCCTCCAAAGTCAGAACTGATTTCTGGGCTGCATGCAGCTATCTGCATGTACAAACCGGTATTTGCATATGCAAGTATCCAGCTGTGCATTCAGCCACTTGCTATGCTGAAGCAAAGGCAGGCGTGTGCATGTTTAATGGATCCTGCTCAGAGCTTGCTCGCTGAAATATGGTTGCTGCTTCTACCTAACTCTGAGACCAATCATCATGGGAAGTATCTGAAAATCTAGCTGGCACATCATATGATAACTGGAAGCTTTTTCTCTAGCCTTGTATTTTTGAGGCTATTTGTTTTCCATCCACAGATCTTTAGACTGTTCTTTTTAAGTACATTCTTTTTAGAAGAAAGCACTGAATATTTTTTTGCCATATAACAGAGACCATCTCTATGACCTCTCTGGAAGTTGTGCCCTGTGTATTTCAGAACAGTACAGGCAAAAAAAGGCTAGTCTGTTCAAGTCACAAAGAAAAAAATAATTTTTTCCTCTTCCTATCACCTCTTTTCCCCCTTCTCTGCCTTCCATTCTCTCATCTGCTAAATGAGATGTTTCCACAGTTTCATTCAACACAGGATGGCAGTGGTAGAGCTTGGCAGCTATGGGAGCAAATGACTTACAACCAAAGGACAGCTTGAAAGGCAAACATGCGATTCATTGAACGTCTGGCAATCCAGAGTCTGTCAGAGGCCCTTTCCAACTTGCAGCTAAGGAGCATTGGACAGTCCCTTAAATAAAATGCATTTTGCTTTAGCGTAGCAGCTGACCATGCTGACTTCTGTCATCTCTTACATCTTCTCCTATTTTCTTTTGCATTTTCCATGTGTGTTGTTCTGCTGATCTCAGTTCTGAGGGGAAGCGTAGCAATACAGCTGCTGTGCATTTCTTTGTTATTTCCTTTCCTGCCTTGGCACCTGTA